>NC_089738.1:7101733-7428399 GCF_035083965.1 Branchiostoma lanceolatum
TTTGGTATCTGTTTTGTTGAAAAGAAGTTTTCATCCATTGCCAATTTACTTCTTTCAAAGTAGTACCAATACCAATGGAATTTTAACTATGAAGCATACAGAGTTTCTCAGTGAACTGAAGGCTTCGGATGGCACAGTTTTATAAACTTTGGTTGGAGTTGTGGTGTAACGACCCAGAATATACCCCTGGCCAGATTATACCCAGGTACATTCTGCCCAGGGGTATATTTTGGCCCGTTACACCATGTTTTTAGTTGGCCACCACTCAGAAATCATTATCACCGATTCATGATACGTCATTGCAGCTACTCCACATATTTTGTAAGAATTCTTAGTTTACTTTTCCTTCGATGTAAAATGTTTTTCTTAATTTTCTCCTCCAGGTTGGTGTCTGAGTACCCAGAGGCAGACGCTCTGTTCAACACGGTCACTAACAAGTACTTCATGGGGAGTCGCAGGAGTGGGTCACCTTTTGGTATGTATCTTAGCATGTTGTACATTTTGTTGTTGTTGGTGTTGTTGTATGGCCTAATTCTGACAATCTGTGGTCCAAATAGCTTGAATACAATGTAATCTGTGACAAAGTGTGAAGGATTATTATTGTTTCATGAAAAACCTGTCATAGTAGTATTTCAAGCAAAGTGTCACGTCTAAATACGACCCAGTGGCACTATTGCTAATATTAGCTCACCAAGTCTGATGTTCATCGAACTGGCATCACAAAGAATTTTTTTTCTTTTAGCAATCAAACAAGTTCTCACCTGTGTTTCTGTTATATTAGATATGTAAAAGTTGCAAGCCAATAGGACTCATCTGTGCAAAGGAATACCAACACATAATACACATTACCTGTACATACACATGTCACATGTATGAGTACCTGAGAATGATAGGCACCATTTTGAAATGATTGAACATAAATGTCTGTGTAAAACAATCTCTCCCTGTCCATTGTAGGGCTGCTAGAGGCAAGATTTAGCCATGCTAAAAAGTGTATCTACTGTTAGTAATTCTTGATTTGTTAACTGTAACTTAATTTTAGCTAATTTAACCGTCAGTCAACGGCTAAAATTTCATTATCGCAAATATTTGATCACTAATATTTGCGACAGTAATGATTGTTCCCACCGTTAAAATCAAGTGCCGTGACCTACTCCATTTTCCCCCAACCGCTATATTTTCCTGCCGCTATATCAAAAGTGATTTACAGTATTACATGCAAATGAACCAAGAAGTCCCTTCTGTTTCTAGTTCTGATGTGAAACTACCCTCTTGTGTTTGCATGTACAGAAGCACAAGGAGAGGATGACACCATCTCCCCGACTGAGCTGGCAGTGTTGGATACTATAGTCAATGGAGGACATGTTCTCAGCATCAAGGTAGGATTCTAACAGTCCTCACTCTAGATACACATATTGTTCAATTTGTAAGAGTACTTCCCAGTGCAAAATCAGAATTAGTTCTAGTGTGTTTTAGGTTGTATGAACATATGATTTTCTGAGTAGTCTTTGGAATACATTCTCCTATTGATCTGAAAGGTATTCATAAAAAGAAGAATCTACTCAAGTTTCTTTCTTCATTCTGATGGGCACTTTACAGCTGTAACATTTGTCTGACTCAATGTTATAACATAGTCAGTATTGAGTAGGTGTCGAGGCAAGTTTACAGTTGTGAAGATTGATAAATAAGTCTTTTCCTGCCAATTTAAAAAAAAAAATTTATGACTACCCAAAAGTTGTTGGATGTATCGGCATTAGTAAACTATTATGACTGGCCTTCAGCAAATACGATATCATCATGGCAAATGATAATTACCGTAATAATGTGTTTTTTGTTTTTGTACCTATGTAGGCCCACTTTGTCAACCAGCTACCAGACATTGCACCCATCACCAACACCTTGGTCTACCTCAACTTGTCTTTCAACGACTTCCATGTGAGTATATAGACAGCATAACCTTTAGCATGTACTGATTCAGAAGTAGCCGTCTAGCTACTTGGCCATGAATTTTCTGTTGGTTACAGAGTTCTTCTTCTTTTTTCGTGCGCAACTTCATTAAGTTGAAGACTCAGGCTCGGTGGGGGGGGGGGGGGGGGTTGGGGTACAGGGTTTTTCTAGAAAAATTGAATGAAAGGGAGCACACACAGGTGAGGGAGCGAATTCTATGTACTTACGGAAGAATGGATTGCTGTGTGAAGGCTGTATGCTGGATATTAAGCTAAAATCTGAATTCAACAAGGGGGTGCTGGGCTGAAACAAGTGGGCGCAGCGCCCCTCTTTCCTGATTTAGATGAACCCCTGGGGTACTTGTGGAGGGGGTGGTCGCTGTGTTTTGTTGTGGCATGTTAGCTTCTCAAGGGGCAGGGGAAAGGGTTTGGCAGCAGGGAGAATTTAAGGTACATGTGTGTCAAATAGTTATCATCTTTTGTAAACCAGAGAAACCTTATATAGTAACCATCAAGATATCTGTTCAAATGGTTGTGCTTTGTTCCTTTTTTCCCCAGTCGTTCCCTTCTGCAGTTTTACTTCTCAAAAATCTTGAGATACTGAAGATGAGAAACAACCCCATCAACGAGATCCCACAAGGTGAGGTTTGACAAATTATTTTTTCTTAAAGTTTGTTTCTTACACTTAAAGTTATATTGAGAATACCAAATACTTGTTTCTTAGTATATCTTCAGCTTTTTTTTGCAAGAAGATTGAAAACTAGGACCTACTTGTATATGATCCTTCCAGGTATCTACAAGTTGAGGAAGCTGCGAACGTTTGTCCTGTCTTACTGCATGGTGACAAGTCTCCCTCTAAGGTATTTGCAGTGGACAGTGTTTTCATCATTACATATTCACTTTCTTAAACAATGAAATCCATAATGCGCTATCAATATTGATGTAACAGTTTCATCTTTGAAGACAGAAAATAACTTCCCTAAATCTATATATATCTTGATTTACAAATCGTCTCACTTACACAGGCCTATGCATTTTGACTATTGAAATCTTTTAAACAGTGTTTTTGGTTTTCTCCACAGCTTCTACACCCTGACTGACCTCCAGTATGTGGACCTGTCCTACAACAGGATCTCCTTCCTGCCAAATGATGTCAGGAGGCTGCAGTAAGTATGAACTACATCCATTGCAGGTTTTAAGATGAGTGCAGATTCTCTAACAAACATGAAGTTCAGATTGACCAGGGATACTACTAAGGTCACATGTGCCCACGATCTTCAACTGTGATCTGTCTGACAGTAATTTCCCCCCTCTAATACATGTAAAAGCTCCACACTGTGACGGGGAAAAATCCACACCATCCCCCTGCTTTCCCTCCACTCCCTCGCGTCCCTATGCAATTTTTTTTCTAGAAAAAAACTGCATTCCTTTAAGTCTGTCACACAGCAGGAAAGTTGACTGGTTGACGAATCTGCTCTAAAATTTTTTCTTTCAATCATTGCACAGTTTTTACCGATTGATCGATATACGCAGGTCAATGAGCCCCGTTCAATGTGATGCAGTAGATTCTGAGGTGAAAAAAATTGAGCTCAACTCTCGGGCGATTTTGAAATTCGGCAACCTTCTGGCAAACAGCAAACCCGGCCAAAGCTTGTCTGTGTGACAGGGGCATTACAGAACTTAGCGGTGCTGGATGGATACAAATGTAAAGGTTTTACAGAGGTTGTTGCTTACAATGCCCAAGAAGAAGAAGACCAACACTGGTCTGATGTTTTGTATTTTTGGTAGAGGAAAACTGAAAACAATAACATTTTCTGCAGAGTAAATTTTTTCGCAGTACAAAACAAAAATACTTTTAGCAAACAAAAACAACTGGGAAGAACACTTAGTTGTAACAGTTAATATTAAATTTAAATTTTTGTTGCAGGAAATTGTATGACCTGAACTTGGAGGGAAACCAGTTGGCGGCCATGCCATGTGGTTCCCTGAAACTACGCCGTCTCAAACATCTCAAGGTCAAGAACAACTTCATGCACCCCCTGCTGTGGAAGGAGAATGCTGAGAAAATGCCTCAGGTATAAACTGCATTTATCTTATAGTTTAGGTGAGGTCTGTAATTGCCTGTGCTCTTGCTACAGTCACTGAGTGTGTAGTGTTTGCTGTTTAGGCCCCTTTTCCACTAGAAATTAAGCGATTGCTGAGTGACCGGTACAGCTATCAAAATCGGATTTGTGTGACATTTGATTTCGTAATTGGGATATGGTGCAAGATGTAAAAGCATGATTCAAAAGACAGCAAAGCACGCAAAATGTAAAAATGATTAAGTACAAAATGAAATTTGTTATCAGTGAAATTCTTTGAGCGATGTGTCAAGTCGTCGCAGTCGCAGTCTTTAGTCAAAAGGGTTGGGTAAGATATTGAGTATCTCTAATATATAAGGGGTTGCAGAAAAATCTCTTACCTGTCCCTGTGGTTTTATATTTAGATTTTTTCGGGTCTATTTCCCTCACTTGAGACAATATTTGAAATTCATCTCCCACTTCTTGCCAGTCAGACTTTGTGAGGACAGCAGAGTCTTTTCCGATGAGTACATATGTATTGAGGAAAAGTCTGTTACTGTCACCTGGGAGAAGACAAATAGTAGCTACCACACTTACCTTGCAAAATTATAGGCTGTTGTAAAAAACAAAATAATTTTGACCTATCAGATGCTTTGTTTCTGGTCATTCAGACATCATCGTCATCTGGTCATCATGACATAACTAACAGGTGTTCTGATTCGTTGACAGCGTTTGATTGACATGTGCTCGGTGGTGCTTATGAAGGATGACCTGTACCGCAGTTATCGCAACCTTCCTGTTACGGCCCAAAGCATCCTGGACAGGTGAGTTTCTGTCAAAAGGTCATAGGTGAAGGTCAAAAGTAAAGGTCAAGTTGGGGGGCTGTTGCATTTGAATCAAGTTCATGTCAATGTTTTATACTTAGATGGTAAAAAAATTTTATGACTACTTTGAACATAATATCTATACTATATGTATACAAGTAGCCGACACACAATTTTGTTATAGGCTGTAATACTCACTAGGGCTTGCCTCATATGTTCCTATATCATTTCTTTACAAACATAGCAAATGTATGGAAAAGGCAGTGTTGCCCTTGATTCCACTCTTAAAACAAGTTGAAGTGGCATGTTATCTGTCTATTTAGCCAATTTCTACTCTTCATAGCCTTTTCTGGAGCCTGGTAGAATGTATAGGAACTGCTCAAAACCTGCTATTTTGTACCTTAATGCTTAACGTTTTCCCTCCACAGTACCGACGGAGTTTGCGACTGTTGTCACGGTCCCCTGTACGGTCCAGGCATCCGCCTCATCAGGCCCTGCTCCAAGATCTTCGGCATCAGGAAACTCCCCTTCTTATTCGTGGCCTGCTCTCCCCATTGTCACAACATCTTCATGACAAGTACAGCATCCATCTCCAAACTACTGTATGAAGATGACTGATCGCTTATGATATCAAAGATTTATGCCATCTTTCTGATATATAGACCCTTTGCCATACAAGATACATCAAATCTTCTCCCTATTGACTAAACCTGTGACCACTATTTTATACCACAGGTCTATTTTATACCAAAGAGGTTAAAGAACATATCACTAAAAAAGTCTTCTACCACTTGTTAAACATATCATATTTCTAGATTCTAAGCAGCAAAAATATTCAAGCCAACAGATCAGTTTTTGAGGCAACCTACTGGTTATGTTTCAATTAACAAAATGTATATTTAACAGTTACTGCTTGACTTATAGTTTATTGTGAATGCCATAACGTACATATCAAAGTTGGGTTATCTATCAATAGCCCAATCCTGACTGTCCATCACAATTAGCGGTTCGACCGATGAGAGTTGCTGCATGTCCATCAAATATTTGCATTTCTAGGTTTTGATGGAGATGGGCGGGGCTATGGGATCGGTCTATTGGTCCCATGGACATTTAGAAATATTTTGGACTTAGAAAAGAATATATGTCTGCAGAAATGTACATATCATATAATTTTATAGTTGTAGTATTGTCATGATTGACTATTCGATACTACTGTATTTTTCTATGGAACCATTTGTGTGAGCAATGTCCTTTGTAGTTTTGTACCTCAAAATTTTGTCCTGTTTGATAAAATGTTGGAAAGCTCTAAAAGGCTGAAATTCTAGATTATAATGAAGCAGCGTATGTAAATATTTGATTCATAGTCAGAGACTTTTTTATTGTTACCTCAAAATATTTTTAATGAAAAAGTTGATGTTACATATCATATTCAAATCCACATAGAGTCGATTCCACATTACCGAGAGGGTGTTTGTTGTCTTTTGTTCTAACATTTGTAAAACCTTTGTAACAATCTAAGGGAGATAAGTGACTGTTTAGAACAATTTCCAACATTCATGTGATGTTCTAAATAGTTTCTGCTGTGTTCCAACATGTTAGACAAATTTCTAACATTGCACATGTTATTTGTATTATTTTCGAAACTGTTGGAAAATAGGTTGATCATTTGTTCCTACATGTTCCAACATCATAACAACATGGTATAACTGGGTCAGTGGGATGGGAACAGGGCAATTCACACATCCCTTCAAAGTATAGGGGATTAGGCCTGGGTGCCATGCATAGACACCTGAAGACAAAAGTCCAGACGTGAAATCTAAAAATATACAGAGGCAGACAATAGAGTGTGATTAGCACCTACTTTTATGGGGGCAATAACCCAAATCTACCATTTGAAAAATGATTCAAATTGTTCCAACATGTTCGAACAGTGAAACAATCACATAGATGTTTGAAAATTGTTCTAATTAAAGAGATATTTGTGCGATTACTTTCCAAATAGTTCCAACATGTATAAATAAGTTCAAACATGTTCATACTTTCATTCTTGATTGTTTGAACAATTTAGAACTATTTTGACTGGAATAGTCTTTTATCTAAAATTGTTTGAACTCACTAGCAATATTACCTGAAAACCCTCTCGGTGACATGGAATTGACTCTATCATAATTCTCATATCATATGCTAGGAAGAAGATACAGATAAAATATTGGAATGATACTTGTACATGTGTATCTTGTTTTTGCTGCTTACATTTAATATAACAGTATTGATTTAACACATATCAAATAATTCCTAGGCTTGGTCATTGCAAGATGGCGAAGCATATGACTGAGTTATAATAAAAGAAGTAACATAATGCATATTTCTGTTGTTGTATCCTTGAGTAAAAGTCTATTTATGGTAGTAAGTTACAAGACAAACCAAAGAGGACTGTTGCAATGATTTGTAACATTGGCAGTAAGTTATTTGTTATTGTTTTTATAATTAGTATACTTGAAAATGGGGCATTAGAAAAATATAGAAAACATGCAACATTAATTTTGGACTACTCTAAACACCCTCCAGATTAATTTTGGACTTTCTATTGCACTTTGGACTAATGCTCGTAGCCTCTGACAGCTTATACTTACAGAGTTGATATTTTGTGAACAACTTCCTTGCCACTTAATGGATCATAATGACCCCCAGTGGGGGTCGTCACGCGTCGTTGAAAATCGAAAAATCTTCAGATTTTTCCCGAAAATCTTCAGATTTTATGGACAATCTTCAGATTGTTTGAGATAACCTTCAGATTGTTTGAAAGAATCTTCAGATTGTTTTGAGATTGGTTTCCAAGAACCTTCAGATTGTTTCCAAGAACCTTCAGATTGTTTCCAAGAACCTTCAGATTGTTTCAAACAATCTTCAGATTTTTTAATGTGATCTTCAAATTTATGTTTCAACTTCCTTTAATATTGATTAGTATGATATGAAAATTGATAAAAATGGTTTTATTGTTGTGTTTTGTACTTTTGATGGGAAAATGGAGCTACCAATCCCGATTAGCTCCTTTCACTTGCAACTCATGGCTTTAAAGTCGAACAGTTCTTTATGGGCTTAAACAGAGCGACCTGTCTTTAGATAGCGCGAACTTAGCGAACATTATGTAGTTGTTCAACAGAGTTGGCGGGGAAATCCATGTTCTCGGGAACAACGATTTTGATCGGAGCCTCATATCAAACTTGACTGCAATATTTATCCTCGTTTGCCCCCCAAGCCCTGGATAACAAACGTACGCTTACTATTGTTTTGGTGGTATAATGATGAATACTGCATTTGGATTCAGTTGTCATAATGCCGTGGGTTTGACACTACCAGCGGACGTCTATGCCACAAGATGAAAATAAAAATCCACTTGAATCAACTGTCAGTTCTACATGTGTATTGTTGACAACCGTACAAATGGTAATAACTCCTCATTATTATAATCAATTACCTATGTCAAGTCATGGAATTTTACCGCTTCCGAGACAGTATCGGCTTCCAATGTGATGTGCAATGGACATGTAGTTATACATATAAATTTCCATCACTGGTTGTGTTACAGGTACTAACTTGTAAATGACAGCAGAAAATTTGTGATTTCATAAAACAGTCGTGGGTTCAAAATTCAGCTGCTATGTGTATTGCTACTTTGTGGTAGATATTTGGCTTGCTCATTGTTATTGCAATCATTTGATCAACCTGGGTTATAGGTCTTCAAAGATGTGTTTTATCCATGACATTTTAGTTTTTTTAAGCTTACATGCAGTTGATAAATCATTATGTGGCAAGAATGCAACTTCTGAAGATGCCTCAGGCTTCGAAATAGTGGGTGTATGTGCACCTGTGTGCACCCAAAACTGTGCACCTAATTTTTGACTGTGGGTGCACCAGTGCACCTAGATATTTTTGTAGGCTATAAGGTAAGGGTACTATTGTACACTAGTATACAGAAAATACTCTTGAAATGTAAGTATCTTGACTTACTTGACTTTTAGACAGAATAGCTAAAATTACCCTTCGTTGTATTCTACTTGATGTATCGAGTTAGCTATAGAATTACAGATTGTAGTTCTTAAGAGCGTTAAACTTGGTGATTTTGTTTTGCTGACATTCAACTTTATTTCATGTGGTGCACCCAAAATGTTTTCTGTGCACTTAATTGTCGGGTGCACCAGTGCACCTATTTCCAAAAATGAATTTCGAGCCCTGTGCCTTCTTGTTAAACATTGTGCATGCAATACGAAGCAGTGTTACATCAAGTCATCTCCAAGCAGATAAAGAGAGTTCTCTCACCAGTGGAAAGACTTGCTGAACCAAGTTGTGTTAAACAAGCTGGACCCTATATCTCCTTGGAGATTTATGTTTGCCAGGGTTGGTTCGTCCGTCAGTCTGACGAGGACCGCTTTAGTCATCCATCCTTTGGTTGGGTCGCATGTGTCCTCATGTGGCTATAGAGTCCAATTTTGGCCTTGAACCTCCGTCCACAATGTTCGCATTGGATCGGTGTTGTGTTCTGTGTGGGGTTGGCTTCCCGTTCCTTCCTGGCTCTCCTTTTCTGTTGGGCGGCAGCTTTCCTAGCTTCCTCGCATGTGATGGCGCCATCTCGGATTGTGCGTCGCCACAGTAGTCGATCCTTGGCATCTTTTTCCCAGGTCCCAGTTTCAATGTCGAAGGCTTTTAAAGATGCCTTTAGAGAGTCTTTGTAGCGCTTTTTCTGGCCACCACGCAGACGTGTGCCGTCTTCAAGTTCACCATAGAACAGTCTCTTGGGCAGTCGATGGTCTGGCATACGGACTACATGTCCTGACCACCTGAGCTGAGACTGCATCAGTATGGTGTGGACACTCGGCATGCCTGCGCGGGTCAGTACCTCAGTGTCTGGTATTTTGTCTTGCCATTTGATGTTGAGGAGCTTTCTAAGCCGAGTTGTATGAAAGTGGTTGAGTCTCATGGCATGCCGTCGGTATACAGTCCATGTTTCACATGCGTACAGGAGCGTCGGAAGTATAACAGCTTTGTACACCTTTAGTTTTGTCTCCAGCCGGATACCACTTCTGTTCCAGACACTGGCATGAAGTCTGCCAAATGTAGCACTTGCTTTTGCAATCCTGGTGTTAACTTCATCCTCAACGTTGGCACTCTGGGTAAGGGTGCTGCCAAGGTAGATAAATTTGCTTACCACATTGAGTTTTTTGTTGTTTACTGTGATGGTAGGCTCCACGTAGGGTTTTCCAGGTGCTGGTAAGTACAGGACTTCTGTTTTCTTTGTGCTTATTGTCAAGCCAAAGTTGTTACATCCATTTGAGAACTTGTCTACACTGCATTGCATGCTTGGTTCTGAGCTGGCATTTAAAGCACAATCGTCAGCAAAGAGCAAGTCTCTAACAGTATCTGTCTTTACTTTGGTTTTGGCTTGAAGTCTTCTTAAATTGAACACTTTCCCGTCCATTCTGTACCTTATGCCAATTCCCACGTCCCCTTCACTGAATGCATCTGTTAGCATTGCAGTAAACATGATGCTGAACAGTGTGGGGGCTAGCACACAGCCCTGCTTCACTCCATTTGTGACAGGGAATGGATCTGACGTGGCATCATTATCCCTTATACGAGCCTGCATGCCATCATGAAATTGTTGCACTAGGGTAATGAATTTGGGAGGACATCCATACTTTGCCATTATCTTCCAGAGGCCTGTCCTGCACACAGTATCAAATGCCTTCGTCAGATCGACATACGTGGAGTACAAGTCAGAGTTCTGCTCCTGGCATTTTTCTTGCAGTTGCCTTGCAGCAAAGATCATGTCTGTGGTTCCTCTATCTTTCCTGAAGCCACATTGACTCTCCGGTAGTAGTCCTTGGTCAAGATGTGCTATAAGGCGATTGAGGAGGATCCTCGCAAGTATTTTACCTGCTACAGAGAGAAGGGATATGCCTCTATGGTTGTCACAGTCCTGTCTCTTTCCTTTGCGTTTGTACAGATGTATAATTGTTGCATCTTTAAAGTCCTGGGGGAGTATCTCTTGTTCCCATATAAGGGCAAAAAGCTGATGAAGCTTGTCAGTAACAGCCACACCACCTTCTTTGTAGATTTCAGCAGGGATGGAGTCTTGACCAGGTGCTTTCCCACTTGAGAGCTGACTTATGGCCTTGAGTGTTTCTGACAGAGTTGGAGGCGCTGCAAGCGCCTCGTTTGTGGGCACTTGAGGAAGGCGATCTATTGCTTCTTCATTTATTGATGAGGGACGATTAAGTACACTGTTGAAGTGTTCTGCCCATCGCTTCAGAATATCCTCCTTATCTGTGATAAGTGTGTTTCCATCTGAGCTGAGCAGCGGTGACATGCCTGTTGACACAGGACCATATAGGGCAAGCATACATGTGTATTCAAAATGATATAAAACATGTATGAGTGGAACTTGGCTGTCACCTCAGTATCCAACTACACAGAAAACAGATGCAGACAAATTACTACCACCTTCAACATTCATGACTGGCACAACCATACGGTAGGTTAGCATACACCTACATTGTAGGTGTAGCTCCTTCAGACACCATTCACAGGATTTGTGTGTTGTTTACCAAAACTCTATTATGCTTTCCCTACTTTCAGCATTCTATGGCTCTCCATGTGTCAACATAGATGGATTCATAGGCCTAGACAAGCCCTAGAAAACATCTCTTCAATGTCTTTGAGTAAAAGTAAAATTTCTTACTCATTTGTTGGTTTCTCATGTTTTGCAGTGGCCATTATTCTGTGTTGAAAGGACAGTAGCTGTTGATATCATCTATTTAGAGAGGTGATGACTTGTTAATAGATTTTTAATTGATTGGGAGGGGAAGTCATTTCCCACTACTCCGCCCACTCCATTACTACTGGACTTGCTAATGTAGTAGCAGGCACAGCTTGAAATGATTATTTGCTGCTGACTACAAGATCTGTAAGAGAGATATTATAAGTGACTTTGTTGTCCATACTGGAAACTTTAGAAGAGATCATCAGTACGGATATCATCCTAAGGAAATCTTTGAATGTACAATAAACATTAGGGATATTACAAAGTAGCCCTATAGCACCCTATTACATACACTTGAGCTTCACTGTATAGCGGAGTACCTCGGTCGATTTCTACTACTTTCCTAACGATAGGACAGGGCCTGGTAGAGGCTATAAATTTGCCCCGTCAAAATGCAAGGAAAACTGTCTAGATTTCACACTTTTCTGGGAAGGGTGCCCACAAACCCCTACTTTGCAACCTTAAGTGCTTGCTGTGATGCTTTCATTGTACCAATTTGTCTTCTGCACCTAATCAGCTACTCTGTAAAAAGTTATGGTGACTATCTGAGTTGTGTTGTCTCAGGCATAGCCTCCTTTGCAAACTTTCTAGATGTTACTGGCATTTATTTTCAGGAGAGTGCAGGCGGCATTTCTCCTTCAAAAGAATCTGGCCCCAGTGTGTTAAAAATCAGGAATCAGTGCTCTCCCCCACTCCAAATTTAATGCCAGCACCACCCAGAAAGCCGTTAAATCTCATACTCTCCAAGCAGAGGTCCAGCTCCGGCTGGTGTTTAATGTGTTTTGGAGAGTTTTGGGCGGGCTTTATATTTCATTCGTTTTCCTGATGTCGCCCAGTCAAAATAGAAAACGTGACAAAAACACCAGGTATACATATCAAAAACCATCCGAAGCCAAACCTACGCATGTATTCTTGGAGAGTAGCTATCTTAGATCCTAGTCTTGCCTGGTCTTCCCATCTGGGAGGAACCCCTGCTGAAATCATTATTGACACAAGACAGTAAAGAGAGAGTAGAGCTGCCATCCAAACAGACATCCAGCAAACTATTTGCAATGTTTTTATGCAATTGTGAGTTAATAGTGCCAATGATGATGATGAGTTAAGTGCCAATGACTTAAAAAAAACTAGTTCTATAATGTATATGTAGCAAGGAATATACTGTACATGAAAAGAATGGGCTCTTTCCTAGGGGTAGGAAGATACATGTATGATCAGCTTGGATGACTAATTAGTTACAGGACTTCCTCCCCTGGGCATTCCCAGGCCAAGAGTTTCCTTGTTACCATCAGCCACCAGCTTGTGGAATCAAGGATCCTTCAATGGTGGAATCTAGGAGCTGGGGCAGGGCCATTCAGGGAACTCTGCCTGGACTTTTCAGGATCATGACAGATCTGTACCAACTTACTACATGTACAAAAAAATGAATTGAGATAAGCAGTGATCTCAAAAGGTAAATTCGTATTGATGAGAAGGTTTGTTTTTTCAAGCATGATAAATTTATACCGTCTTGAGGAAGGCAGCACCTGTTGTGGACTGGTCTATTTTCTTCCGCTGTGCTCGTAGAGTAGAGTAGAGTAGAATTTTCGGTCAGGTAGGACTGTTCCAGTTTAGACCGCTCTTTGTGCATTAGCTCCTTCCAATGTCGATCTAGTTGAGATTTGAACTGGTTTTGCTGGAGACTCATATCACTCTCCAGGTAGAGAGTGCCAAATGTTTAAGGTCAAACAGTTATAATCAGTAATACAAATCCACCAGACAATTTGGTGATCATCATGTGTTGGTGGCAAGAAGTTTTAAAATTAAGAAACGATCTACCCGTATGTGCTCTTGAACGTTTAGCAAGAGATAGAAATGAAAACAAAGGGGCAGAAGGATGTGCATTCACACCCTGTTTATTTAGAGACTTTACTGAATGAATGATTCTTCTTACACAGCTTTCAAAGCTTTTGGTATAGCCTGGATGCCAGACCCCCAATCTCCAAAATATCTATTCCAGGGTCTGGCATTCAGGCTGAGCCAGGCCTGGGCTGAGCTGAGTTTAGGCAGGGCCTCTTGATGGGCTGTTTATGATTAAAAACCCAGATCTACCACTCCATGCAAGAGGTACACAGATGGTCTCTTGAGACTAGACTCCCAAAGAGGAGATCTGATCATGATAAGCCCAAGCCCAACAACACCAGAGAGAATAGACCACAGGCAGTGCCTGGGCATTGCTGACAACAGTACATCTGGGATCAATCAGCCACCAGTTTATAGACTTGAAAATATAGCCTCTACCAGGCCCGTCCTATTGTTGGGAAAGTAGTAGAAATCTACCGAGGTACTCCGCAATACAGGGTAGTCCACTATACAGTGAAGCTCAATCGATACTTGAGCTTCACTGTATAGCGGACTACCCTGTATAGCAGAGTACCTCGGCCGATTTCTATTTTCCCAATGATAGGACGGGGCCAGGTAGAGGCTATTGAAAACTTTGTCCAGTACTGAAGAATAACCAAATTTGCCAGTCTGAGAAGTTGGGCAGAGAATTGGTTTTGCTAGCTAATAAGTTGACACAACTGTTGATAAATCCTTTGAAATGGTATTATATTTATATTCGACCAATTATATATCTACAATTCTTCTTTGGATCCACCGGTCTATAAAGTGTCTGAGTGTATATGATATAGTGTGCTCTGATGCTACAATCCTTTTTTGACCAAGGACTGTGATACAGTCCTAATGGTTGGATAAGGCAAACATTTAAGAAAATACTGATTACTTGCATCACAGCAGGTGCCCTGTTTGCAACTGGGGACCTGATATACGATATACTGATAGGCCAAAGGTGAACATTGAAGGTGAACAACACAGGTTTTAATCTTAAACTGAAATCTGACAGCTTTAAAGTAAAAGAAGAAGAGAAATCCTTAGCCTCTACCAGTACCAGGCTCCGTCCGATCGCAGGGAAAATAGTAGTAATCGGCCAAATAGAGTGAATAGTATGCCAGGGGTACAGTGAAGCTAAATAGGGGACTACCTTGTATAGCGGACTACCCCTGGCACTCTATTTAATTAATTGGCCTATTTCAACTATTTTCCCAGCGATTGGATGGAGCCTGGTAGAGGCTAAGAAATCCTGGTGATGGTGTTAGAATTGCATAGACCTGTGTCATCCCAGTTAGCTTACATGTACCTCAGTCTGCAAAACGGTCTGAGGAAAATTCATTACGCTTTATCATTAGCTACTTATCAATAGTGTAATGTGGCTTTGTTAAGACTCAAATATTTTTAGCCAAGCACGTTTTGGTTCCAGGGTCATCCCCACTCCTCTGAAGAAGCGTGTTGGGCTCTTTTACATGCAAAGTTTGATGCCCAAAAGCTCCTTTACTACAACAAGGGTGCAGGCTTTATGTACCCCTCCAATGCAGTCTCCTTCGGAATGCTGATATGATACACTGTACTAGCATACTACACCATCTACTGTATGGCTCCCATAGTTGCTCCAATGTGGTTTAAAATCATTGATTTGTTGGCCTCCTTGCTGGCTAACACTAAATCTCTACTAGTAGTATAAGGGTACAGGTATATATAAAGGACCATTAGAGAGACGCATACATGCGTGCCATGTGGAAAGCAATATGTCAGACCCTACATCTCCTTGAAGATCAGCTGACACCAACCAAGCTGTCTCTGCATAACGATGGGCTTTCTTGACTTCTTTGTCAGACAGGAAAGCCATCTGGGAAGGTTTTGTGTGACCACAATGTATTGTTCCTAGCTTCCCCCTTTCTTAAAGTTGGTATAGTCCTGGAGGCAAATGGTTTGTCTTCTCCCCAGGGAGTCCTGCTCTCAGCTTTTACTGAAACCTGAGTGAGTCAGAGTGTGAATCCCTGCATTTCATTCTCTGGGCTTACTCTGGCATAGGACCAGCTATAGCAGGCTGTGAACTGTTCTTAATGATGTGCTAATTGGGAAGTTATCTCTGCAACAGTTGAAAGGAATTATTTGCCAGGAAATAGAAAGTTAGGTTCTATTGTAGTTGTAGTGGTACCGAAATGAAATGATGCACAGAACTTTCTTGAAAGTTGGCACTGCATAAAACTGAGTGCAGAATGGTGTAAGTTATCTCAAGTTGGCCCTTCTATGACCACGAAAGAAATGAGACTAATCATGAGGTCACCTTTTTTCCACCATGTTTACAGACAAGAAGAAAACTACTCTCTTCTTAACATCACACACAGAATAAATGGGACCATCTGTCTTTCAATGTCTTAGAAAAGAAAGTCGAACCCAATATTAGTTAGAACTACATGTAAGTGTCAGTGGTTAAGACTAGAGTAGTCACATGTTATACTGTTCATCATTGTCTGTCTGTACTTTCCATGTTACATGTACTTGCAATTAAGCCTTTGGCCAGGAACTTTCTCTTTAGGCATCATCATAACAATATACCTATCAACCCCATCATCTAGCCCAAACTCTAGGAACTAACAAGGACGACACTCGGGCTACCCATCATCTTCCTTGCATATCATAACCAACTAGCTTGAGTGTCATTTTGTTTTAGTTCCAGGCTCTACCCTTCACCAAGCAGTCTGAGATCACTGCCATTCAAGTGTCTGGAATAAATGTATCTGAGTGTCCAGATTCTGGCCTAGCATGCTGATTGGTCCCTTCAAAGCTCCATGGGGAAGCCTTGTCCTTGTCACTCAGCTTAACGACTTTCTCCACATGGTATCTCTGTAGGGACCACATCTTATTAGGGACCACACTTCTCAGAAATGGCCGAAAGAAATGACCAAAAACATGGAGTTAATCAAATGTCATACATAGACAATGATATAGTTTTTCTTCAGATCTTTGTAAAATCGTCATGATAACACTTTCTATATGCCAAAAAGCAGGTAGTACAGCCTTGTCGGTAAATAAGGTCTTTCTGGGATGGGTGATCCCTGCTGAGATAGCATATGGAGCTCTGACAGAAGGGACCAATCAGCGTGCTAGAAAAGAATATGAATGAACCAGACAACTCGAAATGGGATTTCTCTCAACATCTCTCAGCCAAAATGATGATGATGATCCCTGAGAAGATTGCACAGCAACAAAATTTTGGGTTCTCAGCACTCAGATTAAAGAACAAAATATTGAGGACCATGTTTAGGCCTTCAGAGCACTCAGTTTTATTCAAGCAGTTTTTTCTGCCTGTCCAATGTCCACAAATCAAGTAACTGGTGTGGCCAAAACACTAAAATGTTAGCTTTCCCTTTTTGGACTGTGTTTGTTTTGCTCAAGCAACCACGGCCCCTGGGGAGCCAGGCCTTAATGAATGTCATAGTCCTACAATCATAGGGTGGGGTAGGTAAATAGGTTACCCTCCCTTCCAATTAAAAAGCTATAAACAAATCATCTCTGTCAAATTTTGCTGGACACAACATACAGTAATGGCAGTATCACATGCAGTGCCGTGCACTGACTAACATTTATGTGGCTCCAGATTTAGAACTAAAAAACTTTTAGAATGCCCGATCATTCATTTCATTATCAATGCTTACCCATACTTTATTTGAGTTTATGTTCCTGTGTTTAAAGCTGTTTTTTGCTACAGCTAATTTTAAAATAGCTATGATACATCCTTGCTGAGAAGTATATATTATGATATTACAATTATATTGCACCGCACAATCTTTTATTTATTTTTGAAGTTAATGCATTTTTCTAGTCATCGTCTAAAACTGTAACAAACAGAGTAACAGAGCAACGTTGTATTGTAACATTACACAGTCAAGTTCATTTTAATTCAGACTAGGGATTTTAAGGCTTCACGTTCAAATTTATGCAGCCCTACTGTACTAGAAGTTTGATTACATTGTATACTATTTTAGACAACGTCAACCACCCTAACATTACCACAGACTGACAGAAGTTACCATGACTGTATCTGTATCTGTATAGCCAGTATAACCACCCTTCGGCGTAACACACCAGCTTCACAGGCACGTGGCGCGGAAGCAGCTGGTTATATTACACTGAATGGCCTGTCACACCAAACTTTTGAACATCTGACTGCAATCGTTCTTTCAAGCTATGCAGTGAAGGTGTTCCTACAGCATCTGATGACAACGAGTTCCATTCTACTTTGGTTCTCAGGAAATACAAGTTTTTGAACACATCAATCCTTGGTTGATAACTCTGGTACTAAAAGGCATGGCTATTTCTTGTCCTTCCACTCCTTCATGAACAGAGTAAAGGAGTGGAATGACGACAGCTAACTTCTGCCTCTTTTATCCTACCCTGGCTACTATCAAAAGCTACAACATCATGTGTGTTACTTCTGTCAACTTCTGCCATCTGCCACCATATAATGTCCACTGGCAGAAGTTAACATGATGTCACCTAACTTCTGCCAACTTCTTCCACCTGCCAAAGATACGCCAAAAATAGTTACTCAAGCAAGTGGATAAAATTTTGAAACAGTCAGACGTTTCAGACAGCATCCACTGTCTTTCGTCAGTGTCTTTCCTCCGAATAGATATGTTAATGAGGTAAAGACAATTTCAGATTGTTCAATAGAATAGCAAGTTAAGACAAGGTTGTATGCTAATGAATCATTTAGCTCATGTTGTTTTAGGAGCTAATGTCCCTAACCAAAACTAGGTACTCATCTACACCTAAATGAAGTGAGTGAAGTCGTGTTAAGTGCCTTTTCCAAGGACACAGCATTGGGGCATATCAGTAGTTTCGAACTCGGGACCTGTCAGTTCTGGGCGTAACACCCCACACGGTGCCTACACTTCATTGCCAGTGGGCAGTTCATTCCATCCTGGTGTTCATTCCACTCCTTCAAGAAATGTGGAAGTCCCACAAACACTTGTAAAAGAAAATGATGAAAATAGCCCTGTAGCCTGTGATACGATTCTAAGTAATGTTCCCTGTAGTGTCCGCGCTATCTAATTAAAGTCAGGTCGCTCTGTTTAAGCCCACAAAGTACGTTTGTTATCCAGGGCTTGGGGGGCAAACGAGGATAAATATTGCAATCAAGTTTGATATGAGGCTCCGATCAAAATCGTTGTTCCCGAGAACATGGATTTCCCCGCCAACTCTGTTGAACAACTACATAATGTTCGCTAAGTTCGCGCTATCTAAAGACAGGTCGCTCTGTTTAAGCCCATAAAGAACTGTTCGACTTTAAAGCCATAGGTTGCAAGTGAAAGGAGCTAATCGGGATTGGTAGCTCCATTTTCCCATCAAAAGTACAAAACACAACAATAAAACCATTCTTATCAATTTTCATATCATACTAATCAATATTAAAGGAAGTTGAAACATAAATTTGAAGATCACATTAAAAAATCTGAAGATTGTTCGAAACAATCTGAAGGTTCTTTGAAACACTCTGAAGGTTCTTTGAAACAATCTGAAGGTTCTTGGAAACAATCTGAAGGTTCTTGGAAACCAATCTCAAAACAATCTGAAGATTCTTTCAAACAATCTGAAGGTTATCTCAAACAATCTGAAGATTGTCCATAAAATCTGAAGATTTTCGGGAAAAATCTGAAGATTTTTCGATTTTCAACGACGCGTGACGACCCCCGCTGGGGGTCATTATGATCCATTAAGTGGCAAGGAAGTTGTTCACAAAATATCAACTCTGTAAGTATAAGCTGTCAGAGGCTACAAGCATTAGTCCAAAGTGCAATAGAAAGTCCAAAATCAATCTGGAGGGTGTTTCTAAGACTTCCCTTTTCAACTGTTAGCTCTCAAATAGGCCCCTCCGTTATCAAGTTAGTACTACTGTACTACAAAATGTGAATAGATCTTGGCAATTAGCATTTCACATTTAAATCTACTCGAGTCAATGCTGACAGTGGAATGTATTTCATATTGGCACAGGCAAACCAATGGCTTTCACTGTTGCAGCTGTAGAAGTTTTCGACATCACTCTCATTCACAGCAGTCCCAGGGCTGCCTGCCTCATCAGGATCTCAATCTCTTCTATCTCATCCCGGACTTCTTGTTCCTTTTCCACTTTGGCCATCTGGAAAATAAAATGCCATTTATATTACGTAATATGTATGACTAGTTTCACAGTTGTTGCAAGAGCTAGCCTGGAGTCCAGCCTTATTAGCTTTCCGTTCGCTACCCAAGCTCGAGCGGAGCTTGGGTAGCGAACGGAAAGCTAATAAGGCTGGACTCCAGGCTAGCAAGAGCAGGAATGGTATGCTCATACTGTATTAAAATTTCAACAGCTAACTCCAAAGATAGTGCTGCAAGCTCTTGAATGTCACTATGCCATGAAATGTGAGTGCCACAAACTTAAATGAACATAATTGGGCATGACGAAAGGACATGCATACAATTCATGTATTTTCCTCTCTTTCTTGAGCTGCATGAGTATATATTCAGATGTAACTGTTGCATAAAACCATATTACATAGCACCTTTGAACCATAGCACTGCAATGAAACAGCAACTTTTTATCATCAAAATAGGATAAGTGGAAAGACCAGTATAGGTACCCGTTGACATTTGTATGTACTGTACGGTACACATTCCAGTGAGAGTATTGCGATACAGGGCACAGCTTCCCAGTGTACGTTGGATTGTTGGGGCCGCAAAAGGGGCAAAGGGAATTACCGTGCTGGGTGTACCATACTGTGCATATACAGACCTATACCGGTCTTTCCAATTATTCATCAAAATATTGAAGTACAAAAAATATTTACTAGTACTCTACTCAAGTTGCTCTACTTTATTGAAATTGAGCACAATACTAGGTACACTGTGGAGCAGGAGGCAACAGTGCTGATATTGTGCCCCACTTAAAAACACTGGTGGTAATCAGTGGGTGGTAATAATACTAATATCTAAGATTCAAGCTTTAACTTTTTAAAGAGAAGTAAAGATATAAGAAAGAAGAAACAGAAAGGCACACAGACCTGATTTGATTCCAGTTTCTCCCCACCAGCTTTCCTTTGCTTCAGTTTCTCGATCTGTTGTAACTTTTTCCTGAGGGACTTCAGCTGTTTGTCTATGGTGGCATCAGAGGTCACAGGCTTTTCTTCTACTTCAGCCTTCTTCTCTGCGTTCTTCGGTAGGTTTGTCTCCAGAGAGGAAAGTATCTGTGGGTCAAGTTCTGGCCTGAAAAAGTAGCAGAGATTCTTGTTATGTTTTTCTGTAAATAATGCAGAAATGTTTGCGATGGTTTTATGTACCGTAATTGTGGTTTTCGCGGTGACCGTTTCACCGCCAAAAATTTTTGTCCTATACAGTTGAAGCAGTATGTGACTATAGCACTGCCACGAACTTAAAACCATCGTGAACACTCCATTTTCCCCTTAGCGCAAAATATGAACCACGCAAACTTAAAACACATTTACAGTACAGTACAGTACTGTATTTGATTACGCAGGCTTTGAAGCCATTGATTCTTAAGTTAGGTGGATTTACCAATCCTGTCCACATATAGTGCATTCTTTGCAATAAAAACGAGCCTATGTTTAAACAATCTCTTGCTGTCTGGGGCTATATGGGCTCCCTCTATCAAGAGGGCGTCAGTTACTCAGATGGGTCGCTGGGAGCCCAATATATTTAATGTAGAAATAGTTTTGTTGGTTTTTTTTTGCGGTGAACTTTCAGCGGGAACTTAAAACCACCTAGAAACTTTTTAACAACCTATGACTGTAGCGCTACTATTGTTTAAAACGCAAACTTAAAACCACCGTGAACACTCCATTTTCTCCCTACCGCGAAATAAAAACCACACAAACTTAAATGCATTTACAGTATATATTTTCAGGCTTTGAAGGCTATAAAAGCAATATTAACTTGGGAGAAGAACACGACTACAATGTAACATCTCATCCTTAACTTTATCAAAGAGATAAAAAAAACATCAAATAGTATCAAATTGGAAATGGAAAAGATTGCTATGATTCAATGAGAAATTAATGACACCAAAAAGTGATATTTCTATCAGAATCTATGTGTATACATATTTCTTACTTTACCCCAGCTGCATCATCCTGTAGAAGCCATATCTGTTGTCTGAGCTTAGAGGCCAGAGGGTGGTCCTGTTAAAGGAGGGATTCAAAAATTGAAGATATGTATAAATAGATTCGTCATATGATGATAACTACTAGTACTGCATAAAAAAAAGTTGGATCTTGCATGTCTTGTATAATATGCATATCATAACACCTGTTACAAATGTTTGGGAAAGCAATAGACCCCTTTCCAAATACCGCGGCCATTTTGAATCCAGGGCGCGCGCACGTGATTCGAGCGCGGGAAAAGTCAACACCCGGTAAGACCAAGCCAGCGGTAAGGCGTCCCCAATAGAAACCAGCGTTGAGTCATCTTCGGCGGTGAGATGTTCTCCTTCTCGGTGAAATCCATCGATATATTTGCATGGCACAAGTAGATGATATTGTTGTGGACACTTGGACTAGATATCGGCCAGTGAAATTGTGAATTTCTGCTACTTTTCCACAGTTTCTGCCGGGATGTTGAACGCGCGCTACAGTGATAAAATGCTGATATGTTTACACCGCGTGCTTGTAATTTCCCTAATAATGTTAGCTAAAGTCGAGAAAAACCCCACAAAACATACACTTTTCGGATCATTTTAGCTTCGTTTAGGTATGAATATAACTCTTGAGCCTTTTGGCTGTTGTGACAATGCCAACATAATCTTGAAATTACGTTAGTTTGAGGGAGGGGCGTGTTTTCTGTGCAGCGTTACATCGACTTCGCTCAGCAATATTTGACATTTCCGCTGAATGCAATCCCACACAAAAAAAAAACGGGAAAATATAGGCCTAGGCTTGAGTTCAATGTCCTTAAATATGGCAGCATTCCGGCGGCTTTTTGACGATCTTTTCGGATGCCAAGTATTTAGGCTTGAGGACTCTAAGTACGTGAGTGACGGTGTGTATTCCATTCTATCTGACGTTTTGCGGAAATATCTTAGATTTCCACAGGATGAAACCCCACAACAAAAGGAAAAATATCGGCCGGAGGTCCTTCAGTCCTCAAGTCAATATTATCTAACGTTTTTTGGGTTCCATCCGGCCAACAGATATCTGAAATATTGCCGCGCAAAATGATTTAAAGAAACGTCAGATAGAATGGAAAACACAACTTCACTCACGTACTTGGAGTCCTCAAGCCTAAATTCTTGGCATCCGAAAAGATCGTCAAAAAGCCGCCGGAATGCTGCCAAATTTGTACCCAAAAGGACATTGAACTCAAGTCTATATTTTCACGTCTTTTTTTTGTGGGATTGCATTCAACGGAAATGTCAAATATTGCTGAGCGAAGTCGATGTAACGCTGCACAGAAAACAAAACCCTCCCTCAAACCAACGTAATTTCAAGATGATGTTGGCATTGTCACGACAGCCAAAAGGCTCAAGAGTTATATTCATACCTAAACCAAGCTAAAATGATCCGAAAAGTGTATGTTTTGTGGGATTTTTCTCGACTTTAGCTAACATTATTAGGGAAACTACAAGCACGCGGTGTAAACATATTAGCATTCTATCACTGTAGCGCGCGTTCAACATCCCGGCAGAAACTATGGAAAAGTAGCAGAAATTCACAATTTTACTGGCCGATATCTAGTCCAAGTGTCCACAACAATATCATCTACTTGTGCCATGCAAATATATCGATGGATTTCACCGAGAAGGAGAACATCACACCGCCGAAGATGACTCAACGCTGGTTTCTATTGGGGACGCCTTACCGCTGGCGTGTGGACTTACCGAGTCTTCACTTTTCCCGCGCTCGAATCACGTGCGCGCGCCCTGGATTCAAAATGGCCGCGGTATTTGGAAAGGGGTCTATTGCATTATGTGATGTATTGTTAAGTGCCTTTCCCAAGGGCACAACTTTGGACCATGACAGAGAATCTAACCTACAACCTCTTGGTTCCGGGCCCGACACTCTAAATTTACATTATGTACGCCACACGATACCATACCAATATTAGCGTTTTCGCACATTCGAGTACGCAATTGTGCAGTGTCAAAGGTGAAGGCCCCTGAGACGTAAACAAAACTAGTCTGGGCATTGATAATGTTATGCAAATCGAGGCAATGTGGAGACGAGAACTGTTTACAAGCCAGAGGCCTTCACCTTTGACACTGCACATGCGTACTCGAATGTGCAAAAGCGCTTTAAATCATTATTTGCAACTGAGCATCATATCATTCATATCTTCTCTTCATAGCTAGTAAGATATATTATGGTTAAGAGAGAGATACAGACATATTCAACAGACCTGTTTTGCCTTTGCTTCGGCCAGTTTCACTTTGAGGTCCTCTAGGGGGTCAGCAGCTGGGGTTGTGTCACCTGGACTTGACCCCTGACCTTCCTCTTGGTTGGGTTTCTTGTTCCTCCTTTTCTTGTTCTTCTTAGCAGCTTTGGAAACACCAGATTGTAGTTCTGCATCTAAAAAATAAAATATAATATTCATATTCTTGTATTTTTAATATCTAGTTATAATGGCTAAGCGTTGCTAGGTTACAAGGGAAGAAAAAAATCCGAATTTTTACACATCGAGCTAACTTCTGTCAGAGTTGCGTTTTAAACCAGCGCAAAGCCACCATATAGCTACATTGTTTTTAACAACAAGAAAATTAAAGATCATAAGGTTGTGGTTGAAAATATTACAAAAATTTTAACTTTGATCGTTTCTAGATGAAGGACAAAAAGAAAGACGAGACAAAGCGAAATGAAGATTTTGTACTCACCCGCCATGCTGATGATGATGAAGGAAATGCCTCCCGAAAGGACCAGGAAATAGAAAAAAATATAACCCTGATGACGCAGATGTTGTCTAGTTATAACAAATGACCGTTAGTGAAAGTCCAAAGCAACTGGTAGAAGAAAATCGTGTGGAAGGGTGGAAAAAATCCACAAGAATAAAAATGAAGGTTATTGTTATATTTTGCACAAGACGTAGGAAAAATGAGAACCTAAGAAAAGTAACGTTCTATTAATTCATTTTTATTCCCTTTCATTTCGTTAGTCTTTTAGTCTCTCAAATGGACCAGTACAAAATCAAAAATTAAAATAAAGTAAAAATCGCACCATCTAGTGGACCGTTGAAAAGAGCGAAGAATTCAAAGCAATTTGAAGCCACATGATTTGCCGCAGATTGCTCCTGCTTGCAATCATTCTCGGCCGAAATGTAGGGCATAATTGTCAGTATTGTAGTACTACATCAGTGTTTTAAAAACATTCATATGAATATTTCCTTTTTATGGTATTCAGTCTGTTTATGTTGCTCTGTACAGGGCACGCCTGAAAAGCAGTGCATTTAGCACTGAGTGCGCCTACCCTGTATAAAGAAAACAGAAATGAATAAATGAATAAATGAATTTCCCATGGAAAGTAGCCTAGAAGTCAAATTGTTTGCCGGAGGTTTAGTCTGCTTGCAAACCTTCTCAGCCGCAGGTGGTAAATAACTCTCTGGAGGTAACGCGGAAATCGTCCGGATAGACAGGAATAGTCTCGATTGGACGAAGACCTTCTTGGCTGGACAAGTTATAGTCTCTAGGTTGGGAAAGACTTTCGGCTAGTCGCCGTGTACACTCTACGGGGACATAACTCTCTGGAGGTATATAACGCGGAAACTCGTCCGGATAGACAGGATTAGTCTCGATTGGACGAAGACCTTCTTGGCTGGACAAGGTTATAGTCTCTAGGTTGGGAAAGACTTTCGGCTAGTCGCCGTGTACACTCTACGACCTCATTTTACAAAATATTTCTCGGCAACACTCGTCATGGTACCTTAAAGATTTGATGATTCCCGAAGGTTCTGCTCATACCGCTTACGATCCTCGCGACAAATTTAAACACATCAACTTTGCAAATTGTGCGCCACAACTGGACACCAAAAGTCTTGCATTCCCTATGCAACATATTACTGGGATTGTCTTGATGTAGCTGTTAGATCACTGAGGCTGCTATTGTTTAGAAAAAACACTTAGTCAAATCAAGGGTCCGAAAACTAGTACGCTCATTCCTTAACACGTTATAGCCATGCATGGTCACGGTACACCTGCGCCCTTCTCACACGTCTTCGCATTGGTGCCTTAACGGCTTAATTAAATCAAAGTTTATCACCTTCTTCCAGAAGATTGTATTTCAGATTGTGTGTCTGTTGGTCACCAAGATAACAACTCAAAACGGATGGATGGCTTGGTTTCATATTTTGTGTGTTGATGGGTTGTGACACTGACTGGAAACACAGTTTGTGTCCCCTAGAGGTTTGGACAAAATGTCTCCCCGGGAAATAATTTTGCTTTGTAATGTGTATTGTAATTTGTTTTTAATTGCACGACTTCAATTGGAAAGTAACCGAGCTGTCAGGCTCCGGATGGTGCTCCGGGTGGTTGCCTAATTGTTCTAGAAAGGATAACGTTAACGTTAACGTTAGATCTCCAATGCCTTCCTGAAATACAAAAGTACAATATTACTCTTACCTTGTACTGATGATGGGTGCCGATCTTTACTGTTTTACTGTCGACTTGTGACAACCCCCATAGTTCATTGACCTCAATCTCTTGTAATACTGTATCTTAATCATTGGTGTGACTCGTAGAAAAGAAAAAGAAACAAGTGATCACTATAAAGTTCGACATAATGCTGTGTTGGCACTAGCCTCCATAGCAGGCACATTGGTTGGCTTTGTACTGTAGTATTACGTACTGTTCCTGGTCATCCTACCGGGGCCGTCGTCGAGGCTACGTTGCTGCACTGATTTTTATCACATTCACGATAACGCACACGTGTTGCCAACGCACGTTGGCGCAAGCTTAATGATACACGCTCTTCTGTATATATTCATGCAATTATGTCAGAAGAAATTGTCTAGCTTGGACCCAGATCGGACACTAGTAAGCCATATGTCAGTTTCTCTCAGTTACACAAGAAAATAGGAGCGAAAAGGATTATAAGAAAAAAATGGACAAGCCTCATGTAAGATTTTGTTGAAAAATATAGATTGACCAGAGATGTACTAAAACTACCTAAAGCGTTGATCTTTAAAAAATATTCAAGATCTTTCCTGAAAAATGCCTTATTACGGATGATGGGACCTATGATTAGATATGTTTTTTTTGTATTTCTTGCACATAATACAAATTGCCAAATTGTATGTAAATAGGACAACTCCTAAAACCTTGATGTCAACGACCGACAAGTTACATAAATTCAACAAAGACTTTAAGATGGAAGTGTTTTATTTAGTTCATTTCAGAAAAGAAGTAAAAAAATGTATTTCATTCAATGATGTACTTTATTCATCTGGGTGTAGAATGATTTGTTTGTAAATGAGTTAAGCACAAGTCAGGAAATACAAACAACGTTATAGGACTGAACGTCTGGTTTTGATGTTGTTGTTTTTTTATTCAGCAGATTGTCACCTTGGTTGCGATTAAACCACGGTAAATACCCAATGGCTACTGTTACGGAATTGTATACATAAATCATTATATGCAGTAGACGATGAATACACTTATCGAAGCCGAGTTGTCTCATTTGAAGATATACTTTGTCCTTGCCGGTGTTTTTTTTTTCGAGTTGCACCGTAAAAAAAAAGAAGCTATTTTGTGTATTCTAGTTCTACCAGATCTTTCCTTAGTCACTGACGAAAGATATCGGATGCTGTCTGAAACGTCTGTCTCAAAATTGTATCCAGTTGCTTGTGTAACTATTTTTGGCGTATCTTATTACCTGGATGTCTAACCTTCATCAACGTATCTTGTGTATTGTCTTTCGGTCGGGAAAACCGAACAAAATGGCCCAAATTTTCTATTTAGTTTTCTCAATGATTGCAGTAAGGTGCGTTTCGTGCAGTTACGATCTTTGTCCAAATTGTCGAGCTCTTGGTTCAGATTGTGGTACGGACGGTAATGTCACTCACAAAGCGGCGCCGGCCTTTTTTGAAGAGTTGTTTTCTCCCCGGTGTGTCATCTGCGATGCACCGCCGGGGCACCGTGGTCGGGACGTCATCCCAACGTGCGCGTTCGTTGAAAAGGCGCCATCTCTGTGGCTTCGAAACTATCGCCTTGGCTACCTGTCTTCGTCTGACGTGGGCCATCTCAAACATCTACAGAACCTCTACATAGAGCCAGGTAAGTCAGTTTTTCTTAAACCGTATCTCTCAATGCAGGACCACTGTTGACCGTTTTTTACAGTCGTTTTTAGACAGACAAGGACGATGTGGCACTGCACTCAAGTTTTTCATAACTTATTTCAACAGTGCTACGTACAGAGAACAATATACCCATTTCTACACATGGATGGAGTGAGAAAAGTCGTGTAAAGTGCCTTTTCCCAAGGGCACAACATCGGTGGCGTCAGGGTATTCGAACCCGGGCCGCTGGGTTCTGGGCCGAACACCCTGCCGTTACGCGACACGACACCACATCTAAGTGAGTAGAGGGGACAAGGAGATAGCGGTGTACATTTTGGTTTTAAAGGCTTCCTTGTGGGTTATATTTGTGTGAGAAGCACTCTCCAGGAAGAGAGAGTTCCATATCTTAGCAGTCCGGGAAAATAAGCTATTAGTTGGTGTAAAAAGACTTTTTGACAGGTATTTGGACAATGTAGTGATGTGAGCAAGAAGAGAATCTAGTGTTACGCTGAAATTCACTCAGTAGTGGGACAAGCAATGTGAGTTCATCGGAACACTGGTCATGGAAGCATTCTGCTGGGACAAGGAAGCAACGTTTCGCCTATGAGACAGAAAAAAGGTCTAGTTTTGATGCCAGATGATTCAATGATATGATATGATATGAATATGAAAGATATGTATTTGTATCATATCCTTATTGTAGATAATTATGTTAAGTCCACCTCATAATTCCGGGCATCCTTTGTAAGGGCGCCGCCACATGAAGAAAACAAATTAAAGCGAAAGCATAAAAAAAACTGCGAAATTAAAGAGATCTACTAGTAATTCCCGAGGTATACACATCTGAGATATCAAGGTGTTGAAGATATTTATAAGAAGGCTAGGCCTCGATAACACCGTTGTTGGTGCCATTGTGTGAGTTGATTTTACACCATGAGACTAGAAGTATAGTATCTTGGTGACTGGACTCAATTATCATATTTTAAGATTTCATAATTACATACATAAATGAATTCAGGTGACGCATATGATTATGATAATGAATGCGATATGGTTCATTTAATATTCACAAACAACAGCCTCGCAGGCAAGTATCGGTTGCCTACATTGCACTGAAGAATGTATAAAATGCCTCTTTTAATCTTACAACATTGTCTTAAAGATGGTTGTTTTTAGGCTTCGCAACATTGGATGCTGTTCATTATTGTGAGAAATGTGGACGATTCATTGTAAAAATTATATACATGTTCATCTCCTCTCTCCTCCTGTTATATGTCTAAATACAATGCCCGAAAACGTTTCATATTCTGTTTTATGTCGCCCGAATACGATGCCCCAAAATACTTCATTTTTCATGTGTATGTCGCCCGACTTCGATGCCCGAATACCTTTCGTTTTTTATGTGTATGTGGCCCGAATACAATGCCCGAAAACGCTTCGTTTTTTTGTGTATGTCGCCCGAATACAATGTCCGAAAATGTTTCATTTCTATATGTATGTCTCTCGAATACAATGCTTGAATATGCTTCATTTTCATATGTATGTCGCCCGAATTCGATGCCCGAAAACGCGTCATTTATGAAGAAGAACTTTATTGCACGACAATTGTACATGGTACAAAGTATGGCAAGAATTCGTAAACATAATACGAAGTAAAAGTATAGAATAAAACTTAACATAATAATTAATAATACAATACAATAAGGGCCAGCATACATTTTGATATAGCATCCTAATTACTAACACAATACAATAAGGGCTAGATTACATTTTGATATAGCGTAACAGTTATGATCGAGTTGGTTTAATCATTAGTTTCGGTATTTTTCCTAATGTGAAAGCAGTCGTTAAGATATTTACCTATTTTCGTATTGTGGGGATTGTTGCATTTAAATATATACTCAAAACGGTGTGTATGTTGCCCGAATACAATGCCCGAAATTGTAAATGCTTCGAATACCACATGCGGCCCGAAGACGCTTCATTTATGTGTATGTCGCCCGAATACAATGCCCGAAAACGCTTCCTTACTTACGTGTATGTCGCTTTTCTCAGGAAACCTCGTTCATCTCGAAAACGACACGTTTGCTGGGTTCCGGTCCCTGCGACGCCTGTCCTTGAGACGGAATAAGCTGGCCTACTTAGGCACGAGGGGGCTCGTCCAGGCCTACTCCCGGCTGGATCTGGCTCACAACGAAATAGCCCACATCGAGGACGAGGCGTTCGGCGTGGTCAGTGACGGCTGTTTGTTTTTTGTTGTCTTCTTTGTTTATGTATTTGCACACTAAAACAAAAATAAGATAATAACGTACTAACAACAAAAACATGTGTAGGAGTGGCTTTTCTATACCATCCTCCGTCAAACTACCTTTGAGATTGAATACAACAGTAAAGAAATGAGAAGTACAAACAGTGCATGAAAAATCAATGAAATTACAGTATAAGAATGGTCAAATAATTGTTGATATGAGCTGTGATTAAGGGGGGTATTGATACCAACTTTGCAAAATACGCATTTCAAAATATGGAGATGGTCCATCTAAGCACAGAAATTACAATATTTGGGCAATCATTGGACTCTATCTATTATATATAGTAACCTACCCTGTGCATACCCCTTGAAGTCTGCACATGTAAGTATATGTTGCAATGGGGGTGATTTGGGAATAGTCTATATCTGTGTGGAGAATAGATTTGCGGTTCAGATATTCACTGTAATGTCTTCTAACCTCAAAGTAATAAGGCATTAACTATGTTAGCTAGCATACCTTATACTACATGTACTTTAGTACATAGTCATGGTACAAACTTCATGGGGTATGTCTAGGGGGGTTGATATTGAAAAAAATTCCAAATTTTTACATTTTCATATTCAGATAGACCGTTTCCGTATTTCTAGTTGCGTATTTTAGCAAAAACTGCACTTTTTCGAAATAAGTACCTCCCCCTTTTATGATCAATGTAATATATGAATAATTGATAAGGGCTATTACAGGAGACAAGCTTTAAGGATGGTTAATGAAATAACTTTTCAGGGCACTCAGGGCTGTCTGAAGACGATGGTTCTGCTCCTACCGTGGAACAGGTTGGAAGTGATTAGACCAGGTTACTTCAGACACCTGTGTGTGCTGGCGCTCTTGGACCTCCGGTACAACAGGATTCACACCATACACAAAGGTATCGCTTTAAGGCACCCAGAGCATTTTATGAGGCTTAAAACTTAGATTTAAAAAAATCCAATTTTTAGTTATTCCTACACATAGTAAGTTTCAATAACACTATACCATTACATATCGACATTAAAGGAGCAAAGATACGATGGCGCCGTTGTGTGGTGAGAACTGATAGAAAATCCAAGCCCTAATAGACTGAGCCTGACTGTCAATCACATGTAGCGGTTCGACCAATGAGAGAGTGACTGCATGTCCGTGAAATATTTGCATTTTTATGTTTTGATTCTGCAATTCTACGTTTTGACGGAGGAGGGCGGGGCTATGGTACCGGTCTATTTACACTAGGCGCGTGAAACTAAAAGATCACCATCTGATGTAGCTTATTTTTGTGCCACTTTTGAGCACTTTTGATAAGAAATCCGCACGCAAATGTGGTAAACAGTGGCATTAAATGTCGATTTCATAAAGATTACAGCAACTAGAATATTTCCAGTTTTCAAGCCTCATAAAATGCTCTGGGTGCCTTTAAGCTCATACTTTTTTGCACGTCACTTTCTGCCTTTGTTTCTTTATCTTTCCATCATTCTTTCCTTCCTCCCTTTTAGGCATTTATCTCAGGCACTCGTGACACGGCACATAAAAGAACATGTATTTCAAAATAAACATCTGATACTTTTGACACATCTAAGTTGGACTCATTCTAAACTGTAGAAGTGATTCTGGTGCGCAGCGCAGAATAAAAGCGGATCAACAGAAAAGAAGTTTGCATAAGAACTAATTATAAGCTTACATATGTGACTTGTGTGGCAGAGACTGTCATTCTCAAACAGCCATAGTCAATGCTGTAGGGCTGATGTGAATTAGAGTTTTAACGTGATGGTCAATATTTACCGACGGAGGCCTTACATCATATGTAAAAAGATTCTGTAGAAGCAGTCATTTTATATACAGTACCAACAACTTAGTTATGCTATGATTTGATATCTAATTCTTATTTTTGTATGCAATCAATTATCATATTGTCATCATTGGTTACTATTATTATCGTATGATTTGATATGATATTGTTATCACTTATTACTACAGTTATGTTATAGATTATTACATTATTGTTATTTTGCTAACTGCGATGGACTCTGTAATCTCCATCATTTCGTTATCGAAGTATGCTGTGATTTGATATATAATTTTTTTATATACAACCAATTACTATTCTGTTAGTATTTTGTTAGCATTATTATTGTCTGATTTGTTATTGTTATTATTTACTACTATAATTATATTATGAATTGTTAGATTTATGTTATTTTTGTTAATTTAGATGGGGGAAGACCTTGTATAAGCCACTATGGCTTTTTTCTTCCCCCAGCACATGTTTTTGTTTTGTTCTATTATGTAAAATTGATTTTAATATGTGCGAATAAACCAAACCAAACCAAACCAACTCAAATTGCAAATATGATCTTCATTTACTAATTTAGTACCTTAATTATTGTCATTTGAACTGCCTTCTTAATCTTTTTAGAGATAAAAAAAAATCCGATTGCTTATTCTTTCAGGCAGTTTCAATGAGGCGTACCGACTTCGAATACTACGTCTAGCCGGTAACAAGCTCCGAATAGTCACCACAGATTGGTTCCCGCCTATAGAAAAACGTAGACTTCTCAGTAGCTTGGACTTGGCACAAAATCACATCCAGTATATCGAACCCGAGGCGTTTATGTACACCCCCCTTCTGGAGTCCATTGGTCTCTCCCATAATCGTATCACAAGCCTACACGAAACTCAGTTCAAATCTCAGTACTGGTTACTACCGGACTCGTTGGAAACTATCACAGTGACACTGCAAGGAAATCCCATTCGTTGCACATGCGCTCTTCGGTGGTTCCTGAAATCAGGTCGACTGTTCAACACCCAATCGGACTTTAGGTTGTTGACGTGTAGCTATCCGAAAGATTTGGAAGGCACCAAGCTGAGTACCTTCACAAGTGCAGTGTCCATGCAGTGCCCAGCTCCAAAAGCCACCATAACGGCGTTCGATGATGGTCGAACCTTCCGTTGTGAGGTGTGTTGGGAAGAGGGACCTCCCAAGCTGATCAAATGGACACTACCAAACGAAACAAACCTCGCAATCACGAACGTATCACTTGGAACGGGAACACAAGTCAACTTTGGGGACGTGAACACTACAACATCTTTCTACTTGGAACCAGAGGGTTTCAACTGCTGTCATCCGAACTTGATACCATCAAATAATTCAACGCCGTCGACAGACCACTGCAACTTCGTGGGAAAGACGCTCTCATATGTAACCATAAGTGAACACCTAGTAGATGAGTGGCTCGGTAAAGATGTCTCCTGTACAGCGTTCTTCCTCTCAGAAGGAACGAACATTACAGCTCGCCACAATGTGTCAAGACCCGAAGAGAGCACTCAGCTTTCTACATCGTCCGGGACAGTCAATGCTATGTCTTCTACATCAGGTATGACAACACGGAAAAGAGATGTAACGGAAGAAATATTAGTCCTTCTAGATTCAGATCAACATCCCTCTGCTGGCTCTTATGTACACGATGTTCTCATCACCGCCTTTTTAACATCGTCAGTTTTAGCACTGGTTACCTTTCTGGTTACTGCGTTAAGAATGGCAAGGGAGCGCATGCGCAATCGACAGGAAAACGACAACGATGACACGCTCTCTCAGCACGAGTATGAGGCCGTAGACGACCAACCTCCGTTTAGTCACCAGTATGAAGTCATAGGCGACGACCAAGTCGAGAGCGATGACATCACACCGTACGCACAAGGCACGCTTTCGGGTATCTACGGAATGGACTCGCGTTTGCCCCCAGCAACTAACACATCGGTAGTTGCTACGGACAAAAGCAGGCAATCTCCCAGTCCACACAAACACCACGACGCTGCTTCCATTCCAAGAGTAGACAACCATGGCAAAGATGTCCCTTCGTCAGGCTACAACTTAGGTGCAGATAGAAACGTCGAGAATGACAAAGAAGAACGAAACACGAAAAACGAGGAAGGAACAGTCTTCGGAAAGGAAGATGCCTTGCGTGTCGAAAAAGACCATGTCTGCACAGAATACGATGTTAGAATACCCAGACAGGTTGACGTTGGCCACCTTAGCGAGGCTACAAAAGGGGTGAAAAAATCGAGTCAAGATTCAATCAATGATGCTAATGACAGGGAAAAGCCTGATGACGCTGAGCGTGTAACTTGGCTTTAGCAAGAGAACAGTTCAGTACGAAATCTTCATGAGAACACCTTAAAACAAACGGGAAAATAGCATCAACCATAAAAGGACTGACAAACACCGCGTGTATTGAAAAGTAGAATGTACCCTGCTTGGTACTATATCTATATTTCAATCATACTGTTCTTGCAAAAAAATTGGTTCAGAGTCACTACAAGTAACGTGTTCTAATGCATGCAAAATGGCATACACACGACATAGGTCTTTCTTTTTGAGACTTTTTATTAACACTTTGCTTTATAGGATTTAATGTGAGACTCTATCAAACCTTTCTTTGACGTACATGTATGTAGCAACTTTTCAAAGATTTTCATAACACAAAATCAAAATGCACTTATGATATTATGACACTAATAAGATATTATGACACTAATAAATCTAAGAAGCTGTTAATAAAGAAATGGGTAAAAGTAGTGATGCACTATTACAGTAATTATATTAGTCTTTTCATGAATGAAGTGTAATGTCTTTCTTGCCTTGTATCAAACATTGTATCTACTATCAACACCATATCTTCTCATGTGTAAAAATATAACACTGTACTGCAGAAAGTGTAAACTACAAACAATGCACTTCTTGACTGCTGTTTTAAAAAGGCAAAGGTAGTCCCATAGCCTTTTTGAGGCCGAAGGAGCGGTTCGTTGTTGTCCACTGTGTCTAGAAAATATCCTGCATAAAGGGTAAACTACAACAATGTCCTTCTTGACTGCTGTTGTCTTATTGTTTTAAAATGGTAAAGGTAGTCCCATAGACTTTTTGAGGCCGTAGGGGCAGTTCAATACATGTATCATCAATGTGTGTAGGGCACAGTATTGGAAGGCAGAGCCCAACCCTCCCATTCCAACAGCTTTTACCTCCCCAACTGAAGTCAGGTACCCATTTTCATACCTGGGTGGAGTGAGGAAAGTTGTGTAAACTGAGCACAACATTGGTGGTATGTCAGGGGATACGAACCCAGGGTTCGAATCCCCTGAACATGCTACACCCTAAGCCAACACGACACCACTTAGACACCGCTTATTGCTTTATGAAGTCCATAATGCTTCTGTACCCGTCCTGCGACCTTCGTTCCTGCTTCTGCGCCACCCTACGCTGTCGGTTCTGCTGCTGAGTGACCTTGCGGTGACACATCACGCACAGCGTACGGAAGTTGTCCAGCGAGCACAGCCCCCCGCCGTCTGCCACGGGTACGATATGGTCGGCGTGCCAGAACTGCCCTTCCTTCGGGTCTGCGACGATCTTGTTCAGTTGAGCAACAGGAAGAGATGACAGCAGGGTGCTCTTGAGGTAAACCTTGCGCTCAGACATTGGCAACTCTTTTACCTGAAAACACATAACACCAACTGAAAAACAACTTTCACATAAGATGACAAGAGACTAAAACCTTCCAACATTAGTAATAAAAAGTCAAGCTGTCAATGCTCATGTCTGGGCTAAGTGGGCTTTCTTTAAAGAGAGGAACAAGAGCACTGCACCCCTATGCCTTGGCCATGCGCCCCCTTACCCTGGGGAGAAGATCATCCTCTGACAAGCATAAAATAAAGATTGACCGGGGATGCTACTAGGTCACATGTGGCTTCAGTCTTCAACTGTGACCTGTGTGACAGTAATTTTGCCTGCAAGCCCAAGAATGCCCCATTTCAATCTGAAACTCCATCCCTACACTTGGTCCCTCCACTCCCTTGCAATACTCCCACTTGCAATTTTTTCTAGAAAAAACCCTGCCCACCATCACTTGGAGAAATGCTGAAATCACAAACTGCTTTTTATTGGCCACCTTGTATCTGCTTCAACTGTCCTTACCCCCCACCCCACCCCACTAGGAACAAACCACTATCTCATCAATTGCTGGACCTACGGCATGTTGACAATCCTGCGAACTAGCAATTTCACAGCATGCTCAACGAATTTCATCGATAAAAAAACAAATCTTTAAACACTTTGTGCGATTTGTTGTCTTTTTAGTCATACTTGTACGTGCATTATACTCTCATTATAAACTCAAGGGTAAAACAAATCCAGTTTAGGACACAACAACGCCGCCAACATGCTGCGGGTCCAGTGAGATAGTGGCTTTACTTGTTATCAACTCTTCAACAGTAGTAGACACAAGCTGAAAAAGGCAGGATATCAGGGTATACATCTAAAGGAGCTAACCTGCAGGAAGATCTGTCTAACGTTGGTTTCACAGATCTGGCACACGCCAAACTCCGTATCCCTCAGCTGTTGTCGGGAGTGACCCCCTTGCATCCGTATCCTGTACTCCTCCTTACACTCGGTGGAGCAGTACCGGTGCTGTCTCGCGTACGACGACGCACCTTCTAGATCTGCGTCTGCTGTCAGACCAGACTGTTGGGTGACAGGTTTCTGACACCAGAGGCAGAGATGCCTTCCAGCACTGTCAACCACCTGCAGCTGGCCACGAGGTCGGGTCTCGTCCCCTGCCTGCTGTTCCATGGACCGGCTGTCCTCTGCAGCTGACTCTGCTGTACCCGAATCACTGCTGCTGGCAGCAGCTGCTTCTAATCTAGCTGTCTGTTGTTTGCCTGTACTGTCTGCAGATGGTTTGTTAGAACTGGTGTGATGTTGTCCTGGCTTTGTGACTGTGCTACTAGGACGTCTTTTCGAAACAACTTGAACAGTCCCACCCTCCCGCTCGGCAACTTTGAACGCTCTCTGCATAAAGTCCTCCTAAACAAGTAACGATAGAGTGCAAGGTATCAGTGTGTGAAACACAGGAAGTCTGTTTTGAGTTTCATCAATAAGATGTTAAAAATTTATGTCTCTTGTCAGCAGTCCACCAAAAAAAGGGCTAGAGTTAGCAGGTTTTTGCTAGGGTTGGTCGGGTAATCAGAAACACAAAAATATTTCCTACATTGTAGGACTAATCAACAGAGGCTAATTCTGCCCATGTCTAGAAGAATTTCAATACATCTTTTACTTTCTTCCCTTTCATAAGCACCTGTAGCATGTTGTTTGATATCACAACTTCCTAGAACGTTAAATATGCACATACTGACCTTTGACATGAAACGTTGGTTTTTGCAGGCGGCCTTACGCCTCTGACTCTGACTCAGCTCCTCGGCCAGGAGTGACGGACTGATGAACATACGTCCACTTCTCCTCACGACTCTCTTCTTGGGTTCACTCAGCCTGAAAAGACAGAGGCACTGAAAATCTTCTTCTTTTTCATGTATTATTAACCCCAATAACCCCATCTTGGAATGGCTTAACTGTGAGAGCTGTAAACACAGAGCCAGTCAGAACGTTCCATTGGGGGATAGTGTGGGGGGAAAAGGGATATCTGTAGGTTTCTGCATGTACATTGATGGGTTGGTATTTATACTGGTGGCTCCTACAGCTACGCTCCTGAGCTAGTTTGAATTAACTGTTGATCATTTTGTACATATGTATATTAAGTGATATGGTGGACCATCTCTTCTTGCTTTGTTCAGTTTCACTCAGTTTCTCTTTTAATCCCTGTTGTGAAGTTTTAAGTATCCAGCACCAGCTCAGAAAAAAAATAGTCATGCCTTTAAGTACCAGAATCAACAACCGAAACTGAGATAAACATTTGTTTTTCCTTAGAACTATTGCAGAGTGGAATTTGTTGGCAAGTGCACATCCTCACTTAAGACAGCTTTAAACAGTTTTTACAGTTAGATATTCAGAAGTTAGGTGTGACAGGTCGTTTAGTGTAATATACAAGCTGCTGCTGCAACGCGTGCCTGTGAAGCTGGTGTGTTATGCAGAAGGTTATACATGCTAATAGTATACAGATACAGATACCTGTTCCATTCCTGCACCATCCTGAGCACCAGGCGCCAGTTAGCAGGCTGATGTAGGAGGTCCGGCAGACAGTCCATGTTCCTCTGTTCCACATCCAACACTGAGAAGTTACAGCTCAGGGGTTGGTCATCCTGGTGGTGAAAAGAAATAAGCCAATATCAAAACATATCAACTAATTCTGTATTTTTATTACATAGTGTAACGATAAAGTTTTAGATATAAATGTTGGTGCACAGGACACATCTTTGAGCTTTTAAGCCAATATATTCATAATGTATCTTTTTCTTCCTGTTTCTAAGAAGGTTCTATTAATTGTAAACCAACCTAACCATTTCCTGTATTTATAACACTGGGTCACCCCTACTCTTCTTGATAAGTGTGTTGGGTTCTTTTACATGCAGAGGTTTGACGCTTGAGGCTTATGCCAAAAGCTTCCTCATACACAGGGCCGCCGGCTTTACGTCACCATCTGAAACGACCAATGCAATCCTCTACAACATGTCCGAGCTGGGTCCGACCCTAGGATCGAACTCGCGCCCATGGATCCTCGAAAACTAGCTATAGAGTAAAACAAGACTTAAAAGACTCACCACATCATAGAGGTAGACTCGGTCCGTGTGCATACTTGCACAGAACTGTAACTCTTCATACACTGGAATATCCTCCAACTTTACTACTGGATCTTTACTTCCGCAGTCTGCTTCTCCCTCATCTGTTCCTATGTCAGCATTCATACTGAAGTTATCCAAGTCATACATGCTGTCTCCACTCTTCCCTGCAGTACCAGTGCTGCCTGCTAGGTGGCCTCGGGGAGACACCGATTTCTCACTGCCCAACAGCATGTCATCTGAGATGTCGTCATCGTCAAACCAATCTGACCCCTGTAGAGGGCTACCGGAAATGCTGCCACTAGCTGGGGAGTTGGCACACGGAGAGAAAAGGTTTTTGTGGATTTGTTTTGGGGGAGGAGTTCTTGTGTTTTCAACACTGACAGGAATGCTCCGCTTCTTCATTAGAAACTGCGGCGTTGTTGGTTTGCCTCCTTGTCGAGTACCAGTAGATGTGTCTTTTCTACTTGGTGTGTTTGGTGCACTGTGGAAGATCTTGCTAGTCGATGACATGCTGTCTCCACTCTTCCCTGCAGTAACAGTGCTTCCTGCTAGGTGGCCTCGGGAAGGCACCTGCATTCCTCTCTGAAGGCTAGCACTTCTTGCCTCCACAGGTTTTACTGTACTATCGCTATCTCTGGAAGGTGTACCTTTGGTGCCAGCAGTTTTGAGACTTGGTGTAACAGTACCACCAAGGCTGCCCTGTGGGGAGTCCGTTGAGCTCAACTTGAGTCTTTTCCTTGGTCTCGGCGAGAAACATGCGTCGCAATCCTCAGCATCACTGTCGGCATTACTGTAGCCACAGTTACTGTTTTCACACCGCCATGTGGACTTACCACGGCAAGGCGAGGGCCTGAAAACCTGTGCCGCCACAGCTAAGTCTTCAGCAATGCTAGAATCCAGGGCAAGGTCTGGGAATGTAGGTGGTGTACAAGAAAAGAAGATGTCTGATTGAGTTTTCTTGGGAATGCTGTCCGTTTGTGATTCAGTAACTTCAGATGAGGATGCAGCAACTGTCTGCTCTGTAGTAGTGTCTGAATTACATGTAGCTTCTTCTTCTTCTGTACTTGAATATGTTGTCAAGTCAACAACATCTGTGTTGTTATTTTGTATGTTTGAAACCTTTTCAGCTCCTGTCAAGTCTGAGGGAGTAGACTTCTTAATAGATGTAGCCATAGGAGTTTCACTGCTTCTGATTGTAGGCGTGTTTTGAGTGCTGTGGGGTGCTGAAGGTCTTACTGGCGTGTTGAAACAGGGTTTCTCTTTAACGTATGACAACAGGCTTTCTTTCTGTGCAGCAGTAACTGTCTTTCCTTCATTTGGTTTTGTATCAGGAGTGCCAAGAGCTGAGGAAACAGGTCTTTTCACTTTTGATTCCTTTGTGACTGTGGAAGTTGGACTGCTGAAGTTGCTGTCATGCTGGCTCCGAGTTGCTGGCCTCCCTGAGAAGTAAAATGAAACAAAATGTTACAGGCACCAGTACAACAAGTGTTCTGATCAAGAGCATCTATGGCACTTTTTAAGTCACCATTCTGAAAATATGTGTAATACAGACCTAGCTGCTTAGTACTATTTATCAACTTGTTTCCATATAAAATAAGATGGGACTATAACTCATGAATAATCTGTCACTTCCACCATTGTTGACAACTTTGGCTTTGTCTCTTGTAACTGCTACAAAGTATTATATATCACATACAGGTATTGCATGTATGTTTTTAAAGATCATATAAAAGAAATAGGATCTCTACGACAACAAATCCTAAACCATATGCTTACCAAAGACCTAGTACATTCTGTCTTTATTAAAATCTCTTTCTGGTCTGAGTCTTACTGACAGCAAGAACAACATTTCTGATGCTCAAGTCGCATTTTTATATCTGTGGATAATTGACAATAATCACCCTTAAGGACGAATGGATACATGACAAAACTTTACATTTGGAACCGCATGGTTAGCAGCGACACCTAGCTGTAGTGTGAAGCTGTAGTGTGAAGCTGTATAGAACCAGAATTGAACAGAACCAGAACAGAATCAGAATTGCCCTGAGGAAGGCGACAGACGGTGACTGAAACATTGGCAGTGATTGTAGGTATATTTGCTCATATTTGTGATTGTATATTTGTGCTTATATATATGTTGTGAACATGCATATTAGTTGTGAATAAAGAACTTCTTATCCAATCATTCTCACCTTTCTTCCTGGGTGTTTCACACATCTCACAGAACTTCAGTAGTGCATGGTTATGGAAGGTACACAGTGAACAGCCCCATCCTGACTCTTTCACATCTTTCTCCACTCTCGCACTGCTCGAATCCTCCGCTTTCTTTTCACAAACAGAACTTGTGTCTTCCAACTTGTTTCTCTTAGCATTCGGTGTGGCGACATCCAGTTTTATTTCTTCTTCCTGACCAATGAGAGAGGAGATGTCTGCGACGTTCTGATTGGACTGTATGATAGTGTCACACGACGAAGAAGCGTCGCTCTCTGTAAGCATGTTTCTATCGGACTCTAGATGAGGCATGCTTTTATCAAAGCCCATCTCATTTTCATCAGTAGTGCTCTCACTATCAGAGTCGATCACAAACACGTCGGATCTAGTTGAGCGGTGCGCCTTTTGTACATCTCTGAAGTCCGCATCGTCATCATCATCTTCTTGTATAAGCGACACATTTTTGGTATCCAAACCACTTTTTTGTTTGTCCGAAGGTTGGGCGTTTTGTCCGCGGCCACCCTTCGGTTTGAAGTAGGACCGCAAGTCCTTCTGAGTATTTGGCTGTAAGAGACCATGTTACAAGAAAATTAATAAAGATCATCTCTAACTCTCAGGCAAAAGACTTTTAGTACGTAGAATGATATGTACTGAAAAACTGACTAAAGCATAAAACTGACAGATACAGAGCATAACAAGAAAACCAAAGAGAAAACCAAAAGCACTGCTGCAGTACCAAGGTTGGCCACCAGAGGGCTTAACATCGACCTGTACTGTCAGGCTCACAACACCAACCCACAAACCAAATAAAATTGCTATCGCTCAAACCATTCTTGAGATATTGCGTCGGAACCACACCCACCCAGCCACAAGGAAACCCAAAATTATACCTCCATTTCTATGGACTGATCATGAGGTGACAGTACTAAGACCTAGCCTCTACCAGGCTCCGCGGATGGCTGGAAAAATTGTAGAAATTAGCCAAATAGAGTGAATAGTATGCTAAGGGAGTCGGCTACGGAAAGAGGGTCCAATATGCCATCCTAGAGCGGCAAACTGTACCCCTATATCGGACCAAGGACATTATATAGGAAGGACTGAGCACACAGAAAGTCCCCGCTGGGCGCTATTGTTCAGACCCGCAAAGCCCTGCGGCGATCTATTGTTTCCACCCTCCGGCGGCGCTTCTTTGTTCTCCGCCGTCTGATTTGAGCGTTCGCGCCGAAACCCGGCGAAGGCCATGCAAATGAGCCCGATCGTGACGTCACGCTCTCCGATGCTGGCCGAACGACGGGCGAGATGCCTGTAGTTTCCGCGGATTTCCTTATATGGGAAGCAAACGTGACGTGTGCAGACGGCACCATCATCCGGGGAAGACGTTGGCGGCCATTTTGATATGTGATCGGGCGCCGTGCGACCAAGATGAGTGAGTTTACAGGCATTTTTGTCCATGCGTACCTATATTTTCGTCTCAGAAATATGAAAAATATTCACTACTTGATGTATCTATAAGAATTGCTTAACCTTTTGAACCAAAAAAATAACGCTTTTGCCCGAAAGCACCAGGCTTGGGTGTCCCTATAAGAATATTGTTGTTGTTGTTCTCGGCTAACTTTTGATGTTCTAGGCACATGAGTTTTGGTCAATTTTTGTTCCAGTGTAATATTCGTAGGAAATGTATTTCTTGTGATATGATCGTAACGCCACACGGGGAATGTGCAGCATTGTGCACAGTAAACATCTTCATGCCTGGTAACATGTATGTAGGTTCCCAATCTTTATATCGAGAGGATGATCGACTCCCGATTTTTTTTGTATTTTGCAGATTGCAAACTTCCGTGGAAGAGCCATGACCACCAAAGCTACGTCCCACGATACAGCGTTGCCGAAATTTGTTTGTGAATCACGCTCCAAGCTTAACCAAGGTTCTGTTTTTAGTAAAATACTTGTACATATAGAATAAATACATGTATTTCTTGAATTCCCAAATCTCCAGTGTGATATTTTCTTCTTCAATTTTCTAGCCGGTATTCTAGCTTGACGCAAGGTAAGTGTTCTTGGTAGACGATAGCGATGGATAAAGATCTCCCCTCCCCACAGTTCGGTTACGCCAGACCAAGGAGGTTTTATATTTAGTTTTGTGCGTTTTTTAGGACTTCCAGCTCCTCCGTTTCTTCACGATCGTCTTGCAGCTTGAAAAACACTCCAAAAGAAGTCCTCATCGCCCGGTCAAGCCATCTGAATTTGTATTACAATAGTGGGACGCTTGTGGCCCCTTGGAATATATGCAAATCTGGGGGTAATTAGTATGTAGGTGTCAATTATTTTTACAACCATGAACCGAAGGTTCTTGAATAGGGACTGGCTGTGTGCTCAGTCCTTCCTATATAATGTCCTTGATCGGACTAACTCCTCTTGCATGTTTTTCTGTCTATATATTTGGCCAATTTCTATTCTTTCCAGCTGCCTCTGGAGCCTGGTTGAGGCTAAATAAGACCTGGCAAAAGAAGCTATGAGCATTACGAAGAAGTCAACAACATGACAGTCACCTGTGTGAAGAAGAAGCTGTCGTCCTCCTCCTGCTGTTCCCCGGGTAACCAGACCGCGGCCCTGGACAGGAACTCCGCCTGGTCCTTATCACACTCCTCAGCATGGAGCACTGCCAGCTTCCCGTTCAGGGTACTGGTCACAACACTGACCTGGAGGGGACATTCACGAGTAAGCTTAGAGTTCCTACATAACAAACGTAACCTACATTATGTCATACCTGGGCTGCAAAAATGTTCGATACGGGTGTTCTGGATCGGGTGATAACTTTAATTGGACACAGGCTTCCATAGAATATCTAGAATGCATTTTGAGTGCGTTGAGAACGCCGCTATCAAAAATTTGAATATTGTATTCGGTGGTTGGAATGTGCGGCTGTTACATTATTTTGTTCAAGGGAATCAACTTTTTTCAACTTCTGGCGTATTTGACATTGAACTGTGTGTTTTCTGGGGTGGGTATGATAAAATCAAAATACAACACGTTATATTCCCAATCACTCTCGGTCCCAGCCCTCCCGAGGGTCGGATTGGGCTGGTACCTCGCGTAATATGGAATACCCCGTGTTGTATTCTATATTAACCGATGGACATGGCCCTATCCCTTGACCTCTTTGTGGGTCATTGGGGCACATTATGCATATAAAAGTCTAAACTAAGTTGTTCTGACAGGTGTTTGGTAGGCATTTCATAAGTTTATCCACTTAAAAGTTCACAAATTATCTGAAATCTGTGAATCAAAGTTTGCTTAATCATATCATTACTTATTTGACATTAGTTGCTAGAATTAACATTCAGCATCTGATTAACAATGTAGGATAGAGTATAGACTCAAGAATATCATAAAATCAACCAGGACTTCACAGATATCACAAATCCTTGATTTTCTCCAAAATGCAAAAAATTTAAATGCCACAAACTTGACTGAATTAATAGTCGTTCATTCTGTTCTGTACTATTCTGATTTAGATCTTTATTTAGACCTTTCTAGTGAGCATGCTCCACATCCAGTCGTCGATGGTGTTCCTGGCCACCAGGTAGTGCACGTGGACGGAGTTGTGCTGACCGATCCGGTGGGCGCGGTCCTCCGCCTGCTCCAGGACCCCCGGGGTCCAGTACAGCTCCGCAAACACCACGTGGCTGGCAGCTGTCAATGTCAACCCCTGGGGGAAGAATGCAATCTGGTTGAAGTCAATCGTATAAAGAAAATATCAGGCACACAAAGGCAGAACTTAGCGGATCACAAAAGTTGCTAGCATCACACTATAGTATGACCGGGCTTGAAAATTCATTTTTGGGAATAGGTGCACCTCCATTAATATTACTCCGCAACTTTGAAAAACAGTGTGCTTGAGAGATCTCTAGTGCAGCACCTTCCAGGTATGCAGTACCTGTATCCAATGGCCTCAAAATATCTAAGTGCACTGGTGCACCCAGTCGAAAACTCAGGTACACTGGTGCACCCACATTCGAAAATTATGTGCACTGGTGCACCCACAGTCGAAAATTAGGTACACAAAAGTGCACATACACCCAATATTTCATGCCCTGTATGATTGTTTCATCAACATTCAAACATGTTCAAGCGACACACTTTGCGCTTACATGCACCACACTCGAATGCATCAAAAGTTTGTCTACCATGACCACTTCATGATGATTCTTTGCTTACCGTCCCTGCAGCTAGAATACTCAGCACTGCAACTTTGATACTTGGGTCTCCTTGAAATTGTTGCACAAGGTGCTGTAAAGAGGAAGGAAAGAAAAAAAGTCTTCAGTTAATTTGGACTCACCTGTCTATCTACATAACATTGTCAAAATGCTATTTTAGGAAATATCATTATGCTAGTCCAACTTCAACATTTTTCTCCTTACAAATTGAACAATACACAACAAAATGCCAGCAATGATTTTTTTGTTGTCCTTTAAAATCAAGACTTTAAAAATTGCTTTTTTCTGTGCTTTTAATCAGCAGATATTACCCTAAGAATAATATCTGCTGTAAAGTCCAGAAAAGACCATTTTTCAAGTCTTGATATTAGAGGACAACGTAAGTGTACGTGCACCTTCAAGAATGATACTGACGTTTTATTTGAAGGAAATGCAAGGCTTACATTTCCTTCAAGTAAAACGTCAATATCATTTATGAGGGTGCACGTACATGTACAAGTAACCATATCTAACACATTTGATGTTATAAATAGTATATGCATGTAACTTGATATACACAGATCTTTCAACTACACTTTTTACTTAAACTTAAAGACCATTAACATTAATCCACCGGGTTACATAAATCCGCCACTTTGAAAAACAGTAGGTTTCAGAAATCTCTAGTGCTGCACCCCCAGGTATGCACTGTTTAGATATACATGTACAGGTGTGGAGTGCATTAAACTGGGGGACGTTGGGTTGGAGATCTGTTTGGACGTTTCTTTTCGGGGCAGTGGAATTATATGTATGTACCCTGGTGAATCACGTTAGTAGATGTTGAACCTACCGTTCTCTCTGCACTAGGTACAGATCCATCGATCCGTATGTACTTGACCTTGCTGTGGATGAGGGTCTGGGTGACGGCCTGTAACATGTGTTTGTGGTGACCAAACACAATGAACTTCATGGACTCATTTTCCAGTAGAACCTTGATGTACTCTTGCACAGACCCTGCCTAAGGAAGACATGTTGAGTAAAGTCATTGACATGAGCTCTTGAAAAAGACAATACATTATGGTAATGACACGTAAATTATATTATATGCATGCAGTACCGGTACATTTTTGACCTATTCCATTTTTTTTTAAATTTTAAAAGATTTAACGGTTCTTGGTGGATGTCAATGTGCAGATGCAGGACCTCTGGACTAGTGTTGCGTACCTAAACGTAACATCAGGTATATACAGGTAGACAGGTCCGGACCTATACCTGTACCTGTACCCGAACAACTTTACAAATTAATATGACTTGTTCAATAATGACAGAAACATTAATAAGCTGTTAACAACTTGTAAGTTAATAACTAGGTGTCCTACAGGTGTCCTTGCTACTAGTATCAAAACTCCCGGCCTGCCTGAATGATCTGTTGCATATTAGTTACACTGTCCTAAGGTGTCACTTTGGTCACGTTTGGTGTCGCATGAGGCCATGAGGAGATCAGTCACAAAATAAGCATGGACTCGGTGTAAATTAAATATCAGTACAGTACTGGTATTTCATGATCCGGTATTTTGGACCTGTACCTTATCGATTTTCAAAGTACAGTACCGGTACACAGTACCGGTACGCAGCACTACTCTGGACACCCTGCCACTACACTACCACGATGCAACTTAACGCGACTGTAACACAATATAGCATCCCCAACTAGTACCTTGGCCAGTGCGGTGGTGTGGTACCATTCTACCATGAGCTGACGGAGGAGGAAGCTGGGGTTGTCAGTCATTCCTGGCTGGTCATGTGATTGAGGCACAGCACCTCGACCAATCAGGTCTCTCCATTCGCCTGCCAGCTTGTCCAACTCCTTTGTGTGACACATGAATAAATTTCAACACATGAATAAATTTCATTAATGTTGCTAAAATCTAAGAATAAAATCTAGTCAATGTTCACATTGTATGTAAATATCTTATTGCTGTTGTTTGAAACAAAAAAAGCCTCCAAGCATATAACATCTAGTAGTACTAAGTAATTCCACCAAGGTACATAATTCCGCCACCCTGAAAAGATACGTCCAAACAGATCTGCAACCCAACGTCCGCAAGTATGATGCACTCCTGTATATCTTAACTGTACAGGCCTGGGGGGTGCTGCACTAGAGATCTCTCAAACCCGCTGTTTTTCAATGTGGCGGATGTACGTGACCCGGCAAATTAATGTTAATGGAAGTTACACTTTGTGCTTCCTGGAGAATGTTACAATCAGCTACTAGTAAGTGAACATTCTAAACTTAAAGGTCAATCTAAAAAAGAGGAGAAAAATGCTGAAATCACCTTTTTATGCTGCCCCTCGGGTACATCAAAAGGAATCCTCTGTCTTCTTTTGGGAGGAAGCTGGGTAAGGACCTATAGGATAAAAAGCAATGATAGCAATTAACTGATATAATTATCAGATATATGAGCAGTGCTGCGTACAAGGTACAAGTAAAAAAAACCTAAACGTCTGGAAACAAGTCCAGACTTGCAAAAAAATATCTGTAGCTTATATTCTCCTATTTGTTCTAAACCATCTAAAACCTTCCTTAGATCGTGAAACTTGCACTGGATGAAGATGAAAACATTGCTGTTTTTGTATTCATAACTGAGCTTTTGTGTATAATACTTACTGTATATAATTTTGCATGTATATTTTTCAAATTGCATGTAAAATATATGCCAACATGCAATTTTATGTGTAACCCCAAAAAAATATTCCTAGCACACATGTGCCATGGAGTCAGGTCTGGACTTATAAGTCTGGACCTGAACCTGAAACTCTGGACTTGAGTCAGGAGCTGAACCTGAACACGAGTTTAGGTACACAGCACTATATATGAGTGGGCAGTTGTGAATGTTGCAGTATGCAGTACAGAGACCAAGCTTAAAAACATGCATAAACCTTAAGCTTTATTACGCTCTTAACCTTCTCCCTGCTGCCTAACTCTGTAACCAATAGAGAACAGGGTGCCAAATGGCTACTTCAGTGTGATAAAGGTTAAAGGGCATCTAGGATGTGCCTATGAAGTCATAATATGTCACCTGGGCCTTCAGTCTGCGAATCATGAGAGGTTGTAGATTACTGTGAAGTTCTGCGAGATTGGAAGCTCCACTGTAAAACAGAGTGATGACATGGTATTGCAGTATTAATCAACATAGAAGAAGGAGAAGAAGAAGAACTTTATTGTGCAACAATTGTAACGGGTACAATGTATGGTAATTTGTAGATAGTACATAACAATTGACTTTTTCTAATATTTAACGATTTCAAAGAACTTATCTATAACATATGCACATGTGTTTTCGATCACGCCATGCCTAGAAGCAACACTGGACTGGAGGCTGGTCGAAATTCAGAGTTACGATTTGACACTCTGAGGGGACCCTCTAGAAAGCTCTCAACTCGCAAGTTCTGCCAAACGTAGGACCTTACAAATACATAACACCTGAGGAGTGGTAACTCCTTCTTCCCAATTTTGCAATCCTCCCAGATTCTGCCTCAAGCCCAACCCTGAACCAATGACCTCATTCTAACAAATTAACATCGTAAACCAGTCATAACTGTTGTTGTATTTTCTGTTTATGGGTAAGTTCCCAGAATTTTATTCCACACACCGACAACTAATCTACCGTACTTGTTCCCAGAACCTATTATAAGACCACATTTTATTGCCAGAAATGTAATCTACGACTTTTCCTGGACCCTGCTATAGGATCACGCGATGTAGCCAAAAACCTACTTGGTGTCCCAGCGCGAGAATCTGCCGAAGAACTGTCGGTGGGCGTTGCAGTAACGCTTGGAGAACTGAGTCCAGGTGCCAAACTTCCCCGGTAGGAGGGCGTCCACTTGTGGGAACAGCTAGGGAGGAACAACATTAACAGCAACAAGTTATAAACAAACTGTATGTTCTGAAAGTTTGACAGAGCTGGTTGAATGTTGATTTTACATATGGAGCAGTTCTTAAAAAATCAAGTTCATATGTTATTTGTGACAAAAGCTCTTTAACAAGCTGAAAATGGCCACTGTGATACAATACTTAAACACTGGACCAATACAATGCATTAAAGCAAGAGACGCTGAAATTTGTTTGCCTCCTTAGCAGGCCATACGAGTCAGGCTTTTTTTCTGATGACATATCAAGTCTATTTCACTGGTTTTCTTGTGGCTGCGCAGCAAGTGAGTGCAATAGAACTGACGTATTGTCAGTTTGTACAGTTTGAGCTCAAAAGGCCAGAATTGGAGAGCCTAATAAGTAAGTAGGGAGACTAGAAATTTGTATGGATGATATGTAAATTAGCACCCCAATCTCTGGTGTACGTTTCATCTCGCAGCAAGCAAAAAATACCCTGAGACATGGACTCAAAGTCTGCACTATAGTCACATGCTCACTCAAGCAACATGTAGGGATGACTTTTTTCTTCGCTTTTCCCCTTCCCAAAGTTCTCACCTCAGCTGGCCTGGCCAGTGCAGGAGTCCCTGTGAGTAGGAGAGCCCGGCTGGCCTGCTTCACCAGCGGTACCAGACCCTTGGTGCGGACAGCCTGCCTGTTCTTCAGGTAGTGGGACTCGTCAACTATTATCACCTGACAAAGAGAGAGAGAAACACAACTTTACACTTCAAGCAAACTAAGATTATATGTTTGAACCTTATGTCCTCTATTGTCCTCAAACTACATAATTATGGCACATGTAGAAACATTAACGATATTCCACAAATAAGGCATGGAAAATATTTGGCTTTATAACTGATAAAAAGTGCAGTGTATTAATGGATTTAAATCAGTGCTTCCAAATATGTGATGTAGATGTAGGTTGCTAATATGTATGTGTAATGTTGTCAGACTGTACACTAATACAAAAGTGAATATTTCCATTACAATGGCAGAGTAAGGACATCATATAGGACTATAATGTCCTTGCATGACATGGATCTTAAGTGACGCAAGATCTTTGAAGTAGGATTGTGTCTTAGAGCCATCAAAAATGCTGCTGGCTATCACTAGTATCAGCTTCAAGGAAGGAGGAAGGACTGTTCATCCTGACTCACCTGAAAGTTTTGGTCATGAAGAGCCTTCATGAGTGGCTGATCCACTCTCTGAATCAGTCCATAGCCTAGGATGGTCACCTGGGCTGTGGCAATGTTCCTGTAACAAAAGTGTTGAAGGTTCATTCCTATTCATATATGATAAGTAAAATAATTTCTCTTGGCCAAGTTGGCCTATTTCATTCAGTAAGGTTTGAAACTTTGGCTTTGATTCCTTTTTTTCCCTACAACATGGTATAGAGAGCATTATAGCCACGAATAGAGATGATTACTAACTTAAAGATAGCCTATAATTATTCAAGTATAAAACTATACATAGTACTCCAGTACAGTGACTAATCAGTGATTAAGGTTAGTGTCCTAAGGACACTGTCCTTGCATCTTGAGAAGATGGTAGAACCTATACAAGATACATCTTGAGAAGATGGTGTCACCTAGATACTACATACATCTTGAGAAGATGATGGCATCTAGATAATGTGGTGGCAACTAGATACTGTCTTGTGTTAATGTTGTTGACTGTTCCATTACCTGATGTCATCCCTGGAGCTGACCACATGTATATCTGTGGGCTCCAGGTCCGGTACCCACCGCTCCAGCTCCTCCACCCACTGGTACCTCAGGGACGACGGTACCACCACCAACACCGGCCACTCCTGTCTGTAGTGGTACGCCACCGCTATGGCCTGCAGGGTCTTTCCTAGGCCCATCTTTGTAACGAGATAGAAGATTTTGTTTAGTTTGTGAATTTTGATACCCTTTTAGCCATATGGCAGTCTTACAGTGTTCTGTATCTATATCTGTAACTTATATGCATAATGTATCGCCGGTATAACTACCCTTCAGCGTAACACACCAGCTTAACCGTTAACGGTTAGAATAAAATCATACATTATTACCATTCATGAAATCATACCAACTGTTTGTTTTGTATGATTTGTATTGCACACCCTGTAAACCGTCTCATGGCATAAAACACCAGGTTTGTACTGAAGAGTGCAAGCTGCACATTCGGACAGATTTACTTGATTCACTCACACCGGGATGGACCCCTGCTCTTTTCGATATGTGTGGTGGGTTTACCGGATATGCAATAGAAAGAAAAGAAAAAAAACTTGGAGCAGTTGTTTACTCAGGTATTTAAGTTTTTAACCACAAATTTCAACTATTTCATATCCGGGAAGCTACTTACCTCATCACCTATCAGGCATCTGGAACAATAGAAGAGACAAATTATAATATACAATGATTATAATGAACATTGTAAACGACAATAGATGTTCAGATAGGAAAGATGATTTCGAAAATTTATCATATTTGATATGTCCCGACTGTAACGTTACTGGACGTTTTATCGTGCAAAAAAATATCAGGGAGCTTGGGAAACGTTTAATTATTATTTCATATGATTCATATTCTTGTTACTAATATCAATAGTAAATCTACGTTTTCTAATAGTCGGCATTTGGGCGGAGCTCAAATTGGTTAATTATATGCGTGAACCCTGACCTGCGAGTCACGTGATTCCGTCAGTCTAGTTCGTCGATAGAACGTTTCGAGCTCTACAGGAAAGAATCGGAAAGAATTGTTGTTGAGACCCTACTTCGTCATGGGGAAGCATAAGAGAGTACGGATGTGTCCGGGATGCGGCCAGGATCTCACCCTGCACCCTGGTGGAAAAGGAAACAAGAACTGCACAGGCCTGCCTCCTCCTCCCCCCATGAAGGAGCCAGCGGACGCTCAACACGTGCCGAACCCTCCCCTCGTGCCGAATCCTCCGCTCGTGTCGCCGCCCGTCCAGAGCCCAGCGCAGGGCGCGTCGGCTGCCGAGCCCACCACGGCGGAGCTAGAAGCCCGGAAGAAGGAGCTAACGGACAAGCTAGCACGGGTACAGTTGGCCCGGGAGGTCGCCCTGTTAGAAGCCGAGCTTCAGAACGCACAACTCGGCTTGGTCGGCCTCCCAGGGACCCCGGCCGGTCCCGCAGGCGCCACCGGGACTAGCCACACCGTCCCACCACCCCCGCCAGCCGGAGTCAATCCAGCCCTTCCCGTGACCGTCCCCACTCCCCTGCCGGCCCCTCCTGCAGGCGTCAGGAACGTGACCGTCCCCACTTTCCCGGTGACCCCTCCAGCAGGCATCGGGAACTTCGCCCAAGTATCACCCCCCTCCGCAACCGGCATCAACACGGCCATCCCTCACAGCTTGACTTCCCAGCATCTCGGCGCCACAGCCGGCCTGGGCCCGGCGGATCTCACGCTACAGCAGTTAAGAGACAACGCTTCTCTGCAGGACGCCGTGCAGCACAGATACGGAGACATGCTCGCCGGCGCGAAAACAAAGAAGTCCGAAGGTAAGCATTTGTCGCCAGAGTCGTTCGTGTATAACATTGACTCCGCGGACCCGAAGGTTTATAATGACCTTGCTCTCGACGAGTTCTTCTCCGGAACCATGGTGTTGCTGCAAACACCTGGCATGCCTGACTGGGAGTGGAGGGGTCGGCTTCAAATATTGCAGTTCATGTGCGACCAGTTGGAGAGTTACAGATGGGAGGTCGTTCGGAGTTTCCACGCCGCCGCGGTGAACATGGCGTTGCGCTTCCCGGGAACATGGTCGCATGACTGGACCACCATCAAAGCGAAATTCTTTTCCATGAAAAAACAACAGCTCAGGCCTCCTAGCCCTGTAAACAGTGGCGGAAACAGCTCCAGTAAGTCCAAGTCCCCTGCTTCTCGCGTGTGCTGGAAGTACAACAAACAAGAATGCACGTCCGCACGATGCCCTTATGGACATTTCTGCCGCTACTGTTGGGAGAAAGTGGACAAATCGTACAAGCATCCAGAGACGGAATGCGAGCGCAAGAAGTCGGATACAAAGCAGTTCCCCGGCTCGCAGGCCCCCGTCACCTCAGCCTGACAAACCCCCGCACCTCCCAGCACGGGGATCGTCTCAAAGGTCGGTGAAGACCCCGTGAGTTCGTTACAATTTTCTTTGCCTATGTTTATATCCAGAGATGTAGGCGACGTGCTCTATCCCTCAGTAGATAGTTTTCAGAATCCGAGCGAACAGGGCTCTGATAGTAGTTTTAATCCGTCCGCCGGACATTGCCATGATTATGATGAGTTTGAGTCTCTAATCTCGGGAGTGAAGTATGATGCTACGCACGGGTCGGACGATTCATTACCTGATGCGATAGGATCTCGAGACAGAAATGATTGTTTTGATGTTTTCCCCTCCCACGAGGGTGGCGCCGAGATGTACATTTCGGGGTTAACTTCCAGTTATGACAATTCGTTTGAAACGCTTCCCACGGAAGCGAGAGGTGCTCTGACGCACAATTCGGACATTAGTTCTCTCGCCTCGACCCTAGCGGGCGATGAAACTTTCGTCAAGTCCCCCTCTCCCGAGGGCGGTGCCGTTGGGCACAATCCCAGGCGTAGCTTGCAGACTGCGACCTCGTTACCCTCCCACGAGGGTGGTGCTGTACGGCACATCCCGGACAATGGCGTCACGGTTGGCGTCCGCGACGAGACTTTCCGCACGATCCCCTCTCACATCCCGGACTGTGGTTTCTCGTCTTCCCCTGCAACTCGCCTTGAGTTATTACGCGTACCTCCCCATCGCGAGGGTGACGCTCCTCTGAGTGGCTCGGTTTCTCCCGTTCACCCCACGCTCTCGTGCTATCGGGACTGGCATAACAGGGTGAGACGGTCAGGCGTCCACAACTTTCAGGGCGCACGGATACCCGTCCCCAGCAGGCTCAACATCGCCGCCTGGCGACGCCTTCTGGAAGGACATCATGACACTGATCTCTGTGATCTGTTAGAATTCGGCTTCCCTGTGAATTACGAGAGCCCGGCACTTCCGGTCGTTCCACATACGAATCACCCTTCCGCACTGCAATACGCGACCCACGTTGACCGCTATGTTCAGACGGAGCTATCGCACGGCGCTACCATAGGACCGTTGTCGCAGAATTTTTTCGATTTAACATTGACATGCAACCCCTTGCAAACAGTTCCCAAAAAGGGTACAACAGATCGTCGTGTTGTGGTAGATTTAAGCTATCCACAGGGCGTGTCCGTCAACGACGGAATTCCCACAGGAACTTACCTGGGTGTTGCCCGCCGACTGCGATACCCTTCTATCGATGACTTTGTAGCGTTAGTAGTGTCTCATGGCCCGGGTTGTTTGATGTTTAAGAGAGACTTACGTCGAGCCTACAGGCAGTTGTTCGTCGATCCCGGGGACTACCATCTCCTAGGGTACTGCTGGCGTGGTCGCACGTACACGGACGTAGTCTTCCCCTTCGGCATGCGGACCGCGGCTCAAGCGTGCCAACGCGCGACGGACGCCGTTACATTCGTCTACAACAGGCTCGGGTTCTCGTGCGTGAACTACTTGGATGATTTCGGGGGAGCGGACTCGCCTTCACGGGCCGCAGCGGCCTACGACGAACTCGGGCTACTCCTGCAGCATCTCGGCCTGGCCGAGGCTGAGGATAAAGCGTGCCCTCCGTCCACCCGCATGACGTTCCTGGGCAGAATCCTGGACTCCGTGCGGTTCACTATCGAGGTGACCCCTGAGCGCCTGGCAGACACCATGACGGAGTTGCACTGCTGGTCTTCCAAATCTCGCGTATCCCGCCGAGAAGTTGAGTCCTTACTGGGCAAACTCCATTTCGTCGCCTCGTGCGTGAGGCCGGGTCGGCTCTTCGTTTCCCGTATGATCGCGTTTCTTCGGCGCTACCATGATCGTCAGCAGAGAATGACAATCGACGACGAATTCCGCAAAGATCTGCAATGGTGGGCCACCTTCTTGCCCTCCTACAACGGCGTGTCATTGATCCCGCAGGCAGGCTGGTCCGAACCTGACGCGGTCTTCAGCTCGGATGCCTGCCTCTCCGGCTGCGGCGGTTTCCTTCATGGCACGGGCGAGTACTTCCACGCAACATTCCCGGCGTCTATTCTCGCGTTGCAACCTTGCATTAACAGCTTGGAACTGTTGTCTATCCTGGTGTGTGCCCGGTTGTGGGGCAAGCACTGGGCCGGCAGTCGCATCGTCGTCATGTGTGACAACGAGGCCTCCGTTACCGTCTTGAACTCCGGAAAAAGTCGCTCTACCTTTCTCCAAGCTTGCCTACGCGACCTATGGTTGTGCGCCGCTTCGGGACAGTTCGAACTCAGAGCTATCCACATCCCTGGCCTGGACAATAGACTCGCCGACCATCTCAGCCGCTGGTCAACCTCCAATTATCATCCGAACGAATTCCAGCGTCTCACGGCAGGGCAGCACACCTCCCCGGCGGACGTCACCGCTCAACACTTCGAGCTACTGACATTGTTGTAACTTTTCCAGATCACCCGTCGCCCCTGCATCTGCTGGATTCCGAGGTCGAGGCCGCGAAGAAATCGGCGTTCGCGGCGGGCACTCATGCCAACTTCAGGACTCAGTGGAGAGCCTTCCTCCTGTTCTGTGAGTTCTTTCACCTTCCTTCCCTGCCCACCGACACGAAGACCCTGACACGCTACGCACAGTTTCTCACCCGCTCCATGAAGAGCCCGAACAGCGTACAGATTTATGTGCACGGGGCACGGATGCTCCAACGATTCCACGGTTTCGAACCCCCTCCTGCCAACGCGTTCGACTTACGGCTCGTCATGACCTCCTTCCGTCGACACGCCCCCCACATCCCGCAGCGGAAGCTGCCCATTACTCCAGCCATTCTACTACGTATCCGTGCGGTACTAGACCTGACGAGACCCTTGCATGTCACACTGTGGACAGCCTTCTGCATCGCATTCTTTACCCTACTCCGTAAATCCAACCTTGTCCCGAAGTCGCAGGTGTCCTTCGACGCAACTAAGCACCTGACTCGCCAGGCCATTCAGGTCTCAGAGGACGGTTTGCTAGTACACGTGTCTTGGTCCAAGACCATCCAGTTCCGTCAGAAGGTGCTCCTCCTACCAGTACCGGCGCTGCCAGGACACCCACTCTGCCCTAAACAAGCGTTCATCAGCATGTGCGACATGATCCCTGCCGACCCGGCCTCGCCCGCCTTCCTGGTCCCTGACAAAGGCGGAGGACTGGTGTCGCTGACACATGATACACTGGTCTCACATCTAAAGACCCTCCTTTCCGTCGCCGGGCTCCCTCCGGGCAGCTACTCAGGACACAGTTTCCGGCGAGGCGGTGCAACCTACGCCTGGCACTGCGGTGCAGACCCGCAACTGATCAAGTTACTCGGGGACTGGTCCTCGGACGCGTTTCAGGCCTACCTCAACTGCAGCTTTCAACAGAGGCACGCCTTCGCTCACCTTCTAGCGGACAGAATACAGAACGGTCTTCTGGACCCTTCCTTGTAGACTCTTAGCCCACGCTCCGCAGCAGTTTACACGTTCTTCCGCGGACACTCGTACAGACTCTCCGCAGTACTTTCATCCAGACTCTTATACTATGTACATACGTCTAGTAGCCTTAGTTATGTTATTAGCATAGTCGCGACATACGTCGCCCTTCTTGTAGCCTCTGATTTGAGCGCACCATTATATTATTGTATAAGGTTCTTTGAGTCATTCTACGTTTAGTAGTTCCTGTTACTTATGTACATCGCCCCGACACATTCTCATCTTGTCGCCCGGAGCGCACCGCTATTATTGTATACGTTTCTCCAAGTAAGCAGTACACCCCTCGTTCCCTCCTGGGAGCTTCTGCGCTTGAGTTACCGCCGTGCTTAGACTTTAGAGCATGTAAGTCACCCGATCGATTGTTATTCGCATCCTCCCAGTTCCCGTTAACAACCTAGTATCTAACCGCATTCGGACACTTAGATGTAACCGCTGCTCACATTTTCTGCACTCTCCTACCAACCACTCATCTCCCTCTGGGCTTGGTCTTGGTGGCTAAAAAATCTTCCTTACTTATTAAACTGTTCTACCAAGCCCACTGATTCCTCTGTTCATTGAGTGAGAGTGCAGATAATTGTCGGCATTTGGGCGGAGCTCAAATTGGTTAATTATATGCGTGAACCCTGACCTGCGAGTCACGTGATTCCGTCAGTCTAGTTCGTCGATAGAACGTTTCGAGCTCTACAGGAAAGAATCGCCCACCCACCCACCCGTGGCTAAAAAATCTTCCTTACTTATTAAACTGTTCTACCAAGCCCACTGATTCCTCTGTTCATTGAGTGAGAGTGCAGATAATTTGCTCAGAATACAGGGCACAAGGCACGATCACACACAAGCATCAAAACAAGCGTGTTTTCAAACTCAAACCAGATGTCAAACTTTCTATCAAGGTAAACAGCCTATTCCGACGTTACCTTCCGTTTTTCTTCAGCGCAAACTTCACCCCTTCCCTTTGGAAAGGCATCAGCTTCTCTCGGAGGGCAGAAGGAAGACATTGAAGGCTCAGATCAGGCTCTAAATCGTCTAAGATTTTCGATTTACGTTTCTTACGTCCAGACATCGTTCGCTTCTTCTTTGACCCGAGCGAAAATGGCGCCAAGGAGGTCAAGGGTTAGAGTTGATGATACCGGTGCCCTGGTTATTCTAATAGTATCAATGTACCTGCCTAGACATGTAGCTAGTTCCTCAGTTCCAACAATCCAAACTTTATTTTTCGGAGAGAAAATCCCGATGACTTGCGGAAACTGCTTTGTTGTTGTTTTCTTCGAGGAATTGCTGTTCAAACACTTCACACTTGCACGATCTGAAGTTTATTCTACAAATACCCGGCGGACGTTTGAATGTTGTTCTACTACTCTACTTGCTTTTGTAAACCCTAGCAAACACACGACCACACTGTTTCATGTTTACAATTGAGGGATTGCTATTCAAACACGTTTTTAAAAAGCAACCGTTCATTGTCACCTCGGTGCTAGCTTGGTTTTAACTTCTTCACACTTGCACGATCTGAAAGTTTATACTACAAATACCCGGCGGACGGTTAAATGTTGTTCTACTACTCTACCTGCTTTTGTAAACGCCAGAACACACTGTTTACTGTTTACAATTGTGGAATTGCTATTCAAACACGGCTTTAAAAAGCAACCATTCCTTACCACCTCGGTGCTAGCCTGGTTTTAATGTCACTTTCAAGATCTGAAAGTTTATTCTACAAATACCCGACAAACGTCTAAATGTTGTTCTATCACTCTACTAGCTTTTGTGAACCCCAGCAAACACACGACATTGTTTACTGTTTTCCTGGTTAGAATTGAGGAATTGCTATTTTAACAAGCTTTCTAAAGAGCAACCGTTCTTTGCCACCTTGGTGCAAGTTTGGTTCTAATGTCTTCACACTTTCAAGATCTGAAAGTTTATTCTACAAATACCCGACGAACGTCTAAATGTTGTTCTATCACTCTACTAGCTTTTGTAAACCCCAGAACACACGAACACAATGTTTACTGTTTACAATTGAGGGATTGCTATTCAAACACGGCTTTAAAAAGCAACCATTCCTTACCACCTCGGTGTTAGCCTGGTTTTAATTTCTTCGCACTTGCACGATCTGAAAGTTTATTCTACAAATACCCGGCGGACAGTTGAATGTTGTTCTACTACTCTACCTGCTTTTGTGAACCCTAGCAAACACATGACAACACTGTTTACTGCTTTCCTGGTTACGATTGAAGAATTGCTATTCAAACAAGCTTTCTAAAAAGTGACCGTTCTTTGCCACCTCGGTGAAAGTTTGGTTTTGATGTCCTCACACTTTCAATATCTGAAGTTTATTCTACAAATACCCGGCGGACGGTTGAATGTTATTCTACTACTCTACCTGCTTTTGTGAACCCTAGCAAACACACGACCACACTGTTGACTGTTTTCCTGGTAAGGAATTGCTATTCAAACACGGTTTTTAAAAAGTAACCGTTCTTTACCACTTCGGTGCTATCTTGGTTTTAACGTCTTCGCACTTGCACAATCTGAAAGTTTATTCTACAAATACCCGGCGGACGGTTAAATGTTGTTCTACTACTCTACCTGCTTTTGTGAACCCTAGCAAACACACGACAACACTGTTTACTGTTTTCCTGTTTACGATTGAAGAATTGCTATTCAAATAAGCTTTCTAAAAAGTGACTGTTCTTTGCCACCTCGGTGCAAGTTTGGTTTTGATGTCTTCACACTTTCAATATCTGAAGTTTATTCTACAAATACCCGGCGGACGGTTAAATGTTGTTCTACTACTCTACCTGCTTTTGTGACCCCCGCAAACACACGACAACACTGTTGACTGTTTTCCTGTTTACGATTGAAGAATTGCTATTCAAATAAGCTTTCTAAAAAGCAACCGTTCTTTGCCACCTCGGTGCTAGTTTGGTTTTAATTTCTTCACACTTCAAGTTGTTGCACTTGCACTTGCAAGTTTATTCTACAAATACCCGGCGGACGTTTGCATGTTGTTCTACTCCTCTACCTGCATTTGTAAACTCCAACAAACACGCGAACTCTCATTTTACTGTTTTCTTGGTTACAATTGAGGAGTTGATATTCAAAAACGCTTTTTTTCAAAAAGCAATGGTTTTGCCACCCCTGTGCAACTGTTTCAGATCTGGTTCCAACTGAGGAATTGCAATTCAAACATGCTTTTTTAAAAACAACCGTTCTTTACCATCGTTGCTAGCTTGGTGTCTTAACACGTGCATGATCTGAAAGTTTATTCTACAAATATCCGGCGTAGGGTTATGCGTTGTTCTATCACTCTACTTGCGTTTGTAAACCCCAGTAAACACATGACCATATTGTTTCATGTTTGCAATTGAGGAATTGCTATTCAAACACATTTTTTTTATAAAAGCTACCGTTCTTTGTCACATCGGTGATAGTTTGGTTTTGACTTCTTCACACTTCAGTTGCACTTGCACGATCTGAAAGTTTTTTCTACAAATACCCGGCGGACGGTTAAATGTTGTTCTATCACTCTACCTGATTTTGTGAACCCTAGCAAACACACGACCACACTGTGTATTGTTTTCCTGATTACGATTGAAGAATTGCTTTTCAAACAAGCTCTCTAAAAAGCAACCGTTCTTTGCCACATCGGTGCAAGTTTGGTTTTAATGTCTTCACACTTTCAAGATCTGAAGTTTATTCTACAAATACCCGGCGGACGGTTAAATGTTATTCTACTACTCTACCTGCTTTTGTAAACTCCAGCAAACACACGAAAATTCTGTTTACTGTTTTCCTTGCTATAACTGAGGAATTGCTATTCAAACACGCTTTTAAAAAGCAACCGTTCTTTACCACCTCGGCGCTAGTTTGGTTTTAATTTCTTCACACTTCAGTTGCACTTGCACGATCTAAAAGTTTATTCTACAAATACCCGGCGGAAGGTCGAATGTTGTTCTACTACTCTACCTGCTTTTGTAAACTCCAGCAAACACACGAACATATTCTTTGTCAGACAACAGTTTATTCAACAATCAATGTCAAACAAACACACATCATAATGTCCCAGCAATTCACAAGGATATGTGATTGTTGGTCGTTTAAAGACGCTAGACTTCTTTCACAGATTATATACAAATGTAAATCGGTATAGCAGAATAATATGTTTCTTTGTTCAACTGTACAACATCAAAGGCGAGACCGGCACGCAAGAATATACAATTTTTGGCATTTACAATAGAACATGTAAGAACAAGTTTTTGGAACGTCAAACTCAAAGTGCGTCGCTGACTCTGTGAGGTCGCTTATAAACAGTGATTTCTCCACTTACAAGGTCAAACACTTGCAAACAAGACGGGAAAAGTGTCCCTTGTTTTCTTATAAAAAGTAATAGATCAGATAAAGTTACCCATGACATATGAAAAATAGATTTTTTTTCTGTATCGGGCATGTGTATATGATATATACATATGATCATAGTTCTCAAAAAAAATGTCACTGAAGTTTAGTCTAGGAAGCGACCTTCCTCTTTTCGTGCACCTTCATGTGACGTTTCAGGTTTCCAGACTGGGTGAAGCTAAGTCCGCAGGCGTTACACTGGTAAGGCTTCTCGTTGGTGTGTGTACGGATGTGCTTGGTCAGGGTCGAGGCGTCGGCGAAGGCGCGAGGACAGACCGTGCACCGGTACGGCTTCTCTCCGCTGTGGGTCCGAAGGTGCGTGGTGACCGAGGAGCTCTGGGAGAACCCGCGGTTGCAGATCGGGCACTTGTAGGGGCGGTCTCCGGTGTGGATGCGCTGGTGGGCCGTCAGGTTAGCGGCCTGGGTGAAGGTCTTGCCGCAGTCCTTGCACTCGAAAGGTTTCTGGCCGTCGTGGGTGCGGAGGTGAGCGTTCAGGGTGCTGCGACGGGAGTAGACCTTTCCACACTGTCCGCACGGGAACTTGGCTTGGGCTTCCTCCGGCGTGGTTGGAGACAACGACCGATTGGCGTTGGAGACAGGACTGGAAGCCCATGACGTCGGCGTCGCGTCGACGGGGAACTGGACACCGGACAGGAGCTCTACACTGTACGGTAGGGGTGGACTAGACGCCCCATAGGACGGCGAGACAGGGTACGGCGAGCTAACGGGGCTGACGGAGAGCCTTCTGGCCTGCGCCTCTTTAGCTTCCGTCTCTCGGGCGATGTCGCTGGGGAGAGAGGCGAAGCTGAACCCACTGGAGCGGCGTGCCGGCTTGGGGGTGGGATGGATGGCGGGGGTTTCTCCGAGGGTCAGAAGCGCAGAAGCCGCCAAACGACTAGGAGAGCCGACACTATAAGAAAAAGAAAAATTTATATATATTAAGTTGATGAACATATGAACACTGATAGGATACTATTTTCTGATTTCTTAACGGCAATACACAAAAACATATTCACAATCATATTACAGTAAATACTAGTCCACCACTCAACAGCGTCGACACTGGCTGTCTAGGTATACGAATATACGATATTTTATACAAGTCTTAGAGACGGAAAAGGCATTTTACTTTATCCTATGCCAGACAATAAAATTAACACAAAATTTGACAAAGATAGAACATCTCCTTACCAGTGGGTTGGGATCGTGGAGACGTAGAGAGGAGAGAAGACGGGCACGGCGGGCCACGGAGCGTACATCGGGGCGGGGTAGGGGTACATCAGGCCCGCTGCTGTGGTCACCGACATGGTTCTGTAACGTGAAAAAAGGACATAATTTAGTTGGACAGTCTAGCTAGGAAGGAGACACATTTTCACATCGACTGAGGCTGTAAGCGTTGTGTTTATTGCTGGCATTTTGACTGCAGTGGACTCATCGCAAAGTACAAAATAGGTGGAATTTTGACGAAAGGAATTATATATTTTGGCCAGCATATGTGCCAAAACCTTACATAAAAGTAGGCTGTCACAGTACAACAAGAAAATACGAATCGAAATCAGGAAAAACTAAAGATGCTATAGACATACAAGGTGACAAAATTAGACTGCAGGGCAAATAATGCCACACGACCACATATCCGTACATACCTGTAGAATAAGGTAAGCGTGCGATGGGAAACCAAGATCACAGGAGGAAGTCGTAGCGCAGAGTTCTTGTCGTTTCGACTGTAAGCTCGAGAGTGAACTTCTTCAGACTGGTGTCGAGTTTTTGTAATCTATCGGCCTTTGGATATGCAGAGTATCCGCTTGGGTCTGGCTTGTACACGCCGCGCGGTGTTGTTGTAGCACTTGACGATGAATGACGGCGAGGGCTTTGATGTCCTTGTACGGCTTCAGCGCTGTACCTTGTCGGCGCCTTTGAAGTCGCGAAAATCGGCTTCTGACTGACAGGAGAGAGACCATGGCGTCCTCTGATTGGCACCGCGGCAAGAATCTCTTGATTTTACTAATTGGATCAGTGGATGCCGCTCCCTGTGAAGTTTGGAGGTTTCAGCGCGAGTTGTCCCTGAGAAAAAAATGTCAATTACCCAAGCGCGTTGTTCTTATAGTTTTTTAAAACAATAACTTACATCCTTGTATGTTTTAAACGAAATTCTGGCATAAGAGATTCGAAACATCGTGAACTTGTCGGAATAGACATGACTAGACATGACTAGACAACTGGCTTCTTTTCATTGTTTTCCGCATAATCTTGTTAAAGTTTCACGAAACCCACGGTGTTGAAAGGCTTATCCGATAAATCCAGTCTAGCGTACTTAGCAAAGCTTACAATGTTATCGCTCGCCAAGAAATATAACAACACGACAGCGACTATACGTTATCTTATTTGAAGCAAAAAATAATCTTTAATAATTTTTCCACAAACAGCACCCAGAAAATGCTTTTATCACTTTTATTGTATTTTCTTACAATTCTTCAGGTGAAAATCACACGAGTAGCATTTTAAACTACAAGAGTACTTGGAAAAGTTATCAAAAACTTTGAGTTTCAAGACTTTAAACTCTTGATAAAGACGTCCCCTTTGAATCTTAAGACTCTGGACTCTTGACAAAGACGTCATCTTTCTTCTAGCTTCCCACGATGAATATATTCATGAAAGAAACCCTGGGAAAATCTGAAAACGGGTCCCAGTGAAGTGGAAAATGAGATGTGGGAAAATCGGCAGAGTACTTGATTTTTTTATGGGGATCTGTGATGCAAACGACTCTCGCCGGTACGATGACAGGCGGCAGGCCTGTAATCTAACGTGCTGCCCTTCCCCGCTTGTAAGGTTTCCTTTCATAGGCTAATACCGTCCCTTTGATCCAACCGCCGCGCGAAGAATGGTAAAACCAACAGACGTTACCTTGAGTGGTGACGCGATTTTTTTCGCGACGCTACTTCGTAGTCAAAAGCGTGCTAACTCGACAAATTGGAATATCTTGATTGGTCTAAAAGGCGGCGAAGCCGACGGCTTTCTTTTCTTTGTACGAAATTGTAAAGTATATTGTTGTCGGTTCGCGTTTGGTGTTAGATGTTTGAACAATGGAGGTACTAGACAGAAAAATTACAACATCAGACAGACCAATGACATCAGAAAAATCGACTTTGAAAAAGATAGGTTCGTGCACAATTGTGACTTTTTCACAAGCATGAAACCAATATCCTTGATGAAACCACGTACCAAGCTTAAGGAGATTAATGAAACCAAACGGTTTCAACGCTGGCAACGGAGATCTAGAAGTGACTTTTGGCCAAAATCATGGCTTCGGGTTAATCACGAAGGCTAGAAAATAGATTTTAACCTCCTTGGATTAATCCATGTACTCTCCAAGCAGAGGATGGGTTCCGGCAGGTTTTTGACTTGTTTTTAAGCGTTTTTGTCGGCCTTTCTACTTTTTCATCTTTTTTTTTTCTCTATAAACCCATGGGTTTATAGAGAGAAAAAAAATGAAAAAGTAGAAAGGCCGACAAAAACGCCTAAAAACAAGTCAAAAACCTGCCGGAACCCATCCTCTGCTTGGAGAGTATAATCCATGACCATGTCTTTTATCTCCAAGGGAGTTACTTTTCGAAACCTACGCTTCCTTGTTTTCATTTTTCCTGTTCACTCGAGTAAGTTCATGCGTTTTTGCGCAAGATATTAAAAGTATCTATCACTTTGGTTTTCAGAAAAAAATGAATAAAAATGCCTTTTCAGCGATAATTGCAATTGTCTAAATATATCAGACACATATCTGTTCTAAATGTACATGTCATTGCTGTACCAACTATTCAGTATTTTCAGGTAAAAAAAAAAGATCTAAAAAAAATCCCGAAGAAGGATTCAAAGATTGACCCGCCAATGATAAATGATAAATAGTACATTTTAATTTCTCGCGGTGTCTTTGATGCGTCGCTATCGACAATACTCACTGGCCGGATATGAAGCCATTACTTTTGACGTCAAAATCAGGGCTCTTTGAACTCTAACGTAAAACATAGTTACATACCCGACAAATGTTATGATATGACATATACCTTCTTGTTTTTTTTGTTTTTTTCCCTGTTCACGCAAGAAAGTTCATGCGTTTTTATGCAAGATAAAGTATCTGCTATTTTGGTTTTGAAGAAATAGATTAATGAAAACACCTTTTTAGCGATAATTGTCTTATCTATCAGATACGCATATGTTCTAAATGTACATATATCAGCTGTACCAACTTATCAGTAATTTTAGGTAAAAAAGATTAAAAAATCCCGAAAAAGGATTCAAAGTTTGTCCCGCCAATGATAAATAATACATTCTAACTTCTCGCGGTCTCTTTGATGCGTCGCTAGCGACCATACTCAGTAGCCGAATATGTGAAGCCATTATTTTTGACGTCAAAATCTTTGAATTCTAACGTAAAACATAGTACCATACCCGACAAATGTTATGATGCGTTCATCTTTAATGTCAATAGACAGAATATTACAATATCAGACGGACCAATGGCATCAGAAAAATTGCCTTTAAACAAAGCTGAGTCATGAAACCAATATCCTTGAAGAAACCAAACCGAGGAGGTTAATGAAACCAAAGGGATTTATACAATGTTGCTGGCAACGGAGATTTTGATCAGAATCATGGCTTCGGATTAATCAAGGAGGCTAGAAAATAGACTTTAACCTCCTTGCAGTAATCCATGACCAATTTCGGTGTCTTTTTTGTCCAACCTCCATGGTCCAAGCAAGGAGGTTTTATGTAGATAAAACCTCCTTGGTCCAAGTGAGTTACTTTTCGAAACATACGCCTCCCTGTTTTCTTTTTTTCCTGTTCACTCGAGTAATTCCATGCGTTTGTACCCAAGATAAACTTTGGTTTTGGCAACAAACTAAATCAAAAGCTGCTTTTCAGCGACAATTGTCTAATCTATATAAAACCTCATCTATAAGACACATATCTGTTGTAAATGTTCATATATTTGCTGTACCAACTTGTCAGTATTTCCAGGTAAAAAAAATATTAAAAAATCCCGAAGAAGGATTCAAACATTTACCCGCCAACGATGAATAATACATTGTAACTTCTAGCGGTATCTTTGATGCGTCACTAACGACAATGCCCATATGTACCAAATATGTGCAGCCATTACTTTTGATGTCTAGATCAAGGCTAGCTCTTTAAACTCTAACGCAAAACATAGCTACATACCGGAGAAATATTATGAAATGTTCATCTTTAATGTCAATATACCGTGAAAAAAATTACAAAATCAGACGGACCAATGGCATCAGACAATTTGTCTTTAAACAAAGTTGAGTTAGTGCGCAATTACTAGTATGACTTTTTGTTGAAGCCAATACCCTTGATAAAACCCAGGAGGTTAATGAAACCAAATGCAAACTGATGATACAAGGTTGCTTGTAACGGAATCAAGAAATCAAAATCATGGCTTCACTTTCAAACTTTATTGTTCTACAAACTAAATACGTACTCTTTGACTATGTTGACTATATATTGTTCAATTCTTGTGCTCCCAAATACAACGGATCAAACTTGGCGCCTGTTATAAAGCGTTTAGAATTATCTAAAACGTAAAGACAGTCACATAATATAAACATAATATCGACAGCATAAAGAATTACATAAGATTGCTGTTTTCCTAATCGGCCTTGATAAACCAGACTTCATTGTGCCTATGCAGAGGTGTGAAGGGACTGTCGTAACCAGCTGTATAGTAGAATTCCTTGTGGTAGTTGATTGTAGCGTTGTCCAGACTTTCGGCCAGAGCTGCGGCGTTCTTGGTCCAGTCTGTGTCGCTAGCGTATCCACCGAAAGATCTGCAAAAGACAAGGGGAAAAATTAGAGTACTTTCGATCTAGAATCTAAGAAAGGAATGGAAAATATTTTACCGTTGCAGCACTAAACATTGTACGACCTCTGAAATAGACGAGAATTGGACACGGTCACGGCAAAATTAGCCTGGATGCCAGACCCCCAATCTCTATGATATCTATCATGTACAGTTACTCAAGCAACTGGATATGATTTTGGAAACGCTCAGACGTTTCAAGTAGCATCCACTACTTTTCGTATAGCAAGATCGAAGATGATTTCGGCAGTCTTGCTCAGAGTCACTGACGAAAAGTAGTGGGTGCTACTTGAAACGTCTGACCGTTTCTTAAATCATATCCAGTTGAAAAATCATATCCATCGACGTATCTATCATTATGTAGATTTGTAAAGAATGGGGGTCTGGCACACAGGCTACAACAAAATGGGCAAACTGTATACGTACGTAGCCGGGTTAGCTAGCATATAATTGTCTAATTCATTGGTTTGTTTGTTTGTTTGTTTGTTTGTTTGTTTGAGCCTTTGCATTAAGGTCATAAGGGAAGAGGTAAGGGTCAGATACAATATAACAGAGATACACAGTCATTTGAGTCCTAATAACTCTATCATTATATATCATTACATATTTATGGTACAACAATATACAATTGCTGCAACATACAACATACAGTAGGGCGAAAGCTGGTTCATGGTCCGTGTCCGTTCGTTTTGTTCATTTCCGTTACTTTAAGAGTCTCTTAAAGGAAGTCAGATTCGGAGCCGTACGGGTGTCTGACGGTAGGCTGTTCCGGACATTTGGTCAGCGGTAGGCTACCGATCTTCTTTGTATTATACAGAAATGTGGTGTTTTTAGAAAAAAAGAACTAGAAAATGGATATAACCCTTACTTTACAAAAGCTGTCATTCCTGCAAGAGGGTTGGTGAAAACGTTGGGGTCGGAAGGTTCAGGTGGGCTGGTCTGATCGGCGAACGGCACGAAGAAAGACACGGTGAAGTTGGTCTTACAGAACGGGCCCTGTCCTGGTAGTACCTTCGTAGTCACGGGCGCTGTCATCGGGATCTTAACCTCTGTTGGGAAAAAAGGAGGAAGAAATAAGGGCAGGAAGTCTTTGTCATGTTAACAACTTGCAACAGGTTGTGTCATTTATTTTCAGCGCTCATAATTGCTGCAGTTCACAGTGATATCGCTAGATGGGGCGATTGTGTCTTGCGGTTCATATATTTGTCGGTAGGGGTGCCTCGATAGAAAATCTATATGAACTGCATGTTTATCAAAACGTCTTCCTCTCTTTGTTTTAAAGATTTTAGAGAAGCACTAAGTCAGAAATTGCTCCTTTTTCTTACTGATTTCTTTAAAACCTCCTTACTACTGGTATCACAGCTGGACCAACTTTGTCCCGCAGTTCACATGGACTGCGCTTGGTGGTAGATACGATCCAAATTTTTGACATTTACACTCTTCTTTGAGATAAATCAAGACCATCTATCCAGGCATTCTCGACTTATCGTGTCCACACACGGACACACTCATCCCGAAAACATACCCTTCTTGGGGAAAATAGAAATAGATCCAGTGTTTTCATTGGTCAGGTTGACTGATTAGATCACAAGATAAAGTAAAGAGGTACTCACGGCCCTTGTTGGAGCCTGAGATGTAGTTGAAGAGTCTCTGGAATCCCGTCCTGGAGGCCTCGTCATAGCTCATACCGGAAATGGTGGTGCTGCTCCACTTAGCTGCGTCATACTGGCGTTCTTCATAATCCTGAACAGAGGAAGAAATATTTACTTTTATAAATCGTTTTCGTTTCGTCCCACAATATTAAAGCGTTCCGATGCCATAGCCTCCACCAGGCCTTCCCACGGGGGTATGGATCGTAGAAATGGACAAAATTGAGAATAAATGGCCAAAAAAGTCAGTCCACGGGGAGGTTAACATTCGCCTGGAAATAAAATCCTATGTTGGCCAAAAGTCCCCTGGCAAGTATTCTCTCTATAGCCGGCATAGTTAATACCCAGGCTTTCACAGAAATTGTGATTCATTAGTCAATCAAATAAGTAAACAAAAATAAGGATAGCAAGAAATGACTGCTTCTGAATTTATAGCAATTGTGAAAATACTGTATTCATCAAATATACCCCACATGCAGGATTCAACTATCTGTTGTACCCCCTTTTGCACTGCCAAGTTGGAGATTACCGTTTTCGCTCCATCTACATGTACACAGGTTGTGCAAAAGTTGTCAAGGTTTCGTCTGCGGTACCTGAATACAGCCATTGTGTACGTGTACAGGGTTTTAGGTAACTTTTCATCTTACAGATGTCGTTATTGTATGTACAGATGCGTACCTTTGTAGTCTTGACTGTGGTGTATTTGGGACACTCCAGTTTGTTACAGAAAGCCGGCGGCCATGTCTGTGTGGGTAGAACAGGACTGGTGACAGCGAGGCTGGCCAGGGTTGTCAGGACGATCAGCGTCAACATTGTGTGTATCTGTTTCTGTGGGAAGATGTTAGGTTTGAATCATTTGTACACTGTTGATCTATCTCTATGCTCTCAATGTACAACACTATGCAATACCCCGTCACAAATAAGAAATTCAGCTTGGCCGACGTGTTGGCGAGCTTCAAATGTGCATTTTCGGCCGAAAAACGGACGACGTCCTGTCGATAACGCGGGATTCGGGCGATTTTTAGAAATCAAAGTTGATCCAAATATTGGCCTTTTACCAGGTTAGTCTATTCAGACTTCGTCCATGTCCAAGAGCTGGCACCACCCCATGGGGGATTTTTAGTTTTTATTGTTCGACGGACGTCACCCGAGATTTTCATTGGAAAATACGGTCGGCGCTCGGGCGATTTTGAAATTTGGCGAGCTTCGGGCGATCTACAAAGTCGGCCGACGCTCGCATAAATTGTGACGCCGGCTTAATAAAGGTCAAACCCAAGCAATACAAGGGCCCGAAAATCGGATTTGAAAGTCAATTTATTTAGTCATATCTATACATGATAACTTCAAATAACACTATCACAATGTATAGCGACTTCCATCATACAAAAATATGACGTCTTTGTGATGTGAGAACTCACTGAAAAACGTCGCGCCAGGGTTTTTGTAGGCTTGCGAAACTAAGGGTCATCGTACAGCACGTTTTTGCGCAGTTTTGAAATGCTTAAAGAATGAAGTTATTACGCAAAATGGGCTAAACAATGTTAGTAAATGTCACTACCATAAAGATTTCAGCATTTTTTTATTTCCACATTTTGGGCCCTAATATTGCTTTGGTAGCCTTTAAATGTTTGCAACGCTATTCAAAGCGCGCGTGTATCTCAATGGACCCGCGGCAAGTTGGCGACCTCGGTGCGACCGAGAGATTTGACAGAGCGCTCAATGAATTTCATCGATAAAAAGGAATTATCATATAGTTACGCTTTGTTTATTTGCTGTCTTTTTAGTCACACTTGTACGCGTTTTGCATGATATCCACATTATAAAAGACAAGGGTACCACAAATCCAATTTAGGTCGAAGCGAAGTCGCCAACGTGCCGCAGTGTTCTAAAATCCGAACACGTGGCTATCCCTTATCAATGAGCGGATTTTGCGGCGCCACCACTACACGTGTTTGATCCCGTTGGAAAGACAAACAGACATATAAGTGTGTGACCTCGATCCGACCACCGTCGTGAAAACGTGATGTGCCAGAAGACTTAGATGTGTACTTAGGAGGGACAGTACGTACATACTAGTTGGGGACAAATTAGATGTGTACTTAGGGATAGTACGTTCATAGTATGGGACAAATCATGGAGGGCCACTTAGAGGGAGGGGAAAATGCTACATAACCTAAACCGCAATGGAACATTGGCAAGAAGAATGACACTGACGGTACAAAATTCAAGAAACTTTTAGCCTGAAATGAAGGTAACACCAAACCCGATAATTGATTTAGTCCGATGTCAAATATACCCATTCTGATCCTGTACCCAAGAAATTTCGTTCAGAACCTTCCTGGCCACAAATATGTTATGCTATCATTTGTGGGCCATGGGATGAGTTGTTTTCTGCACTATAATTTCCTGTGAATTTTACGTACTCTAAGTGAATATTTCACACAAAAGTGAAATGTAAGTACTTCATTATCTCAGAGAAAGCTCTGTATGCTTTTGATGCAATGTCACAACCTTTTACCATATATTTACACGACATGTTAGCGTACATTGTCGCGCAGGGTCGCAAGCATGTATTAATCTGCTTTTAAGAAACGCCCGCCATAGGTGACTAGAGTACACGGTATTATCTCAGAGAAAGCTCTCTATGCTTTTGATGCAATGTCACAACCTTTTACCAGATATGTTAGCGTACATTGTCGCGCATGGTTACAAGTATGGCTTCATCTGCATAAACGCCCGCCAAAGGCAACTAGAGTACACGGTATTATCTCAGAGAAAGCTCCGGATGCTGCCCCTTGATGCAATGTCATAACCTTTTCATGCAAAGTAGATTTAGTATTGTGAAAAAAACACGTAATCTCCAAACAAATCTTTCGGTGGCAAAGACTGTATACAACTGGTGAAAGTAGTTTTATTCGACGCTGAGGCATATTTAACTCCTTTTGCCAGTTGTATACGGTCTTTACCACCAAAAGATTTTTTAAGAAACACGGATTTTATTTTAGTTTATATTAGAATTGCAAAGGTACAATACACGTGGGACACAGGCAGCTATTGCTGGTGTCTTGACCCACACATAAAGCAAAACATATATTGCACAGACTACAAGTCACAAGCAAAGCAATTGTGTTTTCCTTTATATAACTAAGATGATTTAAACATACATCTATATGGATAAACCAAAGCAAGGGAGACGTTTATATGTGATACAACTGTTTTGTCACAATATAGAGTGGACTTACCAAAATCTCTGACCGTTCCTTCAGCTTTCTTCACGACGAATGACGTTACCTTACCACACGTAATTCTTGCGTAACATCTCAAACTTGTGACAAATGCAAACAGAGAATCTTGTGTAACGCAAACAAACGCAAACAGAAGCCTTGTGTAACGCAAACGCAGCCAAACGCTAATGATCGAATTATTTTCAACAGATTCGATGAATTTAAAACTTTCCGCTTACCATTTTCGTCCAGATTTATCAGATATCATTACATGTTTGCTACCAGAAACATGGTAGGGATACTATCTTTTATATTCATATTTTTCATTGTAAAATAGTCATTGTCAGCTAGGTATCTGTTAAAACACTTCGGCACAAATGACAATCTCTTTGTCTTAGACTCGCTAATTACCAAATATTTCCATAACAACAAACGCCTTTATTCATGTTTTATAGATTTTAGAAAAGCATTTGACACAGTTTGGAGGGAAGGGCTCCGTTTCAAATTGCTAAATTCAGGAATAGGAGGGAATTTCTATAAGTTAATCAAATGTTTATATAGTAAACCTGAAACTTGTGTAAAAACAAAATCTGGTCTGACACCACCATTTGTGACCGACAAGGGTGTCCGTCAGGGTTGCAACATGAGCCCCACCCTTTTTAATTTATTTATTAATGATTTAGTTAAAGAGTTAGATAACTTAGAGTGTATGCCACCAACTTTATATAATCTTTATGTTTCATGCTTATTGTATGCAGATGATGTTGTTATATTTTCAGAATCAGACAAAGGTCTGCAATCTGCAATTAACAGACTAAGTGACTTTTGTAGCAAATGGAAGCTCCAAGTAAATATGAAGAAAACAAAAGTAATCATATTTAACAAGGCAGGTCGTTCTTTTCCAAAGCAAAAGTTCTACTTTGAAAATAACACAATAGACAATGTCCCCTCCTATTGCTATTTAGGCCTAACCCTCACATCATCAGGTAGCTTCACTCTAGCCAAAAAGCAGCTGTCACTTAAGGCACGTAAAACCATTTATAGCTTCAAATCTATCATTCGTTCATCAGTCTTACCACGCGGCCTTCTAAAGATATTTGATACCTGCATAAAACCGATCCTTCTGTACGGATGCCAAATCTGGGGGACAGAACAACTACATGATGCGTCGCCTATTGAAAACGTACACAACCAATTCTGCAAAAATGTTCTTGGTGTTTTTAGAAATAGTAGCAATGTAGCATGTAGAGCAGATTTAGGTAGATTCCCATTAGATATAGATATATGTATATATATAGTTAAATTCTGGTTACGTCTGGTTCAAATCGATAGATCTACACACACCCTCCAAGCGGACGCACTCCATCTACAGCAAAGTCTTCCGACGAATACCCGTAGACGAACATTGTTACAACGTGTTAAAGACATATTAGATTACAATGGATATTCCTATTTGTGGCACTCCGGTAATACACATTGTAAACCTGAACATGTCGGAAAAGCGCTGAGAAGGAGATTAACAGATATATATATACAATCATTTTTTCATACCTTGGTAAACGACAGCGGTAAGTTAAGATTCTATGCAAAATGTAAAACCATGTACAATTTAGAGAGTTATCTTGATCTTGCAGATTTTGATCTACGCTCAGCCATTAGCAAAATTAGAGTTAGTGCTCATCCTCTTGAAATAGAGAGAGGCCGATATAGAAAATTACCTATATACGAAAGACTTTGTAAGTATTGCAATACAAATGCCGTGGAAGACGAAATACACTTTATTTCAAACTGTTCATTTCATGATAATGCACGAAATGAGTTGTCTATTCAGACCACTAAAATCTATCCGAATTTCCCTAAGCTTACAGACAAAGAAAAGACTATTCTTCTTTTAACTACCAAAAACCCACAAATTATAGAAAAGGTGGGACATTACGTCTTCCATTGCTTACAAAAGAGAAGTCAAACCCTTCCCTAGTTATAGACAATTACATTTGTATAATTTAGATAAGCAGCTTTTATACCTATTTTGTACACTGTTCTTTTATGTATGTTATTTGCATTTAGCCTTCGGGCATGAATTTGCAATAAACTTATTATTATTTGTTAACTCACTTCTTGCGATATAAAACTGAGATGCGGAATACAGTATTTGCAACTCTTGTTTAACTCTATCTGTTCTTGATAAGTTAGGGGTCCGATTCTGATGATAAAGTATACAATATTATGTAACTCTTGTGTAACTCTATCTGTCCTTGTTAATTTAGGGGTCCTATTCTGATGACAAAGTATGCAGTATTATGTAACTCTTGTGTAACTCTTGTGTAACTCTATCTGTCCTTGATAAGTTAGGGGTCCGAGTCTGATGATAAAGTACACAGTATTATGTAACTCTTGTGTAACTCTTGTCAAGGATAGTAATGTCCTTGCTCTTGTGTAACTCTATCTGTCCTTGATAATTTAGGGGTCCGATTCTGGTGATAAACGTTGTATAATTCCAAAGTCCACTTGGTCACGCGAAATAACCAAACACCAACACTTGTCCAACCTAATTAGATAAAAGAATCCCGTGTGCTTTCTTAGCCTCCATAGCAGACTCTCTGGCCCTTTTTGTGGGGCTTTTTTTGATGACTTATAGTTTTGTACTGGGTCGTTTGTGCAGCAAGCTAAGCCCGTAACCGGGCTGCACAAACGACCCAGTACAAAAGAATTCATCAACAAAAACTGTATCATAAGTCCCCCAAAAAGGCCCAGACAGCCTGCTATAGAGACTAGTGCTTTCTCGCGACTATGTATACTATGTTAACACCTGCTTACCAACAGCAGCAGGTCTATTGATTTTGGTATTGAAAAGTCTCGGCTTTGCGGGATTTTATGATTATTGACCCGATTATTGTAAAATCATTTGGATTTAGTAAAAAAAAATCATTGATAAGATTAGGGTCGGATATATAACTGGTGCGCTCCAAAGTCCACCTCATCAGGAGAAATAACTAAAACACCAATACTTGTCAAACCTAGATACGTGTAGATGAAATACTCCCGTGTGATTTCTCGTGACCATCGATGTATGTTAATACCTGCTTACCAACAACAGCAGATCAATTGATTTTGTTATTGAAAAGTCCGGGCTTTTTGCAGGATTTTATAAGCTAATTATTGTAAAATGCTGACCCATCATGTTCGATATGGGTCGGATAGGTAAATGATGCGTTCTTAAGGCCACCTAATCATTGCCAAGCGAAATAACTTATCATCAATACTTGTCCAACCTATAGATAGATGAAATAATCCCGTGTGCTTTCTCGTGACGATCGATGTAATATAGGTTAATACCTGCCTATCAACATCAGATCTATTGACTTTGCTCTAGTTAGAAGTCTAAGCTTTTGAAGGATTTTATAGCCCGATTACTACAGAATACGGGACATTGAATAGATAATCAGCCCAACTTACATGCATCTTTTAACCTTCTCCCTGCTGCCTAACTCCGTAAACAATACAAATTCGTTTCGACCTCGGCACTTTATTCGGTGGTTATACGAACGACCATGCCTTATCACACCGTATAGACCTCAGGGCGGGTCATTAACCCTATATTGAAATGATGAAAGGTCCTACAATCACAATAGTGTGATTTATTGTGATTGTTAAAATGTATACTATCTCTTAAGTGCCGGCCGGCCGGCTGCCTCTACTAGTTCACCCAAGAAAGTTTGGTCTCACACATTCACATGCGAATGCGTCTTTATTACAACCAAGCAAGAATACAATTCTCAAGGAGTTGTTGTCGTCTTAGTCTGACTTTATGAGCCATACTTCATTGTGCCTGAATACCGGTTGGAAGACGCTGTTGTATTCGGCTGCGTAGTAGAAGTTCTTGTGGTAGCTGATTGTAGCGTTGTCCAGAGCACCAGCCAAGGTGGCGGCGTTCTCTGCCCAGTCGTCACCAAAGGCGTACCCACTGAAATGCCTGGGCAAGAAAAAGAAGGAAAATATACGAAGATGCATACTTTTCACACATTGTGTCGGCAATATATATATTTTAGCCTTCTTGTTTGATTTGTCAAAATTTGTGGCAATGTAACGCTTCATGTATACAAATAAGAGCTATCTACCACTAAAAAATCATGACAATAGCACGTCCAGAACACGAGATATCAAAACTAGAATTTCCGATGCAGTGCCATTTAAGGTCACTAGAGGTCTCAAAATCTAATCATTTTAAGGTGTTATCAATACCTACCTACATATTAAATATCAAAACAATTAACTCAAGCATTCTTGAGTTTTCACACACAGACAGGCATCAGGCACACACACACACACACACACACACACACACACACACACACACACACACACACACACACATTTTCGGATAGGACGTTAAATGGATAAGGGGACCTTCACGGTATGAGCGGATCATATAAACCTGTCCGGATATGCAGCTTGTACTCTTCAGTACAAACCTGGTGCGTTACGCCTTGAGGCGGTTTACCGGGTATGCAATACAAACAAACAAACATATCCACACACACACACACACACACACACACACACACACACACACACACACACACGAAAACATAACCTTCTTGGCGAAGGTAATAAAGATTGACTCCTACCTCACATAGGCAGTCATCTTTGGAAAAGGGTTCAGATAAACAAGAGGATCGGAGGGCTGAAGTGGACTGGTCTGGTCAGCACGTGGAACGATCAAAGACACCGTGAAGTTACTAGAAGAGGAGTTCTGTCCTGGTGTCACCATCGTCACCACGGGCTCTGTCATTGGAATGTTAGCTCCTGTTAAAACAACGAGTAGCAATAAGGCCAGGGTGGGGTTGATAGTTGGTATAACGGTTATAGTATTTGGCCTAGGTGTCCTAACCTCCGATGCAGACTCCTCCCGGCTGTTTTCTTTTTCAAGTTACAGTTTTTATACTATTCCTTACTCCTATACGTAATAGTATAAAAACTGTAACTTTAAAAAAAACAGCCGGGAGGAGTCTGCATCGGAGGCTATAGGTGTCCTGGGTTCGAATTGTCTGAAATGTAAACAATGAAAGGCACTTGATATGACATTCCCCCCTTCACCCACCCAGGTGTAAAAATGGGTAATTGACTTCGGCTGGGGATGTAAACGGCGGCGGAAAGAGATGGTTGGCCTTGCCTCTCAATACCGTGCCCAAGACACAGTGGATGACAACCCACTGTCCCTACGGCCTCAAAAAGGCTATGGGACTACCTTTACCTTTTGACAAACTTGCGTGAACTGAAGATCTTGGATTAAGCATCCAACTTAATGTGGTATATTTCTTGATTTAATCACCTTATCTCAAGAAAAAAGTGAGAGAAGTTTGGGGAAATTCTGGATTTAGGAAATCCAGAGAATTAATTGTAGGAGAGGCGAATCGGACCCCGTATCCTTCCGATTTGTTGCATATAGATAAAATCACCCAGATTCATAGCGTAGTGTTTAGTCTAAGTTATACAGAACTCCTTGGTGTTATTATAAGCAAAGGCGTATAGATATCTCAATGCAAAGTCTTGATGTTTAGTATGGCTACAATGACCCGTTACAATTGTTGTGGAATATAGTTTGTTTAATTGATCGATCGATCAATCTATATTGATTGATAGATTTATCGATTGATTGATTCACTAAAAAACGCAAAGGGACTTACGTTCCTTGTTGGCCCCGGAGATGTACTGTATAAGTTTTCCATAGCCTGTGCGCATGCCTGAACCGTACCAGGTAAGGTAGGCACTGGAACTGACCCACTCAGCTGGTTCATACAAGCGTTCTTGATAATCCTAGATATAAAAAGAAATTGAATTTAAGCTGGCCACCTCAAAATCATCTTATATTGATAACAGTAATGGTAACTTTTCTCACGTGGAAAATATCTATATTCTACATGTATAATTTTAATTTGACGATGTTCTGGATTTGCAGTTTGAGCTTTAGGTTCTTTTTAAGTATTCATTTCAAATGTGCTGCCTTTTAATACTTGTATTTCAGCACTGCATGCACTTAATGCATTTTACATTCAACTGCTCTGTTCGAGAATGTGTTACAAATTCTAAACGAGATATCAAAACTGGAAGTCCTGCTGCAGTACCATGAAAAGCAGTCAGGGGGCCACGATCAAGTGTTTTTCTTTTGTACACCAACAAACATATCAAATATCACAAAGACAAAATTCACGAGTTCTCGAGTTATATGGTGGGTCTTCACACACACACACACGCACACAAACACACACACACACACACACACACACACACACACACACACACACACACACACACACAAACAACAACATACAAACACACACACACATAATCGAAATCATAACTAGCCTCTATAGCAGGCTATGTGGGCCTTTTTTAGGTATTTGCTGATGACTCCTTTTTGTACTGGGTCGTTTGTGCAGAGAGTCCGTAACCATATACCGGGCCTATCAGTAAAACGTATATTATAAGCTCAAACAATTTGGCTCGCCCCTGAGGGGTCGCCAAAAAGGCCCAGAGAGCCTGCTATGGTATGGAGGCATTTCTTCTCGGCGAAGGTATGACTACTAAACTACTCAAAACCCTGTACGTACGGGAGTGGATGTGACTACGTGGTATCGGGGACAGTTCAGACTGTGACAGAAAGTTGTCGGCCATGTCACACGGGCGGGGCTAGCAGCGACAAGGCTGGCCACAGTAGTCAGGATAAACAGACTCAACATCTTGGAGACTCTGTGAATGCGGAAAGATAAGCCAGTTATCGCTGGCGCCGCCTGGGAGGCCTCCAAAGGAGACTATTTCTTGCCGCAGATCCTACGGGGCCGGCTGAAGATTCTAGCCGGCTGATACGATTTTGTCCCCGTAGAAATCTGCTTTGAGATTTAAGCAAACCGGTAATCCTCGCCGTTTACCTGGTAAAGCCCCCCTCTCACTGTACCCGCGGCACGCTGGCGGTGTCGCTGCGTCCTAAACTGGATTTGTGTTACCCTTGACTTTATAATGGGAATATCATTCAAAGCGTATGACCGAAAAGACAACAAAACACTCAAAGCTTAAAAATATTCGTTTTTTTTTGTCGATGAAATTCGTTGAGTGATTTGTCAATTCGATCGACCGCAGCGACGCCGACAACGTGCCGCGAGTCCAGTGGGAGGGGGGCTTTAAGGTTACTACGAGTTATCACCGTTGGTGTAACAGTGTCACAAAAAATTAAAGCAAAAAATGTGAAAATAGAATGTTATCCACCACTATGTAGAAAGTACTTACCAAATGTGTTGGTTGATCCTTATTAAGCTGAAGATGACACTTAACAATTCCTGCACGACTCGTTTAGACGATCACTTGCGTGACACGAACGCAGCCAAATGTACACACAAAAATGTACATCTTATCTCTGACCTCAACCCGCCGATTGTCCGAAAACGTGCTTGACCACTGTCTATACAACATGCTTGATTATGTGAACCAGCCATTTTTGCAACGAGACAAGCTTGTACCCAGACGGCAAGGTAGAGAAATATGAAAAAAAATTCTACTAGAATATTATGGAATTTTGAAGAAGAAAATTGCGAAAATTGTTGATTTGACGAAATGGATTACACTATGATTCCACTCACTCCTAGCATCTTTTGAGACTGTCCCTAAGATATCTTAACATAATAAGTAACTGAAATAAGTAGTGATTATTGCTTATTTAACCTACTTAGATAACAGTACCTACGTGCGTGCGTTCTTCTGATGATGTGCGTTATCTGTGAACGACCTTTGCATCTGTTGACTTGGAATTTTTATCAATCATTTATCATTTATCAATCTATTGTGGTTGTCAGTTCTGTATTTAGCCCTCATGCGTCAAAAGAGGCACTGCCTAGCCAGAACTACACTGAGCACCTGACTGAAGCCGATTGACCGGCCGAAGATGTCGACCGTCTTTCGAGACGCGAAGAGCCGACGGAAGGGTTGTCAATATGTATTATACACGGTACCATCTCAAAGGCACCGGAACAAATTTTGTGTTGCCTTGACTAACTCACTAAATTTATAAAAAAAACTTTTGTCTCACAGGCGTACGCGTATTGATAGAATATATATTTATTATGAATAAATGAGCTATACAATAGGCGTTCAATTGTTGTTGTTGTCTTAATCTGACATTATGAAATGCAACGCAAATGTTAAACTTTTGGGGTTTTGTAGCATTGACTAGCTTATTAAAAAGGGTTTGGTCTCACGCATTCACATGTGGATATAATACATCTTTATTATGAACAAATGAACATACAATAGGATTTGTTGTTGTTCTCTTAATCTGAGTTATGAAATGTAAGGCAAATGTTAAACTTTTGGGTTTGGGTAGCCTTGACTAGCTTACTGAAAAAAAACTTGGTCTCACGCATTCACATGTGGATATAATACATCTTTATTATGAACAAATGAAAATACAATAGGACTTGTTGTCTTCTCAGTCTGACTTTAGGAACCAGACTTCGTTGTGCCTGTTTGTCGGTGTGAAAGGACCGTCGTAACCGGCTGTGTAGTAGAAATCCTTGTGGTAGCTTATTGTAGCGTTGTCCAGAGATTTGGCCAGGGCGGCAGCATTCTCAACCCAGTCGTTGTCTCTAGCGAACCCACTGAAATGCCTGCGCCAAAAAAGGGGGGAAATTACAACGTGCTTGCAATTGTGTCGATATTGTTTTATCCTTTATCCTGAAATTACGAATTTGTTTTTATCAAACAGAAATAAACAAATATAGAGATGGCGGTACACTCAGACGTATATTAGCGCCAAGTCAAACTTATATTAGCGCCGCCACGAAAACAATCAAATTAAGATGTAATGATGCATAAACTGACAAATAAATGTATGCAATCTTAGGGGCAAATTTTACTTTCTGTGAGCGCAAGTCCTAACACACCTTCCTTAGTAAAGTCCTTACACACCTTACCTTCTGTTAAGACACAAACAAAAATTTGAATCGTTGTGTTTCAAACAGGTGAAAAACGTCCACTTTGGATAATACTTACTTTACTTTTGGGGTAATGAAATGCCGAGTTCGTCACACTATATAGCTATCTTACAATTGTGGATATGTATCGAAAAACTACATGTATACAAAATTATGATTTGGCCCGGCCCTACCTCACAAAAGCAGTCATTTGTGGCAGAGTGTTGGTGAAAACGTCGGGATCGGAGGGTTCGGGTGGGCTGGTCTGGTCAGCATACGGCACGAAGAAAGACACGGTGACGTCCATAGAAGACCCCTGTCCGGGTGTCACCTTATTCAGCACAGGTACTGTCATCGGGATCTTAGCCTCTGAGGAACGAACGTGAAAACAATAAGGGCAGGGTCGGTAAATACTTTTTGAACAGTGAACAACAGCGCTCATAGTGATAAGCATGCATTAAGGTAAGGTAAAGCAGTCACCCTCAATTGAGGTGAAGCATAATGCTTTTTCAAGTAGCTAGTGGTAGTGCAATGCGGCTTCGCTACGGCTCGCGTTTTTGGCCAAGCACACCTGGTCACCCCTACTCTTCTCGATAACTATCATGGTTGGGTTCTTTTACGTGCATAGGTTTGACGTTTGATGCTTATGACCGAAGCTGCAACTTAAGTTTATCTTAAGTCATTTCTATGGGATATTTCTTGAAGTTCTGATATTCTCTCAACAAATCAAAGAAGTGATCTAAGTTTGGGACAATTTTGGATTCAGGAAATCCACGGAATTCCTTGAAATATTACTAGTGGTGAATTGAAGAGACCTGTTCTTCCAATTCATTGTTGATATTCATTTTGACACATGTACACGTTTCGTCTTTTACCTTTAGCACACTGAAGTAGCCGTTTGGTACCAAGTTTCCTATTGGCTACAGAGTTAGGCAGCAGGGGGAAGGTTTATCCAAGGAGATTATAGTCAAGCCTAACCAAAATATCGCAAACATGAGGGGACTTACGGTCCTCGTTGGCCCCGGAGATGTACTGGAAGAGTTTCCGGAAACCTTCGCTCACGGCTGAACTGTACTCGGAGCCGGAGATAGTGACACTGGTCCACTTAGCCGGCTCGTACAAGCGTTCTTCATAATCCTAGAAAGAAAGAAAGTAAAAGATTGCAGTCTTAAAATGATTATAGTGCATGTAATACAATAACTGGTGTTACGCGCTTTGTGTTTGTAATAGTTCGGCAGAGTTCTAAGTTTGGTGGAGTGTTTATTTCAAACGTACGGACCTTTAAATTTGTATTCTATCATTGAATGAATGGGTGGCGAATTTCAAACGAGATATCAAAGCTGGAAGTCCTACTGCAGTACCACGGAACGCCCCCAGGGTCCATAAGGACACATTTACGACTTCTGGAGTTATGGCGTTCACAAGCACACCCAGACAGACAGACAGACACACACACACACACACACTCACACACACACAGAGAGACACAAATACACACACACACACACACACACACACACATACACACACACACACACACACACACACACACACACACACACACACAAACACAAACACACACACACGAAAGCATAACCTTTTCTGCGAAGGTGATAAACCAAACTTGGACGTACGGCAGTGGACGTAACCACGGAGTATCTGGGACAGTCCTGTCCATGGCAGAAAGTTGGCGGCCATGTCCGGGCGGGACTAGCGGCTACAAGGCCGGCCACAGTTGTCAGGATAAACAGACTCAACATTTTGGAGACTCTGGGGCTGTGGGAAAATATTGCAAATTTATAATCTCATAGTTTATACGGTTAAGTTTCTCAAAAACCAAGATAAAAGAAATTAAAGTTGAAGCAAAGAAACAAGTTCCACAAAGGCTCAAATGCGTTGCTGACCACTGCGGTTTAAAGGTATAATTCTGTCTACCACAATGTAGAAAGTACTCACCAAATGTGTTGGTTGATCCTCTAGCTTCTTTCACGACGGATGATACCGTAGAATACCTGGGCGATACTTTTATAGAAGAATGACTTGTATAACACTTGTATAACACGGACGCAACCAAACGTAAACATCCTGTGACCTCCACCCCCGACGACCGTCTAGAAAACGTGCTTGATGACAATTGTCAACATGCGTAACCATCTCATGAACCAGCAGTTTTTGAAGACTATGTAGTTTTTTGGCGCCATGACGCCAAAATTAGAAATACTCTTAGGAATAAATATTATCGTGAAGGACATTTTCAACCACTTTTCAGCATATCTTAATTTTTGTTTCATAGTTCTTGACGGTTATTTTCATTTGTGAACTGTGGTGCAAAAACAAGCTGCACAAGTCTGTGACACCAGCAAACTTGTACCAAGACAGCAATGGAATTTGAAAATAAAATCTACCAAATTATGCCATGGAGAACGATAAGGAAAAAATGCTGAAATTGTTGGTTTCAAAAATAAAAATTGCATGATTATACCACCCCATTTCCACGATCATTCTTGGTTTCTCCCTTAGATTAGGTAACTTAAGTAATCAAACTTTACTGCTTGTTTGACCTACTTAGATAACAGTATATATAATACATGCACGTGTCTTTCCTCGTGATGATGTGTGCGCTACCTGTGCTCAACCTTTGCTTTAGATATAAATCTGTTGAATGAGTCTTGGAGAGAACAATCGCAGATGGCAGAAAAAAACAGTACACTACCATCATAATGCCGCTTAAGGTCTCATTCGTGAGGTTTTTTTCGCCCCATAGGCTTACATGTTATAAACGTGTTTTACATGGGCGTGTTCGTAATGAAGCTATAGGAAATGCACCAATGTTATTCGTTCCATGTTGAGAACATTTAACCTAGATCATGTAAAAAAATTGCCAGCAATTTCACTGCATGTAATCTCTTTTTATAGCAATTACAAACTGCACTTAGCTACACCCCCAAAAAGGCACTTTCCAGCTGTAAGCGCACGACCGCATCACTCAAAATGCAGGGCTGTGCACGTCCGACCTCGCGCGCGGCTTCCGAACTTTACCTGCTAATTTCTTCAGTTACGAACAAGCTTTCATCAGTTTGACGCTTGAGATCTGTTGGGCTAGTTAAAAGGAAATTTCACACCGATATAAACATACATGTACGTTCATGCAGCCGTTTATTTTTTGGGGTACGGACTCTTTTAGGGTACCCACTCGGAGTAACACAGGAATGATACCTTAAGAGAAACACTCAGCCTGTTATGTTAACTTTAGACTGAAGTTAGATATACAAGAGGCTTATTACGTGCATTTTAACAATTTGAGGTCTCAATTTCAGTTCACTTTGTCCTTGTGTATACATGTATAATGGAGTTGAAACCTTTTTTTGAAAGACCAGGCTGTTTCTATAGGATAGCTTCATGTGGTAGAAATATAGAGTCTTTACTACCGATACCTTTTCTAACATGCTATTCAGCATACTCTGTTAAAAGTAAAGTATGATGATCATTCATTGAACAAAAGAAACAGAAGTCAGGTAAAGTCAATATTAGACATTTTATTCCATTCAACAAATACTTAATTTTATCCCAATGATTTGTCTGCTTAAATTTGTATTCCAACAACACAAAGATGCAACCCTTATAATACAGAGACCAAAAGAAAAATAATACATCTGTTTAATACTCAGTACAAAATAAAGCAGGTATTGTTTGAAAAGTTCCATACATGTAGCTTATACACCATGATTCTGCAAGTACCTGAAGCTAGCTTGGCTACCTACAAGCATATACATTGTCAGTTGCATTTCAAATAAATAAACAAAACTTATGTGGTCTTCAAGTCAAAATTTTGTGCAACTCCAACAAGAAGTCTACTCCATCAATTCATGCACAATGTAAAGGCGATTATGCTTTAAGCATGAAATATACACCATTAGTGCAGTAAGCTGTTATCTTCTTATGAAGGGGAGCAAAACCTACAATTGAAAAGCCTACTTCATGCATACTATGCTAAATATATCCCCAAAGTTGAGTTCTCACTTGTTTTGCATAAGTCTGTTATACTCAGTAAATGCAGAAATGTTTGCGGGGATTTGATTTCGCCGTGGGGAGAAAATGGTGCAGTGGCCTTAAGTTCGCGTTTGAAACTATAGTAGTGCTACAGTCACACAATGGTACGGCATTTTGCGGTGGTTTTAAGTTCGCGGTAAATAGTTCAGTGCCCTCCCACCGTTTGCAACTCGCACCGTGCTGACGACTGAATTTGATTGAATTTGGTTAAGTCAGCCAGCTACATGTCCCCACATGTAAAACAAGTGAGAACTTGACTTTGGAGCATATTTATCATAGTTTAGTAAACTCGTCAATCTGAAGTTTTGGTCTCCTTTAATTGGCCTTGATTAACCAAACTTCGTTGTGTCTGTTAAACAGCTGGAAGGGACTGTTGTATCCGGCTGTGTAGTAGAAGTCCTTGTGGTAGCTGATTGTGGCGTTGTCTAGACTCTCGGCCAGAGCTTTGGCAGTATCGGTCCAGTCTGACTCCTTGGCATACCCAGGAAATGACCTGAAGGAAGAAAATGAGGCAAATTTAGGTGTGTTCACTTTATATACTATGCAAGATGGACATATGGAATTAGTGCCCATCCCCTTCAAATTGAGAAAGGGCGGTACAAGAACTTACCTGTGTGCGAAAGAATTTGTAAATACTGCATGTCAAACAAGGTGGAAGACGAAACACATTTCATGTCAAGTTGCCCATTCTACGACCACAAAAGAAATGAGCTGTTTAAATACGCCACCATTTTCCATCCTAATTTCTCCATGTTTTCAGACGAAAAGAAAACTACTCTCCTCTTAACATCACAAAACCCACACATTACAGAAAAAGTGGGATCATTTCTCTTCCACTGTCTCACAAAAAGAAGCCGAACCCAATAAGCTAGAACTTAGTGTCAGTAGTTAAGACTAGAGTAGTCATTTGTTATATTGTTCATCATTATCTGTCCGTCCACTCTGTGTTACGTATACATGTACATGTACTTGCAATTAGCCTACGGGCAGGAATTTGCAATAAACTTTCCTATATTCATCTTGATACTGTAATTGCATTTAAGTTCGCGTGGATTACATTTTGCGGTAGGGAGAAAATGGAGTGCTCGCAGTGGTTTTAAGTTCACGTTTAAAGCAAGCAGCACTAGTCATAAGTGGGCAAAAACGATTGCGGTGGTGTTAAGTTCGCGCTGAAGAAATCACCGTAAAAACTGTGAACGTAAAACCACTGCAAACATTTCTGCATTTACAGTGTATCACTTATTTGAACTTCTGGTGTTTACAAATATAGCTATTATTACAACCAGGGACCACAACCACTCCAAAAACATGACATTTTGATTGATAGCAATGAGTCTCTATTTATTAAATGCCAAACTCCTAAAAAATCAGTTTTGTTCCCAGCTGTATACATATATTGAACAGGATGGTGATATCAGACTCCTTTTTAAGATAAAATAGATGAACAAATAAAAGAATGCATGATGTAGAAATGAAGAAGGAACAAACAGATGAATGAAAGAATATATGAAAGAAGAAATGAATGAATAAAAGAAAGAAAAAATAAATGGACAAATGAATGCCACCATTACAACCAAAGGTTAGCCCTAAATAATACTGTAAATGCAGAAATGTTCGTGGTGGTTTTATGTTCGCAGTTTTTGCAGCAACGTTTCACCGTGAACTTAAAGCCACCCGAACATCTTTGTCCAATACTGTAGCAGTATGTGACTATAGCACTGCTGCAAACTTAAAACAATCGCATTTTTGCCTTAGCGTGAAACAAAAAGCATGCGAACTTAAATGCATTTACAGTAGTCAATGGCTAGTTGAGTAAACCTTAGCTGTATGTACCAAACCAATGAATGATTGAATAAATAGATAAACTTTGTGGTAACAGAATAGTTATAAAGTAACAGAGGTATTGATACATTGTACAACATAATCAACCAGACACGTACTTGACAAAAGCGGTCATTTGTTGAATAGGGTTGGTGAAAACGTCAGAAGCGGAGGGCTCGGGTGGGCTGGCCTGGTCAGCAAACGGCACGAAGAACGATACGGTGAAGTTGGTCTTGCAGTAAGGCCCCTGTCCGTGTTCCACTTTCGTCGCAACGGGCGCTGTCATTGGGATTGTAACCTCTGTGGGGAGTACAAAAAGCAGCGAACATGTTAGCGATTTTGACATGTTCAACTAGTTTTTCAAATTTGTTCTGCCAGTTCATTCTACTGATGTTGAGGAACAGTGATGGATGCCACTTGAAACGTCCGAAAATGATATCCAAATCTTGTCCTCCTGAGTTGTAGGGATTGAATTGTCTTAAATAGCTAAAGACATGTATTTTCTATCAAACATGTGCACAGTGCACCTAAGTATGTTTCTTATGATGAGCCACCTGAATAATGGTACATACCTCCCCCTCCCATACTACTTTTGTGACAGATAAATGTGACATCCTGACAAAGCATCAACAAAGGGACAGGGCACAAGGTTATATGTTAAAAATGTCAGCATGTTACAATAGGATCACACAGATAGTACAGATGTGGTATGCATCACATTTGGACAAGGAAGGATTCTTGTGGAGTTGTGTTATCAATGTAAGCATGTGTTACAAAATCTAACTTTTCGTTAAACTTTCTTTCTGTCAATTTTGTATTATTTTTCTTTTTAATTCCTAGCCAGGATGCCAAACCCCCAATCTCTAAAATATCTATCGTGTGGGGTAGATATTTTAGAGATTCGGGCATTTCGGGGTCTGGCATGCAGGCTACTATTAAAATTCCCTACTAGTAGGCTACAATTTTTCTTTTCCACACTGCTTTCAATGCACAATCCTTAAGTTTGCCTCTTTTCCAAACTGGCTACCGTTTAAATCTACGAACACACTTACTTTTCTTGTTATTCCCCTCGATGTAGGAAAACAGCTTCATGAAGCCCTTCGACACTGCAGCGTTATACGCCATACCGGAAACTATGGTGCTGGTCCACTTGGCTGGCTCGTAAATACGCTCTTCATAATCCTGAACAAAGGAAACAAAAACAATACCTTCTTTTCAATTTTCTTCTTCTACATAGCTTTTTCATGGACAAGCTAATATTATGCTTAGTAAAGGATGAGCAGTGCAGTCCCTGGCCAAATGTTTATATTGGATGAGGTAGCGGGATGTTTTTATGATGTTAAAAGATAAAAGAGCCTACATTTGTATAGCCTGGTGTCCAGTCTTGTTAATGTTAGCTTTGGCCTGCTCCCCAAGATCCGCAATATTGTTGGTGGTTAGCGGATCTTGGGAAGCAGACCAAAGCCAACAAGGCTCAGTAATCCAGGCTAACATTTCACTTGTTGTAACAGTTGATATGATGCTTAAGTGTATGGGAGGGCACCTGTTTTGCCCTCCCTTTCACATTGTTAAGAACTCAAATAAAGAAAAGAAAGAAAGAAATATTTGTACCAATCATAAGCTTTTCCTGACTTAATTCAGACTGGGATAACACTAGTCATTATAGGTAACAAAGGTTATGTCTCTGGAATTGGTCTGACATGTGTGGACTTGGCAAAAGATTACTGTTTGCTTCCTTTAGAATTAGATGTGTACATGTACAAAAGTTGTCAATTTTCAAAATATTCCTGCAGTGGTTGGACATATTACCATTATGTAGATGAGTCAAATTGGGTAACTCATATCATACTGTCGTTATTGCATGATGTATTCATTTCGGATAGTGACGCAAAGCCGGCAGCCCCGTGTATGAGGGAGCTTCAAACGTCAAACCTCTGCACGTATAAAAGAACCCAACACACTTATCAAGAAGAGTTGGGGTGACCCGATTTGCTTGGCCAAAAATGTGAGCTGTAGCTAGAGAAGCCTCATTGCACTACCACTAGCTACTTGAAAAAGCATAATACTTCACCTCAAATGAGGATGCCTTGAGTTGAAACGGAAAGGAAAAAAAAAATGCATGTTGGCATGCGTACCTTTGTAGTCTTGACCGTGGTGTATTTGGGACACTCCAGTTTGTTACAGAAAGCCGGCGGCCATGTTTGTGTGGGTAGAACAGGACTGGTGACGGCAAGGCTGACCAGGGTTGTCAGGACGATCAGCGTAATCATTGTGTATCTGTGGAGATTTTGGCAATTGGTCAAATAATACACAACAATTTTACTCATCTACATATTTGGCTCATCTTAAGTTTTATACTGTAATTCACTTTATCTTTACGGTAGCAAAATTTCACGTTGTAAGGAAACTTGCATAATTTCACTGAACTTTAACTTCAAGTGATTTACAGAACTGATGTGTGAAGGAATCATAAATGATTTCAACAGGTTTTTCATGTTGATGATATTAGTTCACGGTATCGTGAAAACAGTGAACATAATGTTACAGTGAAACAACAGTATTGGTCTGTAAAATTGCACATAAGACTAATACTCAATAAGTACTAGACTCATGCACTGTGATATTCCATCTATCCAACTATATTTTCATTTTCTGTGCTGACTTTATAATAATAAAGGGGCTTCAAACATTCACTGCAGAACCTACAAAACTTCTTGCACAAATCAAAATTAGGCTGGCATCACATGATTTTTATACTTCATGTAGCCCCAGAAGTCTATGACTCTTGTATCTTGTATGTGAGCCCCCCTCCCTCCTTTCAAATTTATCGAAAATTTGCTTTTTGCAGCTTAAATGATGTTAATATTATACTTCCAAAGACAAGGAACTCTCTGTGCCATATTTATCACGCCTCTGATATGGACAAAACATCAAGATATTGTTCACATACGTTGAAAACGCACAAATCCTAGGATCATCGGCCTCTGACTCTGAGTATATCTGGAACAGACAAATTTACCTCCACGCATGCGCACCCACAACATTTCTGCATCCTAATCTCCAAGCAGATGTTAGGAGGAAAGATCGTAATATAATTTCTCTAACTTTGAAGGGCCGTGCGTGTCAGGATAACGAAACAAGTGGCAGAAAATCACGCTCTTTCCTCCCAACAATTCTGCTTGCAAGTCACCATCATCAATTGATCCTACATAGTTTTTTTCAGCGAATTTTTTAAAAATTTTTTCAGCCCCCTCAGATTCGGATGGTAGGGTCCCTTGTCAGCGTGCATCAGAAAGGGGAACGTGTATTTTTTAGCTCTATTAAAGTGACAAATTACGTAGATGATTTAATTCATTCTGCACTAATATTATTAACAGATTTTATTTCAAGTTGCTCCTTCTACGATCAAGAAAGAAAGGCGCTGTAATGCCTGTTTAAAGACTCAACAAATTCCATCCAAATTTCTCCATGTTTACAGACAAAAAGAAAAATACTCTCCTCTTAACATCACAAAACCCACACATTACAGAAAAAGTGGGATCATTCGTCTTCCACTGTTTCGGAAAAAGAAGTCAAGCCCAAATAAGATAGAATTTAGTGTTAGTATTTAGACTAGAATAGTCACATGCTATTATTGTTATCAATTGCCTGTCTGTCTGTCCGTCCTTTCATGTTACATGTACTTGCAATTAGCCTACGGACAAGAACTTGCATTTAACTTAATATATATTATTAATCGCAAGTTTCGATCGATCGCAGTACTGGTCCTAAAAAAAACTAAATATAAAAAAAAAACTAGAAACATTTTCAGTTGCGACTACAGACAAATGAAAGTAAGGCATGCGCACAGGTATCAAGCCTTCGCCGACCTCTCCCTTGAAATACGAGGTACACTCAGGCAGGGTAAACCACGCCCTCGATGTTCCGCTGTATCAGATCTACTCCGGATCTAGTCTATACTACGAGGATTAATCTTATAAACATGATGGATATTTAGGTCACGGACAGAGCGTCTACGGTGTAATGTCATCACCTTATAAGATTGTCCCAGTTGACAGGACACTTGTGCATCATTACTCAAGTAGGTCACACGCACGACCTCCTTCCTGACTATTTTGATCTCACAGACCACCAAAAACATTTAAATTTAGCACACCAAGTAGCGTTATTGTGCTGTATATCCGTTAACCTCATTGCTTATGTTGAACGTTTGATGTAATTCCATAGACGTATTGTGAAGACGACACATGCATTGGAACAAAGTACATATGTATTTTGGCTACAGTAATTTTATGTAGCCATTCAAGTTCCCGATCCCCATGGCCAGATACTCGCAGTAAAGCGTAACAATACACCAAGATAATACCTACGTTTCCACCTACTTTCAAGCTCCCAATAAGTTGAAGGAAAGACGAAACTTGCACGAAAGAAATAATATCTTCAATGAAATAATATAGGGGGCTGATACAAAAACAGGGTCGGTTTATAAACCCGACCTACCGAATCTTCAGCCGATATCCAAAAGCCTTGGTCAAGATTACTGATGCGTAGCGCTTGCGTAACACAAGAAGCCAAGTTGTGTAATACAAACGCAGCCAAACGCAACTTACAACGATTTTATTTCAATAAAATGTTTAAGGCATTCCTGACCTGTCAATGTCTATGAAGTAGGAGTAATATGTTTTTAGTTAGACAAATCTCTAAAATAAATATATCTCTGAAACCATACGATTTAAGGTGTCGCGGAGTTATAGTCTGAGACATGACGGCATCGAAGTGAACAAAGCGATTTTTGAGCAGACTCCAAGCAGATGTGGGGTAGGCCTATTTTGTGTGTCTTTTGGCAGCGCTCTGAACGTCTAGGTTGGTTTGGACAAACTGAATGCACATAATTGAAGAAACGTAGAGAAGGAATAATTTTGCAATTATCGTGCATACTTTATGTATATAACGTTATATCTCTATATTTCTAGTACAGGCTTCTATATTTTGTAAATAAGGTTGGGAAGCCTTTTTCTCTGGTGCTCTGTACAAGTAGGCATATTACTTTTATAATTCCAGATTTTGAAAATACTGGCTGTTATGACTTGAAAGGGAAAGTTGTAATGTTCGTTAGGTGGAATCGACATGATCTTTCAATCAGTATTAATCACGTTAGATTGGACAGGTTGAACGCAAGTGATGGACTCCTTTTGAAAGCAAATTCGAATCGCAAATCGAATCATCTTTATTGTGTGTCAGTCATTAGGGCCAAATGCCCCCATTGACCCATATAGGCACTGTGATACAGAAAATGTACACAACTCGGAAAGTGCCATCAAAATGTAAGCACCAATCAGTGCTATTAAATACGCTGAACTTTACAGACTGATACAATATATAAGTATTCTTAAAAGGATAATTTCAGTTATAAAAGTTTCAAAGACGCAGTTATACATGGGTTGGCACGTTCCTACATGTAGTTACTTGAATATTTAGGGTATGCGCCAGGCACATGACATAAGATAGCTTCCAAAGTTTGTGACATGTTCTTTCATTATGTCTGGAATGTAGCAGTTTATCTCAATATAAAATTCCGGAAATAAAGTTTCGAGCAGTAAAAAATGCACCTTGCGTCCAACAAATTAAACCTGTCACTAAAAATAGGAAAATGTATCTCATATTCACCATAAACCTTATATTCTTGCCATGTATAAATCAAACTAAATTAGAGCTTATGGTTTCATATTCTTAAAGCCAAAATATTTCATCATGACATTGTCTCAGGAGGATTCTAAGATTTTATTTACAGATCAAAGGGCATAGAGTGAAGAAATAATAAACTTCGTTTGCACAATGAACATTCCTCGAGAACATGCTTTGTTAATAGTGGCTTGAAACGTAATTGCCTTAAAATTTCCTTAATCGGCCTTTATGAACCAGACTTCGTTGTGCCTGCCTATCGGTTTAAAAGGGCTGTTGTATCCGGCTGTGTAGTAGAAGTCTTTGTGGTAGTTCTTCCCGGCGTTGTCCAGGCTTTTGGCGAGAGTCTCAGCTTGCTTGGTCCAGTCTTCATCTTTGGCGTACCCACTGAAAGTCCTGGGAATAGAATAGGAAAATCAGACTAACTTCTAACACACACAAAGAAAATAAACAACAACAAAACCACCACAAGAGTCTGGAGGATAATTCAACCAGGTGAAAACATTACACTAATTACCATAACACAGACTGAGAGTATTGGTTAAAAACTGAAATCTTGCAATGTTGATATAACAACTTGCACAAATTGTTAAACTCTTGAACAACAAAGTGTAACGGAAATTTTATGTATAATGTTGATTTTAATGTACAGTGAGATATGATTTGTTGTATTTTATTTTGTATGGGAAATGGTGTACTGAATTCCGCAAGTCAGCCCTTTTGGGCTGCAAAGAGAGTTCACTCAATAAACCAGTCATAACAAATCTACTTCAAGTGCAATGGTAACAAAGTTAGTCGACTATTTCATCTATTATTTCGAATGTCTAACTTGCAAGCTTCCCTGTGTGCTTTTATGCTTATCAACGTATGAAGTGGTAGCTTGGGTACCATCCTCCGTAGTAACCGCTGGCTCAATCGTTTCGCTTGCTAACCGTGGTTCGCTTGAGCCAGCGGCTACTACGGCTGTTACCCAGGCCAATGAAGTGGTTGGCAAAGTATAGAAATTCAATCAAACCAAGTGAACCCATACTTGACATAAGCAGTCATCTCTGGAAGTGAGTTGTTGAAAACCTCTGGGTCCGAGGGCTGAGCCGTGCCCTCGGCCTGGTCGGCAAGCGGAGCGAAGAAAGACACGGTGAAGTCGGTCTTACAGAAGGGCCCATCTCCCGGTTCAACCTTCGTTATCACAGGTACCGTCATCGGGATCTTCACCTCTGTTTGAAGGACAAAAAGATGATAAGAGAGTTATCAGAAGTAGAGACAAGTTCTAGTTTTGGAGATATTCGTGTTTTATTATCAAGTTATGCGGAGAAGAAGAGGAAGAAGAAGAAGAGGAAATGTAGCAAAAACAATATGTTTACTTTTGAGAAGGTAAACATAATTACAAATGTGTGAACAGGAGATGAAGACAATTACATACTTTGTTACCGTTACTTTGTGTATGTATAATGATAGCGTATACTGCCCATTCTAATCCGCCAAATTGGCAAACTACTAACGGGTTAACAATAATCTCCTAGCAGATCTACCGGTGGGAAGACACAAATCTAAAGGCCAAAACAGTATTCACCTGGCCACTGCGACTGGTAGATCTGCTTGGAGATTAGGTTAATAAATACCCCCGTCATAAAGTCGACGAGCTCTGGCTGTATTTGTTGATGGTTGGATTCGATTTTAGGGATTTTCGCAGGGTAAATATGAGATGGTAGACTTTCAGGCGAAAAAAACGCGCGACGCTCTGCCTATTGCAAAATCAGGCGACTTAATTTCTAGAACACTGGGCTGTATTACTGCGGCAGTGCCAGAAATGCGATCGAAGTTTTCGTACTGTGTAACAGAGGTACAAGAAAAAACTGAGAGGACTTACGTTTTTCATTATGCCCGGAGATGTACTTGAATAGTCTTCTGAACCCCGTGCTGACCGCCGTGCGGTGCTCTATATCAGGGATTCTTGTGCTGGTCCACCTAGCTCCTGCGTACAGGCGTTCCTCGAAATCCTGAACAAGACAAAACAGAAATATTTACAGCTGAGTTTTTTTCCTGATTCTTTTTCGATCAACATTTCCTTTGTAGATGCTTTCAATTGCTAGAAATGCCGTGCTTTAGCTGAGCTGCATTTGTCAAACGATGTTTTTTTAGCTCAGGCAATGAAAGGTAATGGCATTGTTTCTATCTTTATCTTAACGTAAGTTACAGGGAAAGACCAGTTCATGGACTTTCCGTTGTATCACATGAAGCCATGAAAACAACCTACTCAAAACAAAGCTAAATTTGTCGGTTTTATTTGGGTAGAAAAAGTGGGAGCTAAACTCCGGCATTTTAAAGAGCTACAGCCAAAAGATTTAAATGTCACGCCTGAAAAATCACCCCTTTTCATTTTCTGGGGGGAGGTCAACTCCGGTATTTTTAAGAGCTGCAGTCAAAATATTTGAATGCCGCCTGAATATAGTCCTGTTGTTGGCGCTTTTTTTTTCTTAAAATTTGTGACAGAGTCAGAGGGCAACTGTGATATTTCATTGAGGCCAAGCAGGGCCTATAGATATATAAATGATCAAGGAGGTTATTCACTAAAACCCCCTTGATAATGATAAAAGAAAAAAAGTGTGAAACAAAAGGAGGACAGTATATCTCACACCATTCTTGTGAAAGTTTTACGTACGGCTGTAGACGAGACTACGGAGTATTTGGGACAGTCCAGCTTCCCGAACAAGGTATTGAACACCTCTTTCACCGCCGACATCTTGCACTGCTATTTTCTGTATGGAATGTAAAGAGGGGACAAGATATCAGAATAAACAAGAGTTAAGTATTTGTGCTACATATACTTCCAGTTTGCTATGTTAGTTTAGCGATCGCGGGGTCCTTTTATGAATATGAATTGATATTGAGTTTTTCTATTTATTTGAGTTGAATGTGTGATAGTTGTGTGCCGATTTGTTAAAAATAGAGAGAACGCTAGCGACCTAAAAATACCCCTCACAATAAAATGGTATAGCGACCCTGTGACGTCATAGTTCAAGATGGCGGCCACCACACATGCCAACGGATCCAACAAAGGTTTTGCTACGTAAACCTGTAAACCAGAATCATTAAGTGTATTGTACTGAGGCCACACCATGCGAATAATAGTTGTCTTACTCGCTCTATACTACTAGTGACCTATGACCCACGAGACTGTAGCTGAATGCTGACCAAACACAGATCACAATATCAGTCCGTTTCTGTGCTTTTAATGTTGCTTTCAAACAGCTGCATAAGCACATAGCAAGCTCAGAGATAGCCCAAGCAACACATTGAAATTATAGTGCACACCATCTAACGTAACATTGACAAGACAAAAATGTTTGCAGTATAAAAATCAGGTCACATGCATGGATTTTGACTATCTTGCGCAGCTTGTTTGAAAGCTGATCTATGTAAGGGCACCATGCCAACACGAATTACATTGACATAAAGCTCACATTGTCTCCTACTATAATGTAGAAGGGACTTACCGATCTCCTGACCAGTCCAGTTGCCTTTCTCAAAGTAATATGCTCTTGTATAATACTTGCGTAATAGTGCTCCGCGAACAGTTGCGTAACTCAAATGATGGCAGCCAAACGCATCTGACAAAGATTTATTTCTAAAAGAATTCTCCTCTAATTTTTCGGTTGAAGTGATTCGGATGAGATAAATTAGACAGCATTCTAAGAGCATTATCTGTCTGTATCCGTGTATTTAAGATTAAAAGAACGTCTTTGTTTAAAATCTCTACCACGATGGCAGCTCAAATCTCAACCACATATGAACTCCCGGACAGACTCATACAAATATTCATACTTCCCTCGCACAATCCCCGAGTGGAACGCCCTGCCTGGCGCGGTTGTTACGGCTCCCACCGTTGAGTCCTACCGTGCCAGGCTGGAGGCCTGCCCGCCTTAGCCTGGGACCTCCTCCCCCCCCCCCCTACTTTGCCTCTCGCGGGGTTATCTGGGGGTAAATTAAGTTGAAGTTGAAATGAGGAAAGCGGCCGTAAGAATGTTGGGATAGCCCTATCATTCATTATTTGTGCAGGGTATAAAAACAAGGTTGATGAAACTAAGGTAAACTAATCTCCTTGATGAAACTAAGGTTATCATCGACTACGATGGACGAACATCATCATCATCACAGTGATATCTTCATGATATCTATCATTTCTAAAATTGTTATCAACAATTGTTAATAATCCTGTCACATATTAAGTTATTTCGAATACTGTATTAAAGAGTAAAGGAACAATACTGTAAGAACTAATGAAGGTTCTTCTTGTAAAATACTGACCAGTTTTTCCAATAACACTACTGGTTGAAGAGAGAAATTGCTAAGATTCATGATTTGATTGCAGCTCATCGAAAGGGCACGGCCTGAGTGTTTTTTAAGGCAACCACATGGTAACGTTACACCGTTGTGTTTCACTGTAGTTCGTCCGACTGCCAAATAGTACGGCCGTAGAAACGGTGAACAATTACTGGGTGGCTTATGCTTGTATGATTGTACAGAGTAATAACATATTTGTATAATCTTAGGCCTACTTTTAATTGTATGATTGTGTTGGCATTACGTACATGCATAATCTTAGTACTTATTCTTGGTGCGATTAGGGACATTACCGGCGGTACCGGTGACCTTTCGCTCTGCATGCGCTATTACACGTGTTTGTCCTAGTTGAGAAGCCAAGCGGAAACATAATTGCTTGACCTCCGGACCCGAAAATGGACCGTACGCGTCCAGCCTGAGATCGCACCAGAGGAATTAAGGGACATTAGGAACGACCAAAAAGAATCGCGAGGGGATTTGAAATGGAAGAAAGGATCTGCGCCAGACTGATGATATAGATAATATATTTCCGAAAATAATTTCATCAGGTTGGTAGAACATAGGATATTTGGAGTTTCTTATTACACAACCAGGTAATCTCACCTGCTGACGTTTCACCTACATCGGCTACTTATAGCGGTGAGAAGCAGTACTCCAGTCAGAAGCTCTGAAGAAGGTGTCTGACAGACACCGAAACGTCAGCAGGTGAGATTACCTGGTTGTGTAATGAGAAACTCCAAATATCCTATAGATTATATAGATGTATGGGCCCGAAAACGTGCTGAAAAAATTATCTACACCCTAGCTGAAAGTATATATTTTGATTAAAACTGTATCAAACTACAACCTTAGCCCACCCCCATACGGAAAAGTTTGCCTACCCACACATGCACAGCTTGAGAAGATTAACATCATTGTTTGTTCAATTTAGATATCAGTGAGGATCCAGAAAACGTGCCGAAAAATGGTCTGCACTGAAAGTGTCTAGTATTTTAGTCAAAACTGTACCAAACTACAACGTTCACTCACCCCCACACGAACACGTGTCTGCCCACACAGCGTAAGAAGATAAACATCGTTGTTTGTCCAATTTAGATAGAGAGTACTCGTGATGTCGTGTGCCTTTCCGCGTGATTATTGTTTAAGCCATCCGGCCAGCACCATATGCATCGTCACACGGTCAGGACGCAAACATCGCCATAAGGTCGTCGAATTTCACAATCGCCAGAGTCCGATAAACGTCACGTATTTTTCGCCTGGGAAAAAAAATCTACCCTGTGACGTTTGACGGAGTCGGTGTCCTTCGAAATTCGGCCGATCAAACAAGGGTTTGGAGATCTCATAGGAAATATCTATCATAAAAACTATAGCATGTCCCGAACAAAAAATATTTTGTAAAGTTCTGCTGCCCGAGGGTCCGCACTAGTTCGACCTTGACCTTCGTCTTCCTAGCATCTACCCACAGACCAAATATCATTACAATCCATCCAGAGGTTCTCCAGTTATGCTGACGACAAGTATCTGAAAACACAAACAGAAATCCAGACATACCAAAGACAATAAATTCATTTTTCATGGAGGTGATAATATTTTTCGCCTTGTCCCTTTTTCACGCAACTTTTCAGCCTGGTATCTAAACCTATTATAGCTCTTAAGTATCGGAAAGAGGGCTCGGGGGCTACTGAAAATGCACTTAAATTCGCGTGGTTTTTATTTCGGGCTAAGGCGAAAATGGGATGTTCGCGGTGGTTTTAAGTTCGCGGCAGCGCTGTAGTCACATACTGCTACAGTATTGGATGAAAATGTTCGCGGTGGTTCTACGTTCGTGGTCAAACGGTCGCCGCGAAAACCGCGAACATTTCTGCCTTTGAAGTATATAAAACAGGTTTGGATACCATGTCCAGGCTAGCAACTTCTGTCAAACTAATCTGTAGGGGGGGGGGGGGGTCGGAATCATCAATATGCTTACCAAACTCATGCAACCCAAATAATCTAAAAAGAAATTCAGATCAGGTGAGACAGAAAACATAATCTTTAGATCCACCGGCTTTAGAAATGTGATTTATGATTTTTGCCTTTATTATCTTATCAGAACAGGAAATTAGAAGGCTATACAAACGGCTCACGAAGCCGCCAGAGTTGATACAATTTGACGGATACAGCTTCCAAGAGTACAAACTAGGTATAGCCTTTTTGGGCTTGACGGTATTATATTTGTTATGCTTTCATCACCTGGTTATAAATATTTAACAAACGTCTGATCTTTAAATCTGTCATGCCGTCCAATATTAGGCATTTCATCTTCAACACTAAACCTAAAATTGCGAGATTTGCCCTTGCCAAGCTTGTACATGTTTTTATTAGTCAGCCCTATACCGTAACGGTATCTATATAGAATTTGAAATGTCAGGAATCGTTTCTACGCCTCACCTTCAATTTCATCCACGAATGTCCCACAAGAGGATAAGATTACAACGTCAAGCAATAAGCACACAGATACATATAAATCCTGTTCCATCCGGTTCAGTGCATGTTGACTCACGAAGAAACGGAAGCTCTCGCAGCTCGATTCAAAATTGGATTATTCAAATGTCTGACAGGATAAAGTTGGGTACACTGTCAACTCGAGGAACTCTTTATACTAGCTATAGGTTTGAATTATTGGACAACGCGTACGCTCCTATAAGGTCATGATCTCTATGAATAAGAACGCGGTTTGTCGGTCTTAAAACCTATTCTAGGATGCGCTTTTAGGATTAGTTTACACATTCTGAAGACTGCAACCTTCAGTCGTTTTCGGCGTACATTCCAAGTGGCGTTGTTGTATCGACCCAAGACAGCCCTTTTACGTTTAAATTAACGAAATGACAAGACTTAGTCCAAAAGGAATACTGTGAATGCAGAAATGTTCGCGGTGGTTTTATGTTCGTGGTTTTCGCGGTGAACTCTTTCGCGCGAACTTTTTGCCCACCTATGACTGTAGCGCTACTATTGTTTCAAACGTGAACTTAAAACCACCGCGAACACTCCGTTTTCTCCCTACCGCGAAATAAAAACCACGCGAACTTAAATGCATTTACAGTACTCAGTAGTGGGTGTGCATTGAAGTTGGTAGGTACAACCAGACTCCACCAAATAACAGAATGTGTACATTCTGTGACAATGATTGTATAGAAGATGAAATACATTTTATTTTAAAATGCTCACTATACGCAGACATGCGCAGATCCCTTGTAAGTTCCATACAACTAGACAAGAAATATGCGCATCTTACAAATAACGAGTTATTCACATGTGTCATGCCATCAAAAAACTACGATATATTTGAAAAACTACGTGGATTTGTGTACAAATGTTTCAAGGAGAGAGAAGAGACTCTGTAGATTTAGATGGAATATAGCACAATGTTCCTTTCCGTTTACTTCATGTTACCAAGTGCTTTTAGCCCATGTTGGGCATGAATATGCAATAAAGTTCATTGTAATAAAGTTCATTGTAACTGTCATTGATCAGTAACATGGTTCATTCCTGATAAATAGAATCCATGTTATTTTCCACTCTCTGTTGATGGGATATATCATGGATACCAATGCCTGACACTTTCAATAAATATCAAGACTGTTGGAAAAGATAAGAAGTACGATTGATGTTACATAGCCTTTAAGGTGGCAGCTTGTTTTCTTTCTAATCACCTTCTGTTTTTGGATTGCTATCACGTTCTCAGTGATGGCTCCCGTTTTATTAGACATTAAGCACCGTGAAGCTAGCCTGACATGAAGATAGCCAAGCACGTATCAACTAATATTGTGTCGGATGCCGGCACTGGTTGGTATGAGCGTCCTTCAAGATTACTTTCCTTGTAGATTTCTGAGAAAAAACCCCACCTCATTCAGATGCTACACAACGTAAGATGACAACGTCAAGCAATAATATAAGCACACAGATATAAATCCTGTTCCTGCCGGTTCAATGCATGGTGACTCACGAAGAAATGACAGCTCTCGCAGCTCGGTTTAAATCGGATTATATACATGTTTAACAGGATAAAGTTGGATACACTGTAAACTCAAGGAACCCCGTATACTGGGTTTGAATTATTGTGCAACGTGTACGTTGCTATAGGGTCATGATCTCTATGAATAAGAATGCAGTTTGCTGGTTTTAGAACCTATTCTAGGATGCGCTTTTAGGATTAGTTTACACATCCTGAAGACTGCAACCTTCAATCGTTGTCGGCGTACCTTCCAAGTGGCGTTGTTGTATCGACCCAAGACAGCCCTTTTACGTTTAAATTAACGAAATGACAAGACTTAGTCGAAAAGGAATACTGTGAATGCAGAAATGTTCGCGGTGGTTTTATGTTCGCGGTTTTCGCGGTGAACTCTTCAGCGTGAACTTGAAACCACGGCGAACTTTTTGCCCACCTATGACTGTAGCGCTACTATTGCCTTCCTGTTGTTTCAAACGTGAACTTAAAACCACCGCGAACACTCGGACGTTTTCTCCCTTCCGCGAAATAAAAACCACGCAACTTAATGCATTTATACAGTACTCAGTGGTGTGTGTGCATTGATCAGGAACATATGGTTCATTCCTGAGAAATAGAAACACTGGTGTGGCTTTTTCCCATCTCTGTTGATGGGATATATCATGGATACCAATGCCTGACACTTTCAATATATATCAAGACTGTTGGAAAATATAAGAAGTACGATTGATGTTTCATAGCCTTTAAGTTGGCAGCTTGTTTTGTTTTTCTAATTAACTTCTGTTTCTGGATTGCTACCACCGTAGTACGTTCTCAGTGATGGCTCCCGTTTTATTAGACATTAAGCACCAAGAAGCTAGCCTGACATGAAGATAGCCAAGCACTCATCAGCTAATATTTCTTCAAAATTACTTTCCTTGTAGATTTCTGAGAATACCCCCACACCTCATTCCATAAGCTACGCAACGTTTACAGGCATCTGATGGTTTATGAACATGATATAATGCTCAGCAAGATTATGATTGAGTTTTTATGATATCTATTCGGTGGCAGTGTCTTCATAGACTACGATGAACGAGCATCATAGTCAAAGTCATCGCTCTCCGGTGGGCGGGCATTGGCCTTGTAGGAACTTTGGCTGGATCTTATTACCTTCGCCAAGAAGGTTAATATATTTTTGGGTGCGTGTCTCTTTGTATGTGTCTGTGAACTCCATAACTCGAGAATGCCTTAATTGTCTTGATATTTGGTATGTGGCTAGGTTTTGATTAGACCTCGAAATGATTAGATTTTTGGGCGCCTGTGTGTTTATCTATGTAACTATTTAAATGTTTTATCTCAAGACTACAGTTTTGCCCTTTTTACTTATAGAAATGAATTTCCAAGAGGGCTCAGAATCTTGGATTCGGGTCTAAAAGGAAAATTACATGATGAAAACCTATTTCCATCACCGAACGTACGGCTTGTACAATCGATAGAACAATTAACTGTAAGGCGTTCCTACCATTGGTAAATAACTCATTGTGAAATATTGATTGCAATTGGTCAAAGTCCTCGTCCCCAATCTCAAGTTCAATGCCAACTAGAGTTCATCCCTCTTTGTGGTCTCAGACATCGTCATCTTCGCCGCCTTTCAGTTCTCAATTTCACCGAGGCGGGCCGTCATTATTTTCCACCTTGTTGTCTGTTTGCTGCTCCCGCTGCACCCCTCCCAGTGCAGCCCATCTTCATCAAGGTCGCGCTGCCAGTCCATGTCCATGTCTTGGCGTGTCCCCCATTTTTCCTTCTTCCTGCCGGGCACCAATTTACTGCCACCCTGGGATACCTCAGCCTTGGCATTCGTACAACGTGGCGCAGCCAACGTAGTCTAGCTTTTTGCATGAGCGTGGAAAGTTTAGGTTGGCCAGTACGGTTCCTGACTTTATTGTTGCCAATGTTGCCATCTCTGCACGTAGCCATCTCTGGTCCGTTAACATTTAAACTATTTTCCTGGTTGGAAGTCAGTTACCATGTTTCAGGACCATAATGACTGTAGAGAGCACACGGGCATTGTAGATACGGATCTTTGCGGCAAGACATACATGTACACAGCACGCTGGTAAATCCCATACTCCGTCGGTCAAACCAGACCTTTATCGGCAATATCATATTGCAAGTTTCCGTCTTTGTTTTTCAATAATTTCCCACGCCGCTCAGGAAATAAATCTTTATCAGTAAAACCATGTACTTATTTTCATGCCACCTCGGTAAAACATACTTATCGTGAGGAATGAAACTAGGCTGGTAAAAGTGCATTACAGTTTTGTTGCTTGCTTTGAATGGTGGTTACTCGATCCTATGGGTGCCATGATGCCCTTTTCTCCAAAAGAAGTTGCATCGGTGCTTCTTCTTCTAGATCTATTCCCTAGCCCAACAATTTTACCGTTGGGGCACCACAGAAAATCTTGCAACCATTTTTCTCCACCCTTCTCGGCTTTCTGTTTTGCTTAGTGTTTCACTTAGTGTCATGCCTTTCCATTCGAATGTTCTCTGATATTATCCTCCCATCTTTTCCGTTGCCTACCTATCTTTCTTCCTCCATGGGCGGTTCCTTGCATGATAGTTTTCCCAACCTACGCAACTTTGGACCCGGGCCCAGACAACTCAACTTTCTCATCTTACCAATCTCTGGTTAAACCATCTCCTGCCTCACATTCTGTCACTCTACAAGATAGAATAACTATGGGCACACATCAAAACAAACAAACAAACAAACACACACACACACACAGAACAATACCTCCGTGATCTATGAAAATATGTTGTTTTACGTCGTTTTTGGACGGGCAAGGACGACGTGGCACTGCACTCAAGTTTTTCATAACTTATTTCAACAGTGCCACGTACAGAGAACAAATACCCTATTCTACACCTCGGTGGAGTGAGGAAAGTCGTGTAAAGTGCCTTTCCCAAGGGCACAATATCGGTGGCGTCAGGGGGATTCGAACCCGGTACCGCTGGGTTCTGGATCGAACACCTTGCCGTTACGTCACACGACCTAACAAAAGATAAAAAGATGCCGGATTGTGAGAGCTGAAAATTGTCACCATTTCTAAATGTATTTGACGTCTGTGCGATCAAAGGCCAACTGTTTGACGCACTTAGCAGTACAAAAGTGTTCTCTCTAGTGCTTTCTCTTCGAATGTCAAGTATAACAAATGGATCTGACATTCTCTACGTTTGGCATTGTATGATTGCTGCTTTTTAACGTTATTATCTTTATGCACCATTACGACTCGGATTGATTGTTTTGCATATCCAACTGGCTCACTGAAAATTCAAGTCGCAATCCACAATTACTTAGCCAAGGGAAAATTTAGTACGTCCATTAAGGTAAGTACGAGGGGTGATCAATAAGTCCTCGGCCTCACCCAGAAATAAGGTGCACGACTTAGATATTGGGGAATAATCTTTAACTATAAAGGCTTTCATGAATGCCTGCCAAAATGCAAATCATTGTGATTATTACTTTTCAGGCGACAGCCAGTACATTTTAAGTGAGGGAAAATGATAAAGACATGGACAATTGAGCTGCGACCTGAGGTGTGCGGGCCGACGTGCTCCGCTGAATGTCAGATATCTGCTTCTTTTTAGTTGAAATAAGAAGTAAATGTTTGTCAAACATTTTGAAAAATAAGAAGGAAATGTTCACCAAACATGTTGACATTGTCTTCGAAGATTTATGTCGATTTGTGGCATTCATGGCACCAGGAGCTCGACTTACTCAGCTCTGATCACAGATCAGCCTTGTTTTTCTCGCCACTTACCTATTGATTTTTAAATGAACGTCGATTGAAAAATAATGACCACATTAACTTGAAATTCGGTGGATATTGCTAAAAGACCTCATACTACATGATTATGCCCCGAAATTGGAGTTGTGCACCTTATTTCTGGGTGAGGCCGAGACCTTATTGATCGCCCCTCGTACCAACTTGGGGAGCAGGGGTGGGTAGATTTATGCCTCAGCACAGTAAGATTAATAGTAGGATTACATTAATGTGATAAACGTGATTAGATTGATTACGATTAATGTGTTGATGTAAGAAATACGGACATGATCGTTTGATTAATTTGGGGACAAGGCATTTTAATAAATCACCTGTTTTTACATAATGAAATAAGCCGTCTAGGGTTAGGAACTTAAAGTACTCGGTAGTTTGAACTCGTGCAATAAAGTTAAATTGATCTTTTTATCCTTTGAGGCCGTCGCGCACAATGTAAAAGACGTGACGGCACTACTTATGAACATCGTACGTGATGGAAAAGGGTTTTATGGAAAAAAGTATGTGGAAGGTTTAAACGAATGCAGAGGGAGAATTTCCAGATGTAGATTTTGTGCTATAAGACCATATTGTACTGGGTTATAAACACATACTAAGATGATAATGCAGAGCCATTAGAAGTGGTATTAGTAGTTAGGATCTTCCCATCTAATTTCAAACCATTACGTCTGTACGGATCTGAAACATGATGATGTTCGTCCATCGTAGTCGATGAGAGCCTCGACTTCAGTCGTCTTTGTGGGTGCGGGCGTGGCTGATCAGGCCGATTCTAGCACGGAACCACCGGCCGCAGGTGCTGCACTGTAGGCTGGGTTGTGCAGGATCTGAAACATAGAGAACAACAAAAGCAACACAGCACAGGTTTATCTACATATGTCTAAGACGAATCTTTAAATTCAAGTGGTTAGACAATATGAACAACCTTGAAATGTGGGATAGAGCAGGACAAAATCCAGTTTGAAGCCAGATCCTCACAAGAAAAATGTTCCTGGATCAGGCACATGCTTAAATGTGCCATCATAAATCCAGGCCCTAACCTGGGATCCACAAGGAAGACGAAAGAGAATGAATGATTTTATTGCTCAACAATTGCATCGGTGACAATGTACGGCATAATTTACAATCTAGGTCTATTTCTCTGCATTTCTGATTTATACTTTATCATATCGGGGTGTCCCTGTGGTGTAGTGGTCTGCGCCTTTGCTACTCTGCCACATCTGGTTCAAATTACTTGGACCAGAAGGACTGGGGTTCAAGCCCCAGGAAGGACACCTTTGGACAAGAGGCGCATTGAGTCATACCAAAGACTTTATAAAAATGGTACATACTTCTGAAACAGTATGGAAGTTAAACACACTCCATTGCCAGTGGACTAGCCCCCTGCTGCAGTGATTGCACCACAGTGTGGCCCCAGGGCTATGAAACGGAGATGGGCACCGTCCTATACATCAATTATGGTGTGGGAGGATTTTAACTAACTTTATCATATCAAATGTAACCTACAGTGAAAATTGAACGGAACTATATTAAACATCATTTTGCCTATTTCTAAGCTACTTCGCGACTTTACGTGCCTCATCTAGGATTAGTACAGTTTATTTCATTCATAGCGTTATGAATGTGTTGGCCTAGATGGAGCAAGGCCGAAAAACAGCTGGAGAATGCGAAGGGATATGGAAGACGGGAGGAGGAATATAAACAACATCCGACACGACCTGAGACAGAATGCCCAGAGATAAGCTGACTAAAGGACGATCATTGATGGCCTATGCTCAGACTGGAGTAAAGGGCCCAAGTAAGTAAGTAGTAACGTTAGGGGGCAGAAAGTTTTGTATTCATGTTTGAACTAACTCTGCCCTCTCACTAATTGATACAGAACGCCTTGCAATTTGGCAGAAATGACAACTTAGCTGTAATATGGATCTGTCAAATGTGAAATTGGACTCTCAATACCATCTGCTGCTTCTCACAGTCTGAAATCAAGTCTGCCTTCCTGCTGTTGTGTGGCTTGATTGACGTATCCTTAGCAACGTAGTGGGCGAGTTGGGTTTATGACGTGTGTTTCAGCATTCACAAGATACAGTAGTGTCACCGTCATATGGTGCAAAGATGTTTAAAAAATCTCTTTAGCAGTCTTACACCCGAATCTATCAACGGTCGAAACACGTAGCCCATTGCCTTTTGGGGTGTTTTTCTGTCACAGAGAACTTCTACTAATAATGGCAGAGTGTATATATATTAAAACGAGTTGGTTTTATGGCGTGTGTTTCTGCATTCACAAGATACGGATGACTGCCACCGTCATATGGTGCAAAGATGATTTTTCAAAAATCTTCCTTGGCTGTCTTACTCTCGAATCATTCAACGGTCAAAACAGACACGTAGCCCATTGCCATTCTGGGTGTTTCTGTCTGAGAACTTCCATTGATAATAGTATAGTGTTGATATGTTATAACGAGTTGGGTTTATGATGTATGTTTCTGCCGCACAAGATACAGATGTGTCATCGTCATATGGTACAGAGATGATTGTTGTCTTTGATCTCTTTGCCAGTCTTACTCCAAAATTTATTAACAGTCAAAACAGACACGTAGCCTATTGCGTTCGGGGGTGATTTTCTGTCGCAGAGAACTTCCACTGACAATGATAGAGTGTTGATATATTACAGAGAGTTGGGCTTATGACGTGAGTTTCTGCATTCACAAGATACAGATTTGTAACCGTCATATGGTACAAAGATGATTGTTGTCTTTGATCTCTTTGTCAGTCTGACTCCAAAATTTATTAACTGTCAAAACAGACGCGTTGCGCATTGCCTTTTAGGATGATTTTATGTCGCAGAGAACTTCTACTGATAATGGTAGAGTGTTGATATATTAAAGAAAGTCGGGCTTATGACGAGTTTTAGTATTCGCAAGATACCTATGTGTCACCGTCATATGGTGCAAAGATGTTTAAAAAATCTCTTTAGCAGCCTTACTCCCGAATCTATCAACGGTCGAAACACGTCGCCCATTGCCCTTTTGGGTGTTTTTCTGTCACAGGCAACTTCTACTGATAATGGCAGAGTGTTGATATGGGTTATGACGTGCGTTTCAGCATTCACAGACACGGATGTGTCACCGTCATATAGTGAAAAAGATGATTGTTGTCTTTGATCTCTTTGGCTGTCTTACCCCTGAATCATTCAACGGTCGAAACAGGCAGGTTGCACATTGCCTTTTGGGGTGATTTTCTTTTGCAGGTAACCCCCACTGATAATGGTACATTATAACACTTGTTGATAAGTTACACTGAGTAGCTCGCCCTCAAATTAGAAAGGTGTTTGCACATGTGTACGCAACTTGAAGATGACAGAAGGTTTGAAGGCATAGTAAAACTACCATATAGTCTCCGTCCTTCTTACCTAAAGATCCCACCATCCGAAAATTTAGTATTCATTTTTGAACAAATTATAAGTAACGTCAGTAGATAATTTCCACACGGAGTATGACACAGATTGGTAAACAACAGCTGGGTGATCTCCAAGCAGATGTTGGGGGTCCCGGGAGGACTGTTGTAACGTTCTGTAAGAAAAGCCATACAGTAACAAAACGCTACAATCATTCTATCTGGTACGATCATTCGCTCGGATTTTCGATTAAAAAGCTGTTGTTTTACACTTTTCCCTACCCTGTTGTGTGGTGTGGTGTGATGTTGTGTTGTGTTGTGCTATGTTGTGTGGTGCCATGTTGTGTTGTGTGGTGTGGTGTGGCGCCGTGTTGTGTGATGATGTGATGTGATGTGGTGTTGTGTTGTGTCGAGTTGTGTGGCGTGGTGTTGTGTTGTGTTGTTTTGTGCTCAGTTGTGTTCTGTTGTCAAAAAATGGTAAATCAATGTCTAAGCTATGACAAATAACGTATTCCTCACTCCTCTAAAACACACATTTTAGCGGGGATGTAATTATCATTGTCATTGTTGAATAAAAAATGTCGCAGGTATCACCATGCCTTCTCATAACCTGAGTCTAGTGAGAAAATTGGTGTAAAGTACCTTTCTCAAGGGTATAACTTGTACATAGAGACTTATCAGGGATTCAAACTCACTACCTCTGGGTTACGAGTCAGCAACCCTAACCACAAGGCCTTCGGGCCATCTGTTGGTCTCATCATCTGGCAGTGATCATGGTGATCGAGGCACAGTGTACTTCCGCTGATTTCCTCTACAGAATGAGGAATGATTGAGATACTGTAAATGCATTTAAGTTCGCGTAGTTTTTATTTCATTTCTAAGGCGAAAATGGAGTGTTTGCGGTGGTTTTAAGTTTGTGACAGCGCTATAATCACATACTGCTACAGTATTGGACAAAAAATGTTGTTAAGTTCTCGGTGAAACGTCGCCGCGAAAACCGCGATCATAGAACCACCGCGAACATTTCTGCATTTACAGTATATAAATCTATATGAAGGTCGAGTTTCCGTTGGAGCAATGACCCCTTGTTCATTAACCTGAATGGCATCCGCATTTTGTTTACGGACTTGGTGTCGCTTTTTGCCCCTTTCCTAAAACAAGTACAAAGACATGGACCGAACAAACGGGCTAACACTTAGTTGATCACATTTTAGATTCAACCATTCAGATCCGGTTCATTACCCTGAGTGACATCTACATCCAACAGTCAGTGATGATTCCTGCGCCCACTCCCAAATACTAAAGGCATGGACCGGACAAACAGTTTCACACTTAGCTGATTTATAACACATTTCAGATTGAACAAAGGACTGAAAGCTTTGTTATCTCGCACAAATACATAATTACATTAACCAAATTGCATCTGGGTTGTGCTGGAGAATATGGAAAGAAATATGTCTTTCCATAAGTCCCTTGGTATTACCAAAGATTAGCGATAATAACTAATAACTATAACAACTAAATGATAACAAATAGATAGATAACAACTGATAAGTATGATAATAACGAAAGTAATAGAATTAACAAGTGTGTAACTAATCACTGAAGGTTATTTAACCTTAAAGTTTGTAGCACCTACATTCATACGTGCTTTAGAATGCGAAATCCTTTGTCTTTATAAAGCTTCTTTAACTCCCCAAAACCAAAGGCATGGGTCCGGCAAATAGTTTTATACTTAGGTGATAACTTTTCAGCTTGAACCAAGGACTTAAGTTTCTTTAACCTTAGAGTTTGTAGCACCTACATTAATTCATACGTGCTTTCGGGTAAGCAGATCCCGTGTAAGATTATTTTTAAAAAATCGAACTTTAAACATCTGCAGGTAACAAAAGAACCCAACACGCTTATTAAGACGAGCAGGGCGTTTAGCTATTCGAAACCAGTGGCGTGTCGCATTTAGCACTCTCAGCCATTGAAGACAATTGTTTTGCTTCTTCATCCTGACGTCGCCATTTCTCTTACATGTTAACCTTGTTAAAATCTGATCTTTCCACCCCGGAAACAATCAAACAGGCTAATAACCAGATAGTTAGATCAGTTTGATGACCCGAGGGCTCGTTTTTCTACTGGAAAAAAAACGTAGAAGTTTGTATTTCTTCATGAAGCTGCTATAACTCACCAAAGCCAACGGACAAACAATTTTCCACTTACTCATAGGTGATCACATTTTAGATGGAATCAAGAACCTGGGGTTCTTTAACCTTGAAGTTTGATCTTTCCACCCCCAGAAACACGAAAACAGGCTAATGATCAGATGATTAGAACAGTTCAATGACCTGAGGGTTCGTTAACTTCGTTTGCTCCAGTGGAAAGAAATTGAAATTGTTTACAAATTTCTATAAAGCTGCTATTAAACGTGCGTGCCCTAGCAATTGCCAGGTCCCTTCTTAAATTGAAGGTCAAACTCCGGTCGAAGTATAAAGCAAAGGCCTTTGGACCGACGATTACAAAGCATTGTTTTTGATCAAACAAAGAGTAATCGTCTGAATGATCAAAACATCATTAAAAAAATCAATATGAACGCCAAAGATGTAAAGGTTGAAAGATTGAAATCATAAAACGGAAAACATGAAGAAAAGGCCTTTGGACCGACAAAGCTTTATTTTCAGGCAATCTAATTAAGAATAATCGGCGAATTGATCAAAACATCATTAAAAAATGCATATGAAGGCAAAAGATGTAACGGTTGAAAGATTGAAATCATGAAACGGAAAAATATCAGGCAAAGGCCTTTGGACCGACAAAGCTTTGTTTTGGGGTCAATCAAATTAAGAATGATTGTCGGATTGATCAAAAACATCATTATAACATCTATGTGAAAGCAAAAGATGTAACGGTTGAAAGATTGAAAACATAAAACGGAGTATAAAGCAAAGGTCTTTGGACGGTCTATCCAATTAAGAATAATCGTCGGATTGATCAAAACTTCATTCAGAATATGAATACGAAGGCATAAGATGTTAAGGTTCAGTGAAAGATAATCAAAAAACAGTTGGCCCTGAAAAATGACATGGCCGTTTCAAAGACCTGAAATCAAAAGCTCAACATGAAACATGAAACAGGAAGCAGGAAATACCTCTCCTGAGGTTATTTATGTTGCTATACCCGACCCTTAGAACACAGCTGCATTCCCATTGGAGGCAATTACTTGCTACTCCAAAGGACTTGGAAATATCCATTTCCGAAAATAATTTCATCAGGTTGGTAGAACATAGGATATTTAGAGTTTCTTATCTCTTATTTATTAAACTCTAAATATCCTATGGAAATATCCAGTTTTAGAGTCAATGACCTGAATAATTGAAGAAAAGTAATATTGACCAAAATTTGGGAAACCTCATAGAGCAGAGAGATATTTAGAGCTGTCCTAAAAAGCTCTTGTTTTATGAAAGTAATATTGTTATAAGCACATCCTATTCTAATTGATGGTCTACCAAAGTTACATTTATTTTATGTCCAAATGTCATTTCCTTTGGCAAATGTCTTCCCCTTTGGCAGGATTCCGTTTTAACATTCCAGGTTAGCTAGGACATGTGGATGTCGTTCAGCACCAGGGACACGTCTATTAGACATGTGGATGGTGTTCAGCACCAAGGACAAGTTTGATTGGGCATGAGAATGGTATTCTGCTACAGCAAGTGGTCTGACAAAGCATGTGGATGGCCTCAAGGTAGAGATGTGTACCGCGAAAAACATTTAGATACAGGTCCAAAATACCGACATGGTAATGTACCGGAACTGTACCAGAATTGGTTAAGATTAACACTAAAATGTAAAACATTTTGATTTAGGTTGCGTTGTCAAATTGTTCAGTTACAGGTACAGCACCGGGCCTACTGTATACCTAAACCTCTGTACCGGTACCTGTATCTGAAGTTACGTGCAGGTACACATCCCTATTGGAAATATCCTGAACTATATCTAATGCACGGTACTTGTCAAAGATACAGCCGACAGTCAACATTAATTTAACCCAATTCCATACATCAAAAGACTTCGTTTATCTTTCTTCATATTCCGGTCCCACCCGTTTCCTGCTACCAATTTACGACATACACTTTAGTTGCGAACAGCTGTCTTTTGAATTCAGATGAAAATCACAAGAAATCGAAAAAAACCTTATGGATAATGGCGCTCATACCTCTATGGTATCTATTACGTTTCCTGTAAGTACTACTTGATCATTTTGAATAGGCTTGCTTCTGATCTGTGATGACTACCCACTTCACAGGCAGTGGAAATATTCTGGGTTTTTTAATAATATGAAATAATAATATGAAACTTTATTAGCAAAATTGCAGACGTACACAATTACTATGCCAATTTACATCACCAGTTTAAAGTTAAAAGACTTCTTTCCTCATATTGATCTACTAGTGTCTTAGAAACACTTACAATATTCAAACGACAGCTATGGTAAAATGCATGGTACAACGAAGATACAACGAAGACAAATGTAATCAGCAATAAATGTTGGATTATCCTGGTGTGAACTACTCACTACATTCGAAATACTTGGGCCCTGATGATTAGATCCAGATGGACATGAAATGTGACACTGAGAGGCATTCCGTGCTTTCAATTGAGAAACACATATCTCATCAGAACAAATTGTGTTCACATAACACATAAAACAATTCACATCAATTGTCTATGAGCAGTTAACGAACTGAACAGGTATCAGTCTTCGTCAAATAGCAATTTTTACAGAGTCTCAGAACCAATGACCTTGGACATTTTATGAAGATAGCGTTGATAATTCAATAATAATTTCGAGTCTATATTTATTTAGTAAATCCTCAATGCTGTCATGTTTTCTAGATCTACATTAACCATTCCTGTCATCAGTATTCACCACGTATATATCTAAATGAATATATATATATATATATATATATATATATATATGTATATATATATATATATATGATCAGTGGCGTAGTGTGGCGTAAGTGGTAGAGCGCGTGGTAGAGTGGTAGAGCTGTCAAACAATGAGACCCGGGATCGATACCGGGTTGTGCCCAGAGACATGTCCGAACTTGCGCTCCGACGTTGTGCCCTTGGGAAAGGCACTTTACACGTATTTTCTCCCTCAGTTAGAGGCACAAGTCTCCAACGGCAGTTGTCTTCAACTGGCGGACGAGAGCAGCGTTATCAACTGGCGGATGGGCTGGCGTTATCAAGGCGGACCTCGAGTGTAAGAGTCATCCGGCAGCTCGCTGCAAACACCCCAACCAGAACCAGCACGTCTCCCTCGAACTGGTGCCGCTGGAGAAGACGGATGCCCAAAGTGTGTGGGTGTCAGATTCGCAACCTGTCATCCACCCTAAACAAATCCACGCGAATTCTACCGTGTCAACCCTCCTCACTCAGGTGTAGGAAGTGACACGGTCATCATGCTCGAATATCTGTATCTGTATTTGTACTTGTAGCTGGGGACATGTTTGCTATGGCATGTGGCCTGTGTTAAGCAAATGGGACAGGCCTTTGCTAGTGTGAAGAAGGTGTTAGGGACCAAGGGCAGGTTTACTAGCGCACGTTGGCGGTGTTAAGCACCAGAAACAGGCCTTTGTAAGTATGAAAATGGCGTTCAGCACCAAGGACAGGTCTGATTTGGCATGTGGCTAGAGTTAAGCACCAGGGATAGATCTTTGTTAGTAGTGTGAAGATGATTTCAGCAACAAGAACAGGTCTGCTATGGCATGTTGGATATTGTTAAGCACCAGGGATAGCCCTTTGTTAGTATTAAGGTATTGTTGAAGGGTGGCTGAGGAATTTTGGGATGTTTTTGAAAAAACCCTTTCTTAAGCTTTATAAACCTTCCTCAACCTTAATTTTTTTTCAGGTAGTACCTTATAGCAAGGTGATAATTTATGCAAATTAGTATGATGTCATGATTACGTCATCAAGATTTATAAGGCCACGCCCCTTTTTTAGAAAGAACGCTCTCCTTGGCTTGTGCTTCGATGTTCATCAATGTAACTTTGCAGGAATGTACATAATAATAATACTCAAAGAATGATGCGTGTCAACTCGAATATCTTGAAATATCAATTTTTGGCGAATTTTTTTTGGTTATCAAACAAAAAAAATTCGCCAAAAATCTATATTTCAAAATATTCGAGTTGACACGCATCATTCTATAAGTATTATTATCATGTACATTCCTGCAAAGTTACATTGATGAACATCGAAGCACAAGCCAAGGAGAGCGTTCTTTCTAAAAAAGGGGCGTGGCCTTATAAATCTTGATGACGTAATCATGACATCATACTAATTTGCATAAATTATCACCTTGCTATAAGGTACTACCTGAAAAAAAATTAAGGTTGAGGAAGGTTTATAAAGCTCAAGAAAGGGGTTTTTCAAAAACATCCCAAAATTCCTCAGCCACCCTTCAACAATACCTTAATATGTTGTTCAGCACCAAGGGCAGGTCTGTTATGACATGTGGATGGTGTTCAGCACCAGGGATCGCCCTTTGTTAGTGTTGATATGGTGTTCAGCACCAAGGACAGGTTTGGTAGTGCATGTGGGTGGTGTTCAGCACCAGGGATCGCCCATTTTTATGGCAACCACTCGTGTAATCTTTATTCGTATTCAGATACATAGTACAGATACATAGCACAGATACATAGTACAGATACAATACAGATATTCAAATCGAGTGTGATGACCGTGTCAATTCCTACATCGGAGTGAGAAGGGGTGGCACGGTAGCCTTCGTGTGGATTTGTTTAAGGTTGATGACAGGTTGTGAATCTGAGACCCACACTCTTCTCCAGCGGCACCAGTTCGAGGGAGACGTGCTGGTTCTGGTTGGGATGTTTGCAGCGAGCTGCCGGATGACTCTTACATTCGAGGTCCGCCTTGATAACGCCAGCCCGCCTGGCGCTGCTCTCGTCCGCCAGTTGAAGACAGCTGCCGTTGGAGACTTGTCCCTCTAACTGAGGGGGGAATGCGTGTAAAGTGCCTTTCCCAAGGGCACAACGTCGGGGCGCAAGTTCGGACATGTCTCTGGGCACAATCCGGGTCCCATTGTTTGACAGTCGCGCGCTCTGCACTTGCGCCACACGACGCCATGCCTGCCCATTGTTTGTGTTAATATGGTGTTCAGCACCAAGGATAGGCCCGCTATTGTATGTGAGTGGTGTTAAGCGCCAGGGACAGGCCTTCGTAAGTGTTCATATCATATGGTGTCCAAAACCAAGGACAGGTTTGCTAGCGAATGTGGATGTTGTTCAGCACCTGAAGACGATGCTTAACACAAGGGACAGGTCTGTTAGGACAAGCGGGTTAGTAGCTCCACAACAGAAACAGAACTGGTGACTTTTTGGAAGCTGTTAAGCAAAAAATATTTTGTTGTTGTTGGTCCGCCTGTATGGTACTAATGTTCAGTACCAAGGGCAGATCCACTTACTGCATAGCTTTAAGTGTTTAATGATAGGGCTACAAAATCATAATTTCTATCTAAGATTGTTTGCTTGTTATGCTGCTTGCAATGTGGTTTACCATTGCAACTGTTCTAAGCATAAATATTTGGCAGTAAATGAATAAATGGATCTTTCACAAGGATAAACAACGACTGTTGGCACGAAGAATGATATTTCATCACTTACGTCTATTTCTGATACACAAGTGGTTGCCATAGGAAACGTTGTGAAACCTGTTTCTACAGCCCACGTACTTTAAATACCAGCATTTAAACTACAAACCTTTTGAGTACAAGCATCTTATATAAACCTAATGAATTCCCTTCAAGCCTTGCTATTGGCGTAAACAGACGACTAGGGGGGTCTATACAACAACAAAGAGCCAAGGACAACCCTGAGGCTCCTCAGGGGGTTACGGTCGATATCTTCGTTTGATGATTTATTTTCTCATTATGGATGACCCTATTATACTCTTTATCATAGATGTGCACCCGCCGTCATGCAGTAAAGCTAGTTTGAGTATTTAATGTAATCAAGGACAGGTATTTGTTTGTATGAAGATCGGGTTCAGTACCAAGGACAGGTCTGTTTTGGAATGTGGCTAGTGTTGAGCACCAGTGATAGGTCCTTGTTAGTAGTGTTAAGATGGTGTTGAGCACCAAGGATAGGTCTGCTAGTGCAAGCGGATATTGTTAAACACAAGGGACAACCCTTTGTTAGTATGAAGATGACGTTCATCCCCAAGGATGATTTGCGATGCAGATGGTGGCCGGCATCAGTGATAGGCCTTTTTTGGTGTGCACATGATGTTCAGCAATAAAGATAGATATTCCGGTACATATGGATGGCTTTCATTACCAGGAACAGGGCCTTTACAGTATGAGGATGGTGCACGTGTTCAGCACCAAGGACAGGTCTGATTTGGCCTAGCTAGTGTATACAGCAGGGACAGGTTTGCTAATGTATGTGGATGGCATTACACAGGGGTACAAACCTTTCTTGGTATGAATATGGTGTCCAGCACCAAGGGCAGATCTGCTATGGCATGTAGATATTGTTAAGCACCAGGGACATGCCTTTGCTGGTGTTAACTTGGCCTTCAGTACCAAGGTCAGTTCCGCTATGTCAATGGGGATATTGCTAAGCGCCAGGGACAGGTCTTTGTTAGTTTTGATACGGTGTTCAGCACCAAGGACAGGTTTGCTAGTGCATGTGGATGGTGTTCAGCGCCAGGGACAGGCTTTTGTTAGTGTTGATACGGTGTTCAGCACCAGGGATAGGTTTGCTAGTGCATGATGGATGGTGTTCGGCGCCAGGGACAGGCCTTTGTTAGTGTTGATACTGTGTTAAGCACCAAGGATAGGTTTGCTAGTGCATGTGGATGTTGTTCAGCGCCAGGGACAGGCTTTTGTTAGTGTTGATACTGTGTTAAGCACCAAGGACAGGTTTGCGAGTGCACGTGGATGGTGTTCAGCGCCAGGGACAGGCTTTTGTTAGTGTTGATACGGTGTTCAGCACCAGGGATAGGTTTGCTAGTGCATGTGGATGGTGTTCGGCGCCAGGGACAGGCCTTTGTTAGTGTTGATACGGTGTTCAGCACCATGGACAGGTTTGCTAGTACATGTGGATGGTGTTCGGCGCCAGGGACAGGCCTTTGTTAGTGTTGATACGGTGTTCAGCACCAAGGACAGGTTTGTTAGTGCATGTGGATGGTGTTCAGCGCCAGGGACAGGCCTTTGTTAGTGTTGATACGGTGTTCAGCACCAAGGACAGGTTTGTTAGTGCATGTGGATGGTGTTCAGTACCAGGGACAGATCTTTGTTAGTGTTGATACGGTGTTCAGCACCATGGACAGGTTTGCTAGTGCATGTGGATGGTGTTCGGCGCCAGGGACATGCCTTTGTTAGTGTTGATACTGTGTTAAGCACCAAGGATAGGTTTGCTAGTGCATGTGGATGTTGTTCAGCGCCAGGGACAGGCTTTTGTTAGTGTTGATACTGTGTTAAGCACCAAGGACAGGTTTGCTAGTGCACGTGGATGGTGTTCAGCGCCAGGGACAGGCTTTTGTTAGTGTTGATACGGTGTTCAGCACCAGGGATAGGTTTGCTAGTGCATGTGGATGGTGTTCGGCGCCAGGGACAGGCCTTTGTTAGTGTTGATACGGTGTTCAGCACCATGGACAGGTTTGCTAGTGCATGTGGATGGTGTTCGGCGCCAGGGACAGGCCTTTGTTAGTGTTGATACGGTGTTCAGCACCAAGGACAGGTTTGTTAGTGCATGTGGATGGTGTTCAGCGCCAGGGACAGGCCTTTGTTAGTGTTGATACGGTGTTCAGCACCAAGGACAGGTTTGTTAGTGCATGTGGATGGTGTTCAGTGCCAGGGACAGATCTTTGTTAGTGTTGATACGGTGTTCAGCACCATGGACAGGTTTGCTAGTGCATGTGGATGGTGTTCGGCGCCAGGGACAGGCCTTTGTTAGTGTTGATACGGTGTTCAGCACCAAGGACAGGTTTGTTAGTGCATGTGGATGGTGTTCAGTGCCATGGACAGATCTTTGTTAGTGTTAATACGGTGTTCAGCACCAAGGTTTGCTAGTGCATGTGGATGTTATTCAGGGACAGGCCTTTGTTAGTGTTGAGATGATGTTCAGCGCCACGGGTAGGTCTGATATGGCATGTGGATCGATATTGTTAAGCACCAGGGACAGGCCTTCCTTTGTATAGAGATGGTGTTCAGCACCAAGGACAGGTCTATTAGTGCATGTCGATGTTTTGATAAGCCCAAGGGACAGGCCTTTGTTAGTATTGATACGGTGTTCAGCACCAAGGCCAGGATGCTAGTGCGTATGGAGTGCGTTCATCATCAGAGATAGGCCTTTTTAGTGTGAAGATGATGTTTAACACAATGGATAGATCTGTTAGGACAAGTGGGTTATGTTTCACAACAGGAACGGATGACTTTTTTGGAAGCTGTTAAGCAGGGAATAATTTTTTGCTTGTCCACCCTTATGATTATAATGTTCAGCACCAAGGGCAGATCCGTTGCACGGCATGTAATAAATTGCAATGTCTGTTTAAGATTTTTTACTTGTTACGCTGCTTGCAAGATGGTTAACCACAATTTTTCTAAGCATCAAGACGTGACAGTAAATGAATGTTATATTATATCCTTTACAAGAAGAACAAACAAAGGCTGTTGGCACGAAGAATGATATTTCATCACTTACGTCTATTTCTGATACACAAGTAGTTGCCATAGGAAACGTTATCAAACCTGTTTCTACAGCCCACGTACTTTAAATACCAGCATTTAAACTACAAACCTTTTGAGTACAAGCATCTTATATAAACCTAATTGATTCCCTTCAAGCCTTGCTATTGGCGTAAACAGACGACTAGGGGGGTCTATACAACAACAAAGAGCCACGGACCACCTCGAGGCTCATCAATGGGTTACGGTCGATATCTTCGTTTGATGATTTATTTTCTCATTATAGATGACCCTATTGTACTCCGTGATCAAAGGTTTTGTCCATTCTGCCCAAAAGAGATTGAAAATGAAAGTCACTTTATCATGAATTGTTCAAGATATGAGGATAAACGCTCAAAGCTATTCACCTTTATCTCCGCTTGTTCAAATGAATTCAACGCGCTCCGTTCTGGCGATAGATTCAATTACATACTAGGAGGTGATAATCCCTACTGTGTACAGATAGTTATATACATCAAATAATGTTTGGACATTAGAAAAAGCAATGTATAAGTATATGACATGTGATATTTCGATATGTTGCTCTATCCCATATATGATTGTGTGTAATCAAACTCATTTGTATGCACTTATTCGTTTGTATGTATGTATGTAGTAGACCTTACGAAAGTCGCTGTGCTTTTGTTGTGTCAATAAAGATATTCTTATCATAGCTGTGCACCCGCCGTCATGCAGAAAAGCCAGTTTGGGAATTCAATGTGGACTAAACACAACGTAATTTAGCGTATGCGGTTTCCGTACGGAAACGTCTCAATGTTTAACCGGCGCATTACTCTTCTTTATTTCTTGTATGTGTACATCAGCTATATATTGATTTTGCATGCACTGTGAAATGGGACAACGAGTTAATTACATAAATCAATAAACTCTATTACAGGACAAGCCTCTCAAAAATCAAAATATCAATTCTTGTAAGGGCTGTAGGTTTTGTTAGAGCACGATAAGACGCTGTTTCCATGTTATGGAGATACACATGCACAACATTTCATCAGTCTGAAGAACCTACCACATGTTCATTAATCAAGAGAACATGGGTCGTCCCTGGCGTTCGATAGTAAAAACATAACGTTGTGGCGACTCGGTCGCGCCGGCTATAGGGAGAATATTTGCCAGTAGGGTTTGGCCTTCGAGGGTTTCATTCGCAGGCGTATTTGGTCTGTCATATGACATAGTGGAGCCTCTCTCCATAGCCAACTCCCTTAGTATACTATTCACTCTCTTTGGCCAATTTCTACTATTTTCCCAGCCATTCGCGGGGCCTGGTAGAGGCTAGCGTCTCGGTGGCGCAGTGTCAGGGTGTTTAGCCCATAACCCAGTGGTCCTGGGTTCAAATCCGGGGTCCCCTGATTTATCTCGTTGACGTTGTGCCCTTTGGAAAGGCACTTTGCACGACTTTCCTTACTTCACTCAGGTGGAAATGAGTACCTAGCTTCCGTTAGGGCCGTCCCTCGGAAAGGACGTTTGATGGAGGTCCCGCGTTTGAGGACAGCCACACCTTGAGCACGTTAAAGAACCCACCACACTTATTGAAAAGAGTAGGGGTCCTTTCCAGTGTGGGTGGATCAAACCTTACAGTCTGGGCCGGGTTGACATCTTGAAAAGGTGATAGTCACCTGTTATGTCAATCCTTCCACAAATGTGGTAAATCTGAATAAATAAAAACATAAATCACAGCTTGTGCTTAATCGATACCAAGTACAGTGCTGGTATGCAATGCTCATTGCCTTCGCCATAGGCAGAATGGTATATTTTTGGTCGGGATTTGTGGAGTGATGGTGTTGGCGATATAACTCTTGATGCCATGGACGGACGTTGGTGATTTTTGGTAGGTAAGCTTCTGTTGTGAAGACAAAGGTCAAGTTCGAAGATGGGTCTTCTGGGGAGTTCCTAAGGTGCTTCAGTGGACCTTTTGTGCTTGTCGGTTTGTTTGTTGGCGACATAACTCGAGAGAAATTAGATGTTCATGTTGAAATTTATTTGGCTGTTAGGGGTCGGGAAAACGATTGTCAAGTTCGAAAATGGGTCTTCTGGGGGAGGGACGTGCACGGTACTATAGTTGGCACTTTTTATCTAAATTTTTGAGGATAAGTCAAGCGGGGTTTGGTGGATTTTCATTGTTTTGGGCAGGCAGGATACCACGGATGCAATCCAAACCATGAGAAGAACAGGAGAAAATTGAAAGGTTGCATTTTTATTAAAAGGAAAAAAAAACGATATGCACATCCTTTAAACTCACGTTACATCGCCTAACCGAACATCCACCGTGCACAAGCGAGCCACGTGATCATACCTCTCAGAAAAACTGCTGATTGGCTGTCACCGTGGCAACGGTTGACTTCCTGACACGCCCTCTCAGCGTTAAATGCCTTTTCTCCTCTCCAGCAATCAGACGAGGCTTAAGATTCATATATAGCGAGGCTTATTGGCTCGTCAAACAGACATCTGAACGTTCATCCTCTTGCCGGTGTAGTGTCTCGAAGATACGTTCTGAGCAAGGTGAGCCTTATTTCTCTGGAATAATCATACATCTTTGCTGCATTGCTATATCATTTTCTCTCAAGCATCTAAACAACCACTAAACCCCGCCTGGTGAATATTCCTAGGTTGAGGTTTTGCTCACCTGACCAGCCATGGGGTACGGCAACGAGACGGCGCTGGACTACTACGACGGCTACGACGGGACCTACGACTACTTCGTCCCGGCCAACATGACCATGAGCCCGCACAACCAGCTGCAAGTCATCGAGGAGCTCCGCTTCAAGCTGCTGGTCTCCCGCGTGGTGCTCGGCATCGTTTACGGCAGCATTCTCTTCGTCTGCACCGTGGGCAACCTGCTTCTACTGGTCGTCATGTACAGGTTCAAGAAAGCCAGGACTAGGTATGTGGGAGGCGTTGTTCTTAGGTATTTGTTTTACTCTATTTGCCAAAAAGAACCCAACACACTTATCGAGAAGAGCAGGGGTGACCCAGTGTGCTTGGCCAAAAGAGCGAGCCGTAGCGAAGCCGCATTGCACTGCCACTTGCTACTTGAAAAAGCATCATGCTTCACCTCAATTGAGGAAGGCTGTTTTACCTTTTTATCTATTTGCCATGTTATCCTCTTTTATTGCTTATTGTTAATTTCACGCGCATGGCCCATATCATGACATAAAAAACATACAAATCAAAGAGATGTGACTACAGCTACAAATCACATATGTAGAATTCAGTAATGATGAAAATTACGACTAGTCATTTTTAAACCAGGTTGATCCAATGCTCTCAGAAGGCACTGTGTGAAATAGTCTGGAGCCATCCTCCGTAGTCACCGCTGGCTCGATCTTTTCGCTTACGGAGGATGGCACCCAGGCTATGTGTACAAAGGGGTCGGAGTGAGTGATCTGTTCTATAACGGCATTGTCGGAGCTGAGGATACGTTGAACAAATGATTGAATCAATGTTCTTCTTCTGGCTTCGATTGTGACTACGATGTTCTTCTTCTGGCTTCGATTGTGACTACGATGGATCTGATATGGCTAGCACTAGTAAGCGTTAAGCTTTTCTCTGAGACAGCAATGTGTACACGTCGACTACATGTCAGTTCTGTAGTTGGACACCAGGAAAAGGCATCAGCGTCTGTAGCTGTAGCCTAAACAGTTGTGGTGTTTGTCAACATGCATGCGTGTCAGTTCCACATGCATGCGTGTTAAATTACAAAATATTCCATGGCAGAAAATTTGACAAGACACTATCTTAGATTAGGATTTTACCATGGTCAATACTGACCGACGGAGGCCATATAGGTTTTGATTTTATTAGAATTGCAACATTGCGACAGTGCAATACACGTGGGACAGAGGTAGCTATTGCTGGTGTCGTGACCCACACACAAAATATACGCGTTTTTTTTACACTTGGGTGGAGTGAGGAAAGTCGTGTTAAGTGCCTATTTCCCAAGGGTACAAGATCGGTGGCGTCAGGGGATTCGAACCCGGGACCGCTGGGCCGAAACCCGTGCCGTTACGTCATCACAAGACCCCGCGCAGATCTATATGTATGCCTTCAAATGGCATATCTAATACAGCCATCATGTCGACACATTATTATGCGTGTGGCAATGTTTATAAATGGACGTTTCGCGTAGGTCGAAAATGCCTGCCTCTGAGCAGATGGGCAAAAACAAGTCACGGTTAACCCTATAACCGCCTAACCGTACTTTTAAATCAAATCTCGCCTACGCAATACGCTGTAGAAATGTCAAAGTGGTCTCGAACAAGTTGATCTTACTAAAGAGCAGAGTTTCCCTCACTGTAACTTTATGTTCACTGTTATGTTTCCACAGTAACCTCTGTACCGTGAAATTATCATCACCGTGAAAAACCCTATTATTATCATTTATGGTTCCTTCACACATCTGTCCTGTAAATCACTTGCCGCCATCGTGAAGTTAAAGTTCAGTGAAAATTTCAAATTTCCTTTGAAGTTAAAGTTCAGTGAAAATTTCAATTTTCCTTTAATACACCATTAATTTTGCAAACGGGAGGATGACGTGAATATTACAGCATTCTTTCACTGGTCATGACAGAGAAGACAGACGCCATGTACAGTATTTACAGGTTCATTGTACCGGGGAAATTACCCCCAGCTCAGTACAAGTACAATGAACAAAGCCTGAAAGCCTTTTCAGTACATGTAGCGTGCAAGTCGGGTGAGCGACATAGATGTGTTTCGAACTCACGGCTTCTTGGTCCAAAGGCAGGGTCACTTAGTAACTGGTCTACGTACGCTATTGCAGTAGAGCCGTAGAACGCTCGACTGGGCGTTTCTTAGCGCGCTTTCGGATCTTCCTCGTCCTGTGGTCTTTCCTGTCCTGTAAGCTTAACATATGTTTTTGAACGTCATCACTAAAATTAAAGCCTTTCGCACATTATTTCATTTCGATACATCTACTTTTCCTTGAGTAACGATAAGGCTTTATGAAATGGACTTTGGATCGATTGCAGTGAGTTGTTGTTGACCTTTGCGAATTCAGAGGGCAAAGTTTTCAGCAGCCGGGCGTAAATTTTTAATCCCGAAGCTCGAAAGTAGTCCAGTATACTTATCTTCTAAACGCGTTGCCTGTTGCGACTGGGGTTTTTCCAGCCCACACTTGCGACTGGGTATTTTCCCGTTCACACTTGCGACTGGGCTTTTTCCAGCCCCCACTTGCGACTGGGCTTTTTCCAGCCCACACTCGCGACTGGGCTTTTTCCAGCCCACACTCGCGACTGGGCTTTTTCCAGCCCACACTTTCAACTGGGCTTTTTCCAGCCCACACTTGCGACTGGGCTTTTTCCAGCCCACACTTGCGACTGGGCTTTTTCCCGTTCACACTTGCGACTGAGCTTTTTCCAGCCCACACTTGCGACTGGGCTTTTTCCAGCCCACATTTGCGACTGGGTTTTTTCCAGCCCACACTTGCGACAGGGCTTTTTCCAGCCCACACCTAAAAGTTTCATTAGACAGCAATAGTAGGTGGAATTTCGTACCACTTCTAAAGTGTATATTTTGCATGTATCCCCTGCCGTGCACTCTACCTTTAGAAGAGATTAAACTCTTTATTTGCTGACTTTGTCAATATTGGTGCGACGCTATGCATTAATATGAACTGGCTACGAGTGAGCGGCTTGTTGGGAGTTCCGATTACCAGAGCTTTGATGTGTACCTATTGGATACTTCAAGGTTTCTCATTGGTGCTGTGATGCCCTACCATAGATTAGATCAACTTCGCCGCCTGCCAATCAAATAACATGCTTCATTAGCATGGGAGTCACGTTTCTCGCCACCAATTTCAATTACACACGGTAAGGGCTGGCGTGGGTCAGGACTCTAATGTCACCAGGGCGTTCAAGTAATAATGCAACTTGAAGATACGCCTGCAACGTGAAGACAGACTATGTAGATATATTAGTACTGTAAATGCAGAAATGTTCGTGGGGATTTAATTTGCGGTAGGGAGAAAATGGAGTGTTCGCGGTGTTTTTTTAGCTTGCGTTCAAAACGAGTGTAGCGCCACAGTTACACTATGTAACGGCTTTTCGCGGTAGTTTTAAGTTCGCGGTAAAGAGTTCGCCGCGAAAACGCGAACATAAAACCACTGTGAACATTTCTGCATTTACAGAATCTTATTTAGTAGCAAGTCGACTCAAGAGCAAGTTGTTGATCGGCATATCAGATACCGATTGTATGAGGTACAGCCTATGTCAGTACATTACAATTCTGCGTGAATTCTTATAAGTAACTTTAGTTTAAGTAAAATTTCAATATACCGGTTCAACAATACAAATTTGATATCTCGTACTGTATTGTGACATGCCTACCTGCCTACCTGCTCAGGCCAGAAACTGGCCCCTTGCTTTCCAGGAGGATCTTCCAAGCAGTCCTGTCCCTTGCCCTAGCCTCTGCGTCCCGACTGTTTAAGCCCGTGTTATAATGGTGACATAATGTTAATTAAATATCTTACAAGGAGTTATTTCAAATCCCGCAGGAAAAATATGTACATTCAGTCTAACTTTAAGTTCGAATCTATACGGAGCATGATTCTAATGTTGATAGCCTTCAAAGTAAATAACTAGTACGGATCAATTTAGAGCACCCCCTACTGGACTCTGATTAGTACATGTTTCAATTTGCGCCCGCCCAGTATTAGTACGAAGAATGGCCACAGCGATAGTGAAGCTCCACTAAATAGTTTTTCGTATCGGACAACTTGTCCCAGTAATCCATACATGTGATGACTTTGATTGACTAGAATACCCCGTGGTTATCTTTGCTGTCACCCTTATCAGTTAGCTCGAAAAAGTGTCATTCTTTCAGGCTTAACATCCCTCTATTTCCTGAAGGCAAGCAATCTCTTTAGATGAAATGGAGACGGTATAAAGATAGACAGCAGTAAGCTACCGATGGTACAGACGGCTTTCATGTAGACTAGTACCTGGACGAAAGATGTAATCGGTGTAAAAAAAGTGCACCATCTCGCGTATGCTAGCAGACGACATACCAAACTATATACAACTGCATCAAAAAGATTGAGAGTTATAGCTGTTAAACCCTCAGGTGAATTCTCGAAGATAATACACAAAATAATGAGCTAATTTGTATAACAAATAAATCATATAACAGTCGAGAAAGCTAGTACAGCCGTAATAGATAAATATCTAAAAAATATATTTAAATTAAAATTCTTTTTTCTGACAGTGCTACGACCACATCTGTGCTTCCAAAAGCTATCAGAAACAATTCTAGGTGCGTAGAGACAATTAGAAAGGCTTTGCCTTGTTTGGTATTCAAACTGCACCGGATGCCTAATAGCGTGTAGAAATATCAAAGGGCTTTTGATGATACTGACATACGAGATGCCAGATGTCACCATATAGCCCACGTACTGCCCACGTTCTTTTTCAAGGTTTTATCTCAGTATAGTATAGTATTCGGCAGATACTGTAGCGAAAATCGCCGCCCTTGCTGCATAATGGCACAGTCAGCAACGCCACATCTTAAAGCCAACTCTAGCAAATTAGGGCCCGAAAATTGGATTTTGAAAGTCAATTTACTTAGTCATTTCTATACATTAGTTCAAACAATACTATCACAATGTATAGCAACATCCATGATGCAAAAAAATATGACGTCGGTGTGATGTGAGAACTCACTGAAAATCGTGGTCGGAGTTTTTTGTAGGCTCGCGAAACTAAGCATAAGGGATCAATGCAGGGCTCGTTTTTGCGTGGTTTTAAAATGCTAAAAGTGTGAATTTATTACAAAATGTGATAAACTTTGTTTGTAAATGTCACCACCATAAAGATTTCAGCATTTTTTCTCTCAATTTTTTTTGGCCCTAATATAGCTTTGGTTGCCTTTAACAGAAAGACTAAAGAGTATGTAGGCTTGGATGCACGAAAAGCAAGCCTACATTATTGGTTATATTACCTGCAGAGAAATGAAAGGAGCACGCTGGAAATAAAGTCAAAGCAGCCGCCCTCTAGACGAGACGAAGCGTTACGTTTTTGTTCTGTAGCGCCGGTAGTACCATACGATTCGCTACTGTAAAGATACCAGATGGCGTCGAATGTATTGAAAGTTAAAAGCGATATCGATTCAGTTTTAGCTCACTGAAGAACTATTCTTTCACTGGTCGTGACAGAGAAGACAGACGCTATTTACAGCATTTGCAGGTTCATTGTACTGGGGAAATTCCTCTACCTCTATTCAACAAACACAATGTGAACAGTGAACCAAGGCTTAACGTCCTGCCCTAAGGTCTGCAACCCTTGTCGGGTGAGCGACACAGCCGGAATCGAACTCACGGCGTCTAGTTCAAGGCCGCTAACCACTAGAGTACGCACGCTACCTAGAATTCAGGCTGTCTATGTTATGATTGACATTTATCTATTCATTCTTCTTTTCAAGATACGTCCCTGGCCAAAGCTAGGTACTCATTTTCAACCTACTCATGTGATGTTAGGAGAAGTTGTATTAAGTGCCTTTCCCAGGGGCACAACGTCAACGGAACAAGTCAGGGGACCCCGGAACCCAGGACTGGCTTCTCAGCCAAACATCCCGCCACTACGCCACCGAGACGCCACTATGATGACGACACTTTTAATTTAGTGTTACACTAATAAAGCACTACATTCATCAACGACGAAATGCAAACGCCTAGTCCGTAGTTAATGGCCGAGTGTCATAACTTTACTTTATCAATAGCAAACCTTTTGCACTGTAGAAAATTACTCAAGGCCTGCAGAGCTTACTGCTAAAATTACAAAGGCAAGGAGACGCCGCTGGGGACTTTGGCATCCGGGTATGAAGTACAGTGGATGTTTTAATGACACGGAACATGAATACCCCAGTTTGAAGTCTGTACCCATGGAAATTGAGGCCGTAGGGGAGGCGGGTTTTTATCTATGGCGTCTAGGGCACAATATTTAACGACGAAGCCTAACACCGCCTTTAACCTCCCCAACCGAAGTCATGTATCAATTTTTTACGCCTGGGTGGAGTAAAGAAAGTCGTGTAGAGTGCCTTCACTGGGGTACAATATCCGTGGCATGCCAGGGGATTCGAACACTCGTACCGATACGCCACCACGACGCCGTTATTGTATTTCACTTTATCTCCACGGCAGCAAAATTTCACGGTGTAAGAAAAATAGACATTTTCACTGAACTTTAACTTCACGGTGGCGGCAAGTGATTTACAGAACAAATGTGGGAAGGAATCATAAATAATTACTACATTTTTTTAACGGTGATGATAGGTTACGGTACAGAGGTGACCGTAAAAACAGTGAACATAGTTAGGGTAAGAAACACGAATCACGGTATACCAATAGTCGGCTATGTAGAAATAAACAGCCTCAGATGTTTCACATAAATGTACATAATTCATGATCATACAGCGGCATCCGTTCGTGGGCTACTACCTTAAGAGGTCTAAGATTATAGTTAATTTGTAAGTCAAAATTAGTGTCCAAAACAAAGAATTTACAAAGATAATCATTACTTTGAATTACATGTATGAAAGCAGGATCTAGCGTCCTTTGCTAGCGCTACCCTTCTTAACGACCAGAATTAGAGTTCAAAACAAATATTTTACAAAGAGAATCACTACTCAGAATCACGTGGACGAACACAAGGTCCAGCGTTCTTCCCAAGCCTTTTCATCTTTACACACAGTGCCCTGTTTAAAAAAAGGTCCCGAATCATATTTCTTTAAGAGACTAGAATTAGAGTTTATAACAACAATTTCACCAAGACGGTTAGAAAATATTTTCTTACCTCACTGATTTGAATCACGTGGAGGAAAACAAGATATAGCGTCCTTTGTAATCCTCTTTTAAAGAACAGAAATATAGTTCAAAACAGAGATTTTACAAAGAAAATCACTACTTAGAATCACGAGGGCGAATACAAGGTCTTGCGCCATTTGCTACCCTCTTTTGAAGACCAGAATTGAGCTCAAAAAGAAAGATTTTACAAAGAGAATCACTACTTAGAATCACGTTGGTCTAGTGTCCTTTGCTACCCTTCTTTATGCTTTTGCTAGCTTTAATCTTCCCATGTTTACACACTCCTTTTGACACAGCAGAATTCTTTGAATGGACGACATTATCTCCCTCGATGGACATCTAAGAAGTCAATTTCTTGTTCAAACGACCTCAAGTCATGTCACGTCCTCACATTAAATCACCCAACAACGTTCCCTAGAGCAATTTCAGTCCGCCATCTGTTACATTAAAGTTAATTGGTTAATGTTGGAGTAGTCGACTGAAGAACAGCCAGGTCTGACGAATAGACAACGCCTTCTCATTAAGTCCATTTATTGTCTGCTGACCTGAGCAACCCTCCGCGCAGTTTATAACGTCAAGGCGGACAGCATAGACGTAAGAGATGTATTCCAGTGGAAACACAAATGCGGAACACAAAGTTAATGTGCTGGAATTGTATATACAAGAATGCGAAAGATGAAGGATGCGGAAAATACAGAACTGCTCCATAATAATTCTCTTATTGGAGTATTTTTCTTAAGTCGCTTTATATTACGTTGGTAGAAGCAGTAGCAGACTGTACATGCTAATAACCATCCTTAAACAGGGTCTGGACTCTCATGATCTGGTGTTAGTGTATATCGGATTTATACGCCCAGTGTTGGAGTACGCCTGCCAAGTATGGCACCCGGGACAGATCTGTTGCAGAATCGGAGTCTATTGAAAGGGTCCAGAAAAGGGCATGTAATATTAGCCTTAGCCTGTCTTACACTAGTTATAACTCAGCCCTACAAACACTCTTCTTGACACGGCTATCTCAACGACGACGTGAACTCTAGATCTGCCGAAACTTCGCACTGCTTATCCTAAAATCCCCTGTCTTCAGGAACTGGCTGCCCTCTTCTCGCGGTAACATCAGCACCAGAGACACTAGACAGAAACACTTATTGGCAACCACCAGAGCAAGAACAAATAGATTCAATCCTTTATATGACCCTTTTAAATGAACGGTGATGTCTAAACCTACGCATATGTTCATTGTTGTGAAGAAGAAATCTTGCCTTTACTCATCAATGCAGAACGATGCTGATTTGAACAGTAGTTTTAACTATTTTAGAAACATAATGTATCTGTCTCTAACAATGGAAAGTTATTATTTGTATAATTAGTAAATAGATAGTTTTCAAATACGACCTGTAAGCAACTACGCAATTCAACCAGTTTGCTGCTATGTGCAAACTGCTATGTTGTTTTAGTAATAAACCTTTCTACTTATTACATATTACGACATCCGAAAATGATTTTATCAGGCTGGTAAAACACAGGATATTGAAGATTCCTTTTACACAATCAGTAATTCACTTGCTGACGTTTCGGTGTCTGTCAGACACCTTCTTCAGAGCTTCTGACTGGAGTCCTGCAAGTTACATGATGTTGTAACATATTCACTCAGCGATCAAAACTAAGGAATGTATTTGAGGTCACACATTGTAGTACGCCGTAGCTGTGATGTTTGAACACACGTATATGGTATGTCTATAGTACAAACACTTCAAAACCAGACAATCGCACACATCTTCACTGCACGAATGGAATGCTAAACAACTACCATTTCAGCACCAAGGACATGTTTTCCTGATATGCACTGTCCCTAATTGGAAAATGCTCGACAAACATGATTATTTTTCACTTCAGTCAGACGTAAATTGGACCTTATCTTGCCAAATTTGACCTTAATTTTTCTTTTTCTATTTCATCTTTTGATAAGCTGTCTCGGGGGATTACATCGCCAGAGTAATGGGAGTCCAAGGCGCTATCTTCTTAGCGGAAGTAGTTTTGCCCATGAATTTTGGCAACATAATGGCCTATGTAGGAATATGGAGTGACGAAGCAAAATAAAACTACTGTCATCATGATCAAGCTGTGTCTCTGATTCTAGCAATTTTCAAATTCTAAATTTTCTCCACCTACTTTAAGATGCATTTAAGGTAACTTTTCGCAGCTGGGGCCTTTCTTTTCTGTCGTGTTGTTGTTTTTCACATTGTAGCACCCAGCGGCACATAGGGCAGCATGTTTCCTTGCTGTTTCTGCAGCATGGTATATCTTGTTTTTATAATTATAAGTACAGGGAAGGGTTGTTAGCCCTTCTCCGGCCCCTTTAACGTGCACGGGGCACCTCCTCGAACACGGGACCCCAGTTTACGTCCCTTCCAAAGACGGGTGCATCCCCAACCGAGATTTCCTATCCCAGCGGGGTCTACAAGTTACCAACTAATTGGAACCAGGAACTCAACGGCAAGGCTGCTACCTGTTGATAGTGAGCTACAGGGACAGCCCTTACTTGTTTCTTTTCCGTAGCAACACAAATTAAATATTGACATCACATCTTATTGCGAGATCTTTGTCAGTGCTTGTACATGTTGGATTCACCACTGTTGCTCATTATCGTCAATCTATTCCTTGTAGATTGAAAAGAAATGAGCCATGTACTAAAATAACGAATTCATCTTAACTAGTCCTGCTGAGCCCGACAATTGCCAGTTTGCACATGCTTGCTCTGTGTGCTAGCACTGACAATATTGGGTTGACGGTATTTCTAGAATGCGTACGTTGCACCCGCGCGGTTGTTGCAAAGCGAAGTCACTAAAAATGAGCATTATCAAACTAGTACCCTTTGTTTCAAAGGTGTCTAGGCACTTCAAAAGTGGGGTATATTTTTGCAAAACAAGGGTCGAGCTACAGAAAGAAGAAAAAGATATGCACGTTACGCAGCATTATTCTGCTTTTATTAAGGATATTTATTTTACTCTGCGTAGGAGGGATGGACTCACCGGCAGACTGATGAGTAGCTTCCTCTCTATCTCAGGCTAGACATGCTCACTCTACTCCATCTAATTATGCCCCTTGAGATAACATACTGGTAATGCTGACCGATATGCCCTTCTCATGGAGTTTTCCATCTGGCTAGATAAAAGCCTCAAATCACTCGTGAACCACCACAAATGCAAATGCAAGTCCTTCTTTATTAGTACGCATTTTGTATTCAAAGAAAACATCAAATAATACAACTGACTGGACAAAGACAAAGTGACGGCGGACTCAAGTTGTACTCAACTTATATTCCAGGCGTCACTTGTACATTATGGAAAATAGAATGCTTGACAAGACGCGCAAATGAGTGAATGAATAAACGTAAATACATAACAGAAGCCTAGCTGAAACGTGAGTCTAGACTCCCCTCCCAGAGGACGAACAGCAAAAAAGGACACATATCTACGCTTTTGCAATGGACTCAAAAACAGAAGATAGAAGGCAAAGCTTTCAACACGTTTATTCAACACGATGTCTAGACACGACATTCCCTTTGACGAACGGCATGTTATCTTTTGCCAAAAAAGTTTTGTTACACATTTTGCATTTCTTTCATGGCACACACACTTATGTTTGCTGTTGTTCATCTTCTTTGAAAGGCCATTATTTCTTGTCTTTGAGTTTGTTTCATGGCTGTAGGTGTCGTTGTTGATGGATTTGATTCAGAACATACGCCATAAGCAGTTAACATGATGCTATTTTCAAGATATGCCATCATATGGTATTCTATGCCACACAAGGGCTGAAACATTTTTGACAACGGTTTTTGATGACTTTGCAAAGTGAACTCTATTTTCTTGGGAATGACCTCCATTTTTCTGGAAATGACCTTCATTTTCTTAGCGGATTCATTAAAGCTTAAAAGCAGAAAAGAATACTGGAATTGGCAAGGTGCCCTTTATTTTTGTCACTCTCTCCGATTCACTCAAGATGAGCACATCACATCAGTATCCTGAATATTTGATTTATGAAATTAGATAAAATCATGCATCGCGCTAACTGTAACTGTTAGTGTCTCCGGAATCATCAAACATCTGATTGTACAGCCTGACGTCAGTTCAGAAATTAAATATTTGATGTGGAGAAAAACATGTTATCAAAAAAGACCGCTGTAATTCTCTAACGTCCTAGTTTCGCTGATAAACTTATCATGGTGGTGATCAAATTAAAATGTGTTTGTCACAAATACCACTTTTGGAGATCGGCTGTTTCTGACATTATTTCTGACATTGTTTTGATGTCTCTGCGCAAGACCAAACTGGCTTCTATCCTCATACTTCAAGCAGATCTCTTATTACAGGTTAAAAATAGAAGACAAGATTGCATCTCGGGAAAGCAAAACTGACTTTGATGTTTTTCCACTCTCGCTGATTCTATCAAGATGTCGAAATCATCTCAGCTTCTTCAAAAGCCATTCAAGAAAATTTGATCAGAAGTATCGAGTCCTTCGAGCTGAAGTAAATCATAACAGGTCTGATTGCAGTTCGGAAATAGAATTTTAGCGTGCAGAAAACAAGCTGAGAAAGAGGATTTACTGATACTACGCAAGCTTCTTCAAAAGTAATTTCCGAAAATTTGATCAGAAGTATCGCGCTGACTGTAAGAACCCATCGAGCTGAAGAATACCATAACAGATCTGATTGCACAAGCTGTCTCAGGCTGACGAAGGTTCAGAAATATAATTTTGAGGTGGAGAAAACAAATCGAGAACAGGGATTTACTGGTACTAGACCAGCTCCTTCAAAAGTCCTTTCCGAAAATTTGATCAGAAGTATCGAGCTGACTGTTAATACCCATCGAGCTGAAAGAAATTATTACAGATCTGGTTGCATAAGCTGTCTCAGATTGACGTCGGTTCAGCAGAAATAGAATCTTTTATGTGGAAAATCAAGCTGAGGAAAAGGACCCACTGATACTATGCCGGCTACTTCAAAAGTCATTTGAGAAAACTTGATCAGAAGTATCAAGCTGACTGTAAGTGCCCATCGAGCTGAATGAACTTATAACAGTTTTGATTGAACAAGCTGTCTCGTGTAGACGTCCGTCCAGAAAAACAAGCCGAGAAAAATTACTTACTGATACTATCTTCAAAAGTCATTTTAAGATAATTTGATCAGAAGTATCGCGCTGACTAAAAGAGCCCGTCGAGCTGAAGAAAACCGTAACAGATATCTGATTGCACAAGCTGTCTCGGATTGACGTCGGTTCAGAAATAGAATTTTGAGGTGGGGAAAACAAGTCGAGAAAGAGGATTAACTGATACTAGACCAGCTCCTTCAAACGTCCTTTACGAAAGATTTGATCAGAAGTATCTAGCTGATTGTAAGTACCCATTGAAGGAAATCATAACAAACCTGATTGCACAAGCTGTCTCAGATTAACGTCGGTTCAGAAATAGAATTTTGAGATGGAGAAAACAAGCATAGAAATGCTAGACCCGCCTCTTCAAAAGTCATTTACGAAAATTTGATCAGAAGTATCGTACCCATCGAGCTGAAGGAAATCATAACAGATCGGATTGCACAAGCTGTTTCAAATATACGTCAGAAAACAAGTAGAGAGATGGTATTTACTTATACTAGGCCAGATTCTTCAAAATTCATTTACGAAAATTTGATCAGAAGTATCGAGCTTACTGTTAATACCCATCGAGCCGAAGGAAATCATAACAGATCCGATTACACATACTGTTTCAGGTTAACGCCGGTTCAGAAATAAAATTTTGTACAATAATTAAAACAAGTCGAGAAAAAGTATTTACTGATACTACGCGCCAGCTTCTTAAATAGGCACTTACGAAAATTTGATCAAAAGTATTGCACAGACTTTAAGTGCCCGTTGTGATGAAGAAAATCATAAAACTATTGACGTAAGTTCAGAAATAGAATTTTGACGTGGAGAAAAAACAAGCCGAGAAAGAGTATTTACTGATACTACGCTAGCTTCTTCGAAATTCATTTACACAAATTTGATCAAAAGTATCGCACTGACTATAAGTGCCCGTTGTGATTAAAACAATCATACAACTATTGACGTAAGTAAGAAATAGAATTTTGACGTGGAGAAAAACAAGCCGAGAAAAATGATTTACTCATACTACGCGCCAGCTTATTTATAAGTCATTTATGAAAATTTGATGAAAAGTATCGCACTGACTATAAGTGCCCATTGTGATGAACACAATCATACAACTATTGACGTAAGTTAAAAAAAATATATTTTACGTGGAGAAAAACAAGCCGAGAAAAGAGCTTTGCTGATACTACGCCAGCCTCTTCAAAGATCATGTATGAAAAGAATCGTTGCGAAAATCATTACATATCTCATTGCGCAAGCTGTGAGTTGACGTCAGTTCAGAAAATAGAATCTTTGAAGCGGAGAAAAACAAGCCAAGAAAACAGATGTTCTGAACGTCCTATTTTGAAGTCTCCCGTTAAAACAAATTTATCGTCGTAGCGATTGAATCTAAATGATGTTCACCGGTCTTACCTTATAAAGACTACTTCGGAAATCGTGGAAATAACGTTATTTCCTGGTCCGGTAACCAACACCAGGGGAATAATCAATCTAGTTTCTATCTACTAACATAATTCCACCAGGGTACATAATTCCACCAGCCTGCAAAGATACGTTCAAACTGATTTTCAAACCTAGCGTTCCCTAGTATAATACACTAATGCATATCCAGATCGTGCATACCTGGTGGGTGCTGCACTAGAGAACTCATAAACCCACTATTTTTGAAGTGGCGGATTTATGTAACCAGGTGGATTAATTTGGAGGATATATTGTACGATGTACGTGTGCTGTATCTTCTCTCTCTCTCTCTCTCTCTCTCTCTCTCTCTCTCTCTCTCTCTCTCTCTCTCTCTCTTTCTGTCTCTCCCTCTCTCTCTTTCTCTTTCTCTCTCTCTCTTTACCTTCTTCACTTACAAGCTGTGATTGTTTCATGTACGCAGCACAGACAAATTATGCCTTAGCACTAATGATATATCGAAAATGACCGTGCCTGCGATTCAACCCTTTTCTAGTGTTAATGTAGTGATTCTGAGGTTAATAGAAGTCTTGGTAACCAAACTTTCTGAGCGTCAGTATGATAAAAGTTTGAAATTGCAATGACCAGACAGCGTATCCATGCCATGACACGTAGATAGCAAGAGTAAGAAGATAAGTTTTCTTATGTCATACCTGGCCCGCAAAAACGTTCCATGTTCCGGACCGGGTGATAAATTTTGGTTATCACACGGGCTTCCATAGAATATCTAGAATGCATTTCGAGTGCGCCTCTATCGAAAATTCGAATGCTGGATTCTGTCGTAGGATGTGCGGCTGTTACAATGTTTTGTTCGAGGACACTAACTTTTCTCAACTTCTGGCGCATTTTGCATTGAAAGGTATGACATAGATAAGATACAACACGGTGTATTCTACATATACGTTTTGGACCGCATTGTTAGCGGTGACACCTATAGCTGCAGTGCAAAAACAAGTCATTATTGCCCTGAAAAAGATGACAGACGGTCATCAAAACGTCGACTGTTATGTTACCCCTTGGTTGTGAATAAGGAACTTTGTTACTCTGTCATTCACCAACCTGATGAAATTATTCACAAATTTTCTGTACTTGCAGGGCAAATCGTCTCCTAGTCAACCTGGTGCTGTCGGACCTGCTGACGTCACTGCTATGTGTGACGTTCAACATTGACTACTACGTGGTGAGAGGCGAGGACTGGGTGTTCGGCGCGCCCATGTGCGCAGTCGTCAACTACGTCAAGACCGTGAGCCTCTACGTGTCCACCAACACCCTGGTTACCATGGCAGTGGACAGGTCAGGCGACTTTTAGTGTTGTGTATTTTAATTGCCTGCATGAAAAATGGTATTGTTTTTGGTCTGTGTGTGTGTGTGTGTGTGGACATGTGTGTGTGTGTGTGTGGACATGTGTGTGTGTGTGTGTGTGTGTCTGTGTGTGTGTGTGTGTGTGTGAGTCTTTTTGTGTTTCCAGACATTTGTGGTCAGAATAAAATATGGGTAGATGTTTGGGGCAACAACGGTCAAGGTCGATTTTGGGCCCCTTGGTGTGTGACCTTGGTACTGCAGCAGAACTTCTGGTTTTCGCCTCAATTGTTCTAGACATGCTATGGTCTTGATGTTTTGCATTTTGATGTAAGGGAAAGGTGGCAGTCAGGTTTGGACTCACAGTTTTCTCAATCTCGTCCCGTAAGTGGTTTAGGGCAGATGGCCAGCATTTTCTGTAGCTGCGTCTGAGCAGTCAATATACATTTTCACTACAAAGGTATTCCCAATGCATCGAATTAGCGCTAAAACTGTAAGTAAATAGTAATGATCATGTCCAGTTACTCATGTCCAATTATCGCCATGAAGGACACATTTAGCAGAGACGGTTACGCAAACGTCCGAGTCTTTAGTCAGTATGGTTTACACACAACGTCAAAGAGGTATAACTGAAGAACCTTATCGCAAACTGCACCCGACAATGTATGCTATGCCATACCTGGGCCGTGATAACGTTCGGTACGGGTGTTCGGGACCTGGTGATATTTTGGGTTATCACACGGGTTTGTACGGGCTTCCATTGAATAATTCGAACGCGCTTCGCGTGCGTCGCGTTAGAATTGCTGTTGGTACAATTTTATTTGTTTGAACTCACCAAATATTGTTTCAACTTGAGGAACATTTCGCATTGAAATGTGTTTTGGTGAGTCGGGCTGGCTCTCTGCTGATATGGAATACGCTGTGAATCGTGGGCATCTATATCAATTTCACATTCATTCTCAACGACCCAGTTTAATCTTTATCAACATTACCGTCCAGCCCACACGGTGATAATGACCGTTGGAGATTCAAACCTGAGGAGAAGTTCTTTCGTATTGATCGTTACATTTCTCAGGACGCTCGAGTAAGGAAGAGGGGCATTAAGTTTGCTCCCGGAGGAGTGTGATGAATGTGATCTTCTTTACCATGTCAGTCAACCACTTTTAATCAACTCCCTCTGAATCCCAGAGTAACAGCCTTAGAATATATTATCTCAACACAAATGTTGTGTCTAGGTCAATTTTGACTTGCGGCAGCGTAGAACGAAACCAACCTTCTCTAATGTGACTGATTGTATTTACTTTGAAATGTCAGTCAACCACTTTTAATCAACCTCCTCTGAATCCCCGAGTAACAGCCTGAGAATATATTATGTCAACAAAAATGTTGTGTCTAGGTCAATTTTGACTTGTGGCAGCGTAGAACAAAACCAAGCTTCTTTAATGTGACTGATTTATTTTCTTTACCATGTCAGTCAACCACTTTTAATCAACGCCTTCTGCATCCCTAAGTGACAGCTAGAGAATATATCATGTCGATACAAAAGTTATGTAGATTGATTTTCACTTGCGGCAGCGTAGAACAAAACCAAGCTTCTTGACTGTGACTGATTCTATTTACTTTGAAATGTCAGTCAACCACTTTTAATCAACGCCTTCTGTATCCCCAAGTGACAGCAAGAAAATGTATCATGGCAACACAAAAGTTGTGTAGGTCGATTTTTACTTGCGGCAGCTTAGAACGAAACCAGGATCCTTTGATGTGATGTTATCCCTTGTAGAGGGAGAAACACCAACAGATCTTAAACTATATGATTGGCTTCACCTTAAGCAATAGATTAGAATTTACGGTTGTGTAACTCAAATGAAAGAGCCGTGTTAATCATAACCGTCGGCGTTTGCCTCAAGTGATCGAACATAAAAGGCATGGCCATTGCAAGGAGGTCAATAACCTCCTTGGCCATAGCATCTCCTTTGCTGAGATGTGTTTGAAGATCTTGTTTGATGAAGACTAATTAGACCATACCAAGTGAAAAAAAAAAAACATCAGAAAGCTAATGTCCTCTTGGAAATATGAATACAACCTGGGGAAATTCAAATGTATTATTCATTGCGATATTTCCATCTATTAGTAAGAACTCAAACTGAACACAATATATTGACCCCCCCCCCTCCCTCCAATGACAGGAAAATCGGAACACTCTAGCTGTACTATTATCAAGAAGACCATGTAATTGACAAAAGTGACCGGTTAGGTGGTAATACGGGTATTAATATCTAACATATGCCATATGTACGTTTGAAATGTATCATTTCAAAAAATGGTTTTCAAAGGTGTGTCACTGCCTCTCTTTCACAAATAAATGAATATTGGTAGAACCTCTTTAGCATCGTCGTTAACAAACGGTAATTTTAAACGGAACCACATTGACAGAATGGGGGCACAACCGCACGAAAAGCATGACGGTATTCCAAATGGCACACTTAAACCCAGCATGCGTGATATGCGTCACCACCATAGCTATTCTAATGACCATCAAATTGTGCAGTGATTATGGAACCCATCGTTTCATGTGCTAAACTGAGGACATGTACTTCTTATGCATAGATACATGTTACAGGAATCAGTTATAGTTGTGATGATAAAACTACTAAAGGGACATTTCATATAGGTAGCGATAACATGTTATTGATTTTAAAGGCGGGGCACGACGTTCTTCAAACCATCACATTTATCGCTCACACAGCCATAGAATACATCATGTCAACACAGGTGTTGTGTCTAGGTCAATTTTGACTTGCGGCAGCGTAAAACAAAACCAAGCTTCTTTAATGTGACTGATTGCATTTACTTTGAAATGTCAGTCAACCACTTTTAATCAACTCCCTCTGAATCCCAGAGTAACAGCCTGAGAATATATTATGTCAACACAAAAGTTGTGTCTAGGTCAATTTTGACTTGCGGCAGCATAGAACGAAACCAACCTTCTCTAATTTGACTGATTGTATTTACTTTAAAATGTCCGTCAACCACTTCTAATCAACTCCCTCTAAATCCCAGAGTAACAGCCAGAGAATATATCATGTCAACACGAATGTTGTGTCTAGGTCAATTTTGACTTGCGGCAGCGTAGAACGAAACCAAGCTTCTTTAATGTGACTGATTGTATTTTCTTTAAAATGTCCGTCAACCACTTCTAGTCAACACCTTCTGCAACCCCAAGTGCCAGTCAGAGTATACATCATGTCAACAGAAAAGTTGTGTCGGTCGATTTTGGCTTGCGGCAGTGTACAACGAATCCAAGATTCTTTTATGTGACTCCCCATCGTACTTACCTCTAGTAGAGGGAGAAACATCAATCGATCCTAAGCTATAAGATCGGCTTGACCTTAATGGACAAATTAGATTTTAATCAGTCTTTTACGCTTGTGCAACACAAATGAAAGAGCCGTGTTAATTAGCACCATCGGCGTTTGCCTCAAGTGATCGAGCATAAAAGACATGGTCATACCAAGGAGTTTAATAACCACCATGGCCATAGCATCTCCTTTGCTGCAATGTGTTTGAAGGTCTTGCTTTATGAAGACTAATTAGACCAAGAGAAAAACAACACATCAGAAAGCTAAAGTCCTCTTGGAAACTTAAATACAACCCGGGCAAAATCAAATACCTTATTCATTGCGATGTACGCTCTAAGAGCTTAAACGGATATACCCCCCCCACACACACACACACAAGAAAGAAAATCGAAACACAATAGCGATGTATTAAGTACACCATGTAATTGATAAAAGGGACCAGTTAGGTGGTGATACGAATATCAATATCTAACATATGCCGTAGGATATGTACGTAAGATATGTATCATTTAAAAAATGGTTTTCCGACGTTTTTTTCACTGCCACACTTTTACAAATGAATGAATGTTGGCGGAATCTTTTCTCTTTAGCATCGTCGTTAACAAATGGTAATTTCAAACGGAACCACATTGACAGAATGGGAGCACAACCGTGCAAAAAGCATGATGGCATTCCAAAATGGCACACTTAGGCCCAGCAAGCGTGATGTGCGTCCCAACCGTGGCCATTCTAATGACCATCAAATAGTGTACGTATACGTAGTGCATAAGGAACCCATCGTTTAATGTGCTGAACTGAGGACATGTACTTCTTATGCATTGTGATGATAAAAATATTAAAACCATATTCCTGCTGACCCCGACAATTGTCGGTTTGCACATGCTTGCTCTGTTTGTTTGTTAACCCTGACAATTGTTGGGTTGAGGGTATTTCTAGAATGCGTGCATTGCACCCGCACGGTTGTTGTAAAGCGAGGTAACTAAAAATGAGCAATCAAAGATGTCTGAGCACTTCAGCAGTGGCGGTATATTTTTCCTCTAGAAATCCGGCAGGACAATGGTTAGACGGACATAACATATAGGTGGCGGTAACATGTTATTGATTCTGAAGGCAGGGCACGACGTTCTTCAAACGATCACATTTATCGCTCACACGCAATCTCCTTCCATATGGCATTTACCGACGGGGCGATTTTCGTCTGACGCACCTGAAAATTACACTCGCGACTGGGGGCAGCAATCCGGCTTGCACTGATGGACAGAGTTCTGTGGCGGCAAGGTGGACCGGTCGATCAACCACGACATGGTGTCCAAATTGCAGCAGGCGCACGCTATAAAAACACGTTAATGGGAAGCACGCGCCCTTTAGTCACGTAGGAAGAAAGGAACTTGAGCAAAATCATTTTCGCCACTAATTCCCTTTTTAAAAACTCAACGTCCAGGCCAATGATTGGCACTTACGTTGCTGTATACGCTGTGTATCGCAGTTAGACTTGCATTGCAAAAGGACGCTACCATAAAAATGACAAACCTTTTCATTGTTTGATTCGTTAATAATAAAAGATAAAGTCATACAGAGCGGTGTCCAGATGTGCATGTATGCATCTTTTAATTACAATGTCGCTTCTAGTATTTCAAAAATCAATAAATAGAAACGGAAATAGGTTGTTTTTCTGTCAGCCTGCTACCCAGCTGCTGACAGGAAAGCCCACACATGTGAAAACACCAACCAGGACATGCAGTTACAAACCATGCAATACTGCACGTAGCAAGATGGACTGCATACACACAATGCATGACATCAACAAACCGCCAACACAAAGAGCAAATGCTTTGCTATGGTCACATGCCGGATACGTGGGGTGACCTCTCAGTGCTTTCACGATTAGTTTAATACGGCGTCTATTTTCGCCGGATCCGGGGTTGATTTTAACTGCAAGTTAAAGAAATCCGGGGGCCCGGCCGTGCCCTAAAGATAGCTTGGTATCCGAAGGGTGTCCCACGGGGCCACGTAGGGGTCATGCCCGAAAGTGAATAAAAAACAGCCCGTAATCTACCCAGTAGGGCCCCTTTTTCTAACTGTGACCATAGCATTTCTTTGGAAATTGTCCGAGAGGAAACTTTCCATGGCTAGACAACTGACTTCTAATGGAGATAGAGCGGTGACCTACGTTTCCTATCTTATCGAATGTCATCTTTAAAAGACCCACTTTTAATATCTCATGCTGACGAGCCTCATCTAACTCCATCAGGAAGCAATTTTGTTATCTGTAAAGACATTACCCGCCTCATCTGTGATGACGGCATTCCATCACGTCAGGGGCTGCAATGTCACTGATGAGGTTTTCTCTGCGAGTAAGGCCTAAGAAAATAAATGTTGTGTTTCCGGTTACGGTCCTGAAAAAATGTGATCAGTAGGTAGGGATTTTCTTTTTTCTTGTCTTTTTTTAGATTTCGGTCGGAGTGATCCACAACAAATACAGCTTAACAGTGCAAAATGAAATGCATCAGGAAACTGGTATTCTCAACATCATGTTTGAACTGTGCCCAATCGTAAAAACACAAGTACTGATCAAAGATGTTCAATGGTGACTACACATTCCTACATCAACTGTTAGAAGCCTTAATCTATTAAAAGAGTATGAAACACAGAAAGTCTGTAAGAAAATTGGCGTGGCAACTTGGATTCTATTTTGAATTGTCATCACTCAGATGTCAGCCCCCAAATTTTATGTCCCTTGCTACAGGTCGACTGAAAAAAGGGTTGTCAGTTTTTTGCTTGGCCTTGGGTCGGTCGAGTAACCGGAAACACAGCATTTTTTCCCTAGGCCTAACTACAGTCGCGGGATAAGACATGAAGATTGATGATGTTACTCTTGGAGTTATCTCATCGGGTGGCCAGCTAATGGCTGCATTATACTTTGGTCAGGTTCAGATCCAATCCATCTGACAAGTAAAAACGTGTTGTCGATTCGAGTTAGAATTACATCATGCTGAGGAATGTAAGGAATACATATAGAATACACCGTGCTGAATTCTATTTATGTTTCAATGTGAAATGCACCAAGAAGGTTTGATGATTTCGAACAAATAACCAAAGTTCAAAGTTCAATATCCAAATCCGGCATAGAATTTTCGACAGCGGCGCACTCGACGCACGCGAAGTGCGTTCGAAATATTCTTTGAAAGCCCGTGTGATGACCCAACTATCAACCGGTCCGGAACATCCGTATCGAACGTCATCGCAGTCCAGGCCTAACATAAAAAAAGCTTATCGATGGGGCGGTGTACCTGCCTAAACAACTTTTAGGTATAAGTTCAGCGGTTTAAGAAGTTAAGTACAGGTGGATAGTATGCTCCAGGCCATGAATTGAAGGAACGAATCACATGGACTGCCATCTCGACTCGAGACTGGAAGGTCTCGACACAAGCAAGCAAGCAGGCACAGGCCCCATTTTGTGCACCGAATGTGTTTCAGGCCGCTGAAAGTTGAACCTGGCATCCATTCTACCGTGGTTTGGCCAGGCTCTCTTGGGGACAAAAGTGGCTTTCCGCCGCTGAGGTAATCGTTGGCACCCGCCGGTGGTAGTTTTACTCCTACAGCGTAAGATAACCACCGGCCGGGTGCAAACAATTACTCAGGCGGCAGAAAGCTCCGTCTGCCCCGGGCAAGCCTAGGCCATAGATAACCCGGCCTAACGACGACAGACTGGATGGCAGGTTACTGAAAATCCAGTGATGGTGTTTCTTTCATTTTAAACACACACGTCACCTCCCAACCCAAAACGAACGATATAAAACGATTGTTTTAAGGCCCAATTGTAAAGTTATTTCCAACTTAGAGAAGTAATTATGGTGCTGTGTTGAAAGAAAAATAGCCACAATCAATTATGAATGGGCACGGTCGGCGCCCTCTAGACAGCAGCTCTGTTTTACACATACTTCATGTTTGCCAAGCGTATCCGAGCTATGAAAGTCCGTACCCATGAAATTGCTGCTTTGCTGGAGATCTATCCACCTATTTATAACATCTGGATAACTGCCGAGTGGTCCTTTAAACATTGAAGTTTCGCACTGAGTGTCTCACTTCGTATAGAAGTCTGCAATATAAAAGATTGAAACAGTATTTCTTGACCAATGCTTTGGCGTTTTTTTTTTCAATCACGACAAAGTAAAGTCAGTATTGAAAGGAAAAACTAACCTTGTCAACATCATGCAACTCTATGCTTATTGTGACGGGAAGCAATATCTTTAATATTCATAAACGTAGATGACGGAAAATGCACCCTAGATGGTGGCAAAGATATTCTATATATGTGCTTATGTATGAGTCCCGTCAAAAGTCAGGATTCAACTTTTTTTACAAAGCAACAAATTTACGTGCTATCGTCACTATATGCCATTCTCAGCCAAGGCGACTGGCATTTATTTTGCCTTTGATGCATTGTTATTGCCATTTCTGCATGAAGTTTAAAACGTGTACCGAAAGGTTACACTAAGATTACAAAGGAAGTTTATTGTGAAAGTATTGATTTTTTTGGCCCAAGTATGTTTTTATGTCTTCCTGATCCTGAACATATGGTGGCACTCTGTGGTTCGGGTTTTATGGAATATTGACGGAAACATAATCGGCCATGCCAACACCAACTGCATGAAGTTCAGCTCATCTTCAGTGAATGTCTTGTCTTCTCAAGTCCCTGTCGAGCATGGCAGAGCAAACTTCATCATCATTAAGTCCTACATCCTCTTCAATTATACCTCCTTAAGCGTCGAAGAAGAGCAACCAAGTTTACGACTGTCTTCCGGTTTCCAGAGCTGAGAATTATGCCAGTCATTTCCTCGTGGCGCATATAGACATGTCCCACCTGTGACATCCTACGGTTGCGAATGACCGTTGAAATTCGTGTCCGGCCACCGTTAAGCTGGCTATTTGTTACGGCAACTAAGCACGGGGCACAAATCATGTTGTAATTGTCTGTAAACTTACAGGAGTGTTTTTTTTTTTTAAATAGGACTCAATTCACCTTGAGACTGGGCACCCACTGGCGAATATAAATATTAATATGTGGCTTATGTAAGTTGGCTATTTGTTCTGGCAACTAAGCACGTGGCACAAATCATGTTGTATTTGTTTGTAAACTTACAGGAGTGTTTTTTGAGAATAGGACTCAATTTACCTTGAGACTAGGCACCCACTGGTGAATATGAATATTAATATGTGGTTTATGTAAGTTGGCTATTTGTTATGGCAACTGAGCACGGGACACAAATCATGTTATAATTGTTTGTAAACTTACAAGAGTGTTTTGGATAATAGGACTCAATTTACCTTGAGACTGGGCACCCACTGGTGAATATAAATATTAATATGTGGCTTATGTAAGTTGGCTATTTGTTACGGCAACTAGGCACGGGGCGCAAATCATTTTGTAATTGTCTGTAAACTTACGGGAGTGTTTTTGGATAATAGGACTCAATTTACCTTGAGACTGGGCACCCACTGGTGAATATAAATATTAATATGTGGCTTATGTAAGTTGGCTATTTGTTACGGCAACTAGGCACGGGGCGCAAATCATTTTGTAATTGTCTGTAAACTTACAGGAGTGTTTTTTTATAGGATTCAATTTGCCTTTAGACTGGGCATCCACTGGTGAATATAAATATGTTGTATATATGTGGCTTATGTATTCTACTCAGGACTTTTCGTGTACCGCATTGCGGTTACATTGCTTGCGTCAATCAAGACAGAACACTCACATTGCATGCAGTAACCTGTGATTGGACTTGCACTTGGGTGAATACTTACGATCATATCACACGGAGGAGGATGATTATCTTCATGATTACAGAACGTCGAGAAGTTCGTTTTGCCGGACCGTTGGCTAAGGCATGGCGAGACACAATGGCTGTAGCATTACGAACTGCTAGGTCGTAAATAGATTGTTGTTTTCAATTGGTTGAGTTGGATTTGTACTATGTTATTGTCTATGAATAACTCACCGTAGATCGGTGGGCTAATTGGAATTTCCAAGTGGAATGGTAAGACTAAAAGAGTGTTTTAAGCAGGGGCCATATTGCACCTCAATTCGATATGATTGTTCTGATAAGGCCTGAGCTAGAGGTGTTTTTGTAAAGGTGTAAGGCCACAGTTGACCACCTCTAGGCATTGAACTAAGTTGATGGAAGATAAAGATGATTATGCTGGGAGATAGCGGTTCCGATCTATAGTTTGGCAATCCGTGGCAAGAATATGTTGCCTTAGAAGGACCTTGAGACTTGTAATTGGATAGCACGGAACACTGTTGCATCGGTGCTGTACTGCTGTCCTATCAAAGGAAGGTGTGCGGTTTCATTTTTCGGCAAATAATGAGATCGGGTCTTCTGGTAGTGCATCAGCGACCAATTGCTTTGGCACTGCAGCCGTGCCCAATCGAGGCCGCGTAGACATGCGTGCAATTCCTGTTAGCGGGAATTCCACAGAGGAAATCTAAAGTAGAATAGGAAAATTTCTCAACGGTCTTTCCGTGAGTACCCAATTGCAATGATCTTCAACGTCCTAAAATGATCTCTTAATTATATTTTTGTGATCTAAAGGACCAGTGATATTTTGGTTGTTCATCGTTTGTCCAGCAATCTCGCCCTTTGGGACAAGGCCTGTAACGTTACAGACTTCCCTGTTCTATTTAGGTCTAAGGCCAATTGATTATATTGATGACCTCCACGCGCGCATCAATCCCACAAAAAAGGTTTGCAACCATACTGTAAGTCGTACATAGAAGCCACAAAATAAGCAAGTATATGTCATGAAATGCCAAAAAAAATATCAAAAAGTTGTTTCTACTGAGCGAAGTCTTCTGAAGTCAACGAAGAACATATGAAAGACCAAAGATAAAGAATTCAATTGTTTGGTATACCATGCTCTGTGCTCAGTCATTTGTTCAACCGTCCTGACCACCTAGATTTCATAAAGAAGGCATTTTTGTTCTTATTTCATTTTGTTTCTTCACACACGCGCATCAGTTTTGGGATGGCCAGAGGATGTCATCCATATGTAATCAAACCATTGTGGCCAAAAGCGTTTCTAAGAACACACTTTAATCCAGATACACTGAACTAAACATCAACGGTCCTTTTGATAAAAGAGCACTTGTTATAATTTGTCTGATTGGTCCAAGGACAAAAGTCCAAGTGCCAAATTTGTCAAGGTTGACAAATGTCGTCATTTGCCGCCTAGGGATCGAGATGTTCATTAGTCTAATGCCATGTAGCCACATAATTCTCTTTATCTAATTCTGCGTCCTACATCTTTACATTTTATGAGACATAAATTTCATTATATACCATCTTGTCTGCGTAACTCACGTCCGCATGGCTCCAAGGGTCGCCTAACCCGCGTAGCCATTGGCACATGTACTTGACAGAACATTCCATCTACATTTTTCATGACTGAAACATCGAATTCAATTTCAGCAGGGACATGACTTCTGGCGCTAAAGTGAAGATATATTTTCATCAGTGTCTGAACCTCTGCCAACCGTCGCATCCTGTATAATTTCATTGTTTGGTACTGTGCATATATCATAGGCTCTACCAGACCAGCTACGCCAGCTATAGGGAGAATATTTGCCAGGGAAGTTTGGCCACATGAGGGTTTCATTTGCAGGCGCAGTTACAATACGCGGGCGAAATGTGATATTCACCGTGGACTGACTCTACCGGCTTATCATTCCCTTTTCTGTTGGATTCTACGATCCATACGCCTGGTGAAAAATTGCGAATGTGTTTCCGATTACCTGACCCACCCTTAATTTAGCAAAGACCTGCCTACCCTAACCATTTTTTGGGGTTCGACCACGCACTGGCAAGGACGTAAAATTTCGATCTTGGATCTGAGCGATTCCTATTTTGCACACTGTCAGCAAATGAGGGCGTTGGATAGTTGATGTAAGAATGTGTAGTAAAAATTGTACTTCTTTGTTAAGTTTACAATTTACTATCTTTATTATTACAACATGATGTTGAAAATATCAGACCGAGTATCTGATGCATTTCAGTTTTACATTGCTAAAGTGTATACTTTTTGATCAATTAATTTGGTCGAAATCTATTTCTTTAACTAAAAAAAAGGGAGGAAAATCCCTACCTACCGATCCTATTTTTTTCAGGACCGTAACAGAAAACACAACATTCTTTTGTTTGGCCTTATCAGACAAGGAAACTTCACAATGTTGGTGCCGCGCTTGACCAGGCGTCTACCAGTGAGTTTTTTTCTCGGAGTGTTGATTGGTATGTGGGTGGCATTTAAATTAAAAAGAGAACTAAAATTAGGCTAAAAGTGCCAGTTTCATCAAGTGGAGAACATCAGATCATGCAGAACGACAGAAGCGATGTGTGTTCCACTCAAGGTACGTATACACTAGCTTTTAGTGCTAGCTTGCGGAGTATGAACTTCAAACATATTCTTGACTTGTACGTTAGAAAATTGGAATTCACACTTCAAACCCAGGATTCACCCTATGATTGAGGCTTTTAATTTGAGCAGGAGTTGGTAATGGCACGAGGTATCTTCAGAAAATGAAGGAAATGGAGACGAAAGAACCATAATTGGCGGTAGGAGTTGATTTACTTAATAACAGCAGTGGTAATGTACACACACTTCGATGGAGTCGTTCCTTTTTATAGCTGAGGTCGATTTGGCAGCGTTTTATGGCGTTTAATCGAGTGCTTGTAATTCAGGGCGCATGAGATACCACCCTATACGGAAGAAACCCTGTCATTGCGTCTATGCATTTTTCAAGAGCCCAACGAGAGGGAGTGCCAGGTGTAAGAGATATAAATTCCTGAGCAGGTGGGGAATTTTGAACACCTACAACACATAAAACAATCAATTGAAGTTCACGCCGCATTTACAAGTGAAGTTAGAAGAAAAGTTGAAGGACAAACAATTCTCCTTTAGAGCATCTCTTAGCACATCTTTGGCACCAGGGAAACTTCCTGAAATAGATACGCCAAAAATAGTTACTCAAGCAACTTGATAAAATTTTGAAATAGTCAGACGTTTCTGAAATAGTCAATTCATCGAAGTTCGAGGAAAAGTTGAAGGACCAACAATTGTCCTTTAGAGGATCTCTTACCACATCTTTGGCACTAGAGAAACTGCCTGAAATAGAATCAACTCATCGAAGTTCGAATAAGAATTGAAGGACCAACAATTCTCATTGAGAGGAGCTCTTACCACATCTTTGGCACTAGAGAAACTGCCTGAAATAGAATCAACTCATCGAAGGTCGAATAAAAGTTGAAGGACAAACAATTCTCCTTTAGAGGATCTCTTAGCACATCTTTGGCACTAGAGAAACTGCCTGAAATAGAGTCAATTCATCAGCAATAGAATGACCTTAAGGAACGAATGGGGACAATGATTAAGCATTCTTAAGTAGCATTTCTCTCACACTTCTAGATGATTCACGAGAACTCTGTGCTTAAGTGCTTTTTGACGAATCTACTTCCGTCCAGGATTAGTTTCTACTTTTCATGGACGATTAAACATCAGTTTCTTCTGGCGCCGCCATGAAAGAAGAGGTCGCATATCCGCTCGTTGCGGCTGCACTCACGGTAGAAATATCCCATTATTAATTGTTTCTACTACAGTTTTATCCGTCTCCTGGCAGCCATAGGAATCCTTGTCTTATTTCATGTCTCCGCAACGATAACTCTTGAGAGCGGAACTATGCCCTCCGCTCGTAAAATACAGACAAGTGTTGAGAAGTTTGCGTTGGTACATGTGATATGAGTGACTGAAGTGTGTGAGGTTACGGGCGATAGCTCGCCTGAATATCTATAAACAAGACTCAGCGCACTTAAACAAGATATCAAATACGTTCTGCTGCAGTACCTTAGAGAGTCGCTAGGTGGCTCAAAATTTTGAGGTCTTATCAAGACCTACCCACATACCAAATATGAAGACAATCCATTCAGGCATTCTTGAGTGATCGTGTTCACACATAGAAACGTACGAGCTCCCGAAAGAAATAACCTGCTTAGCGAAGGTTAACAAAAATAGCTAAGGTCTACATGATTATTATGTCAAAGAAAACCTTTCTTTATAGAGAAGGTATATCTGAAACCTCTCCTTTTGGGTTCGCACTTTAATCATCGTGTAGGATCCTACATCAAACAGCGTCCCGCTTTTTATGTTTCCGACCTACCAATCCACTGTATCCATCAGACTTGCAAACTGTTATCCAAGCCAGGAGTGCGATATTGCTAGGATTACTCATTTCAAAGGCCAAACATCGTGAATGAATGTCACGGGAATTGGAGAGAGATGCCAGGGTTTCTGGTTTTCACCCGAGATGATCTTGTTCGTAGTGTGATTTTACGTCGGGCAAATCCTTCCCGTATTTTTTGGCTAGGTACTCCAACGTTTACGATAATTGGATCAATGTAGAAAACCTAGATTCATAACTTCATGGTTTATGCCTCCAAGTCTGCTTAATCCTTCAGTAAGTCTTTTAGGGGCAAAGTGCTTCAAAATTTATCAAAAAGTATATTGGCGCATCTTTGTAGATTCATGGTTTAGCTGACTTTGCGTGCTCCCGGAGCACGCTGACTTATCTCTCTCCTTTGGTGGTCGTTCTTTGCAAAGTCGGTGAGTAGATTGGCGGTTTTGATGCGGAAAATTGTTAGGCAACGCTGGAGGCTAAGATTTAAAGCCAAACCACATCGTTGAAAATTGGACAAGAAATAAATATTGATTTGGAAACCTTGAAGACTTGCTTTGATTGCAAGACCCGTGCTTTAGCATTTGAAGCCGAGTTTTTACTTTTCTTTGGTGGGTGTTCTTATCCACGCACTTGGATGAAATGGCGCAGCAAATTTATCATGTAGTACTGAAAGTCGGGGTTAAGGACGCCAAAAGTCAGATTGATGCTTTAGTACTACACTCCCTGTGGACTCACATGCAGAGCTTAGGTCACTTTGCTCTGTGATATTCCATTTAGGAATGCGAATCTCTTGCGTTAAAGAGCTTAAGTGCTTCAGGGTACATTTACCTATTTCGGACCAACGGTTTCAATCCTGTTCATTGAACTCAATAATGACTTTTAATGCATCTTAATGGCACGCCTGAGTGTTGGGAAGAGCATAATGGGAGTAATTTTGTTCTTACAAGTTGCAGCAGTTGCATAAGCATCGGCGCGAAATTGTGCAGGGAAGTCATAAATGCACAAAGCGGCAACGGGCTAAAACTGCTTCATTCAATGGCCATGCCTCGGCCTATTTATGGGGACACTCGCCCTTACATAACCAGTTGAACGTCACACATACATACCGATACAAATACATACCTGCGTTACATAAAAGAGGGAATCCGCTTGTGGCGTTCTTGGGATCTTGTGATTGATAATCGGCTTAGTTAGACACCTAGGCGCCACGCCTTGACCGCAAACGGAAGATTCTGAGGTCTCAAAGATTAGTTTCGTGTTGGGCTGGAGGAAAGGGTCAGGCACCCAGATTTGAGAGGATTTTGTACACGACATTAAGGCTGGCGTCGTGTTGATCTTATCTACACGTAGGCAGCTGTCTGGGGTAGTGCGATGACTTTTGGCAAATAAACCGAAAGATAAAGGACCCAACCAATATGTACGTTCTTGCATTGCCGATCATCCCCGATGACAAAGATGTCAAGACTCATTCGTGTAACGTCGACGCTCTTTTATCAACCACGTGGATATATAAGTTCCAAAGGCTGTGGAACTTTCAAACGGTTTTCCACTGCTGCTTTACAAAGCACGAGCGACGTGTTAAAGGGCAAGGTCGGTTTAGCCCCTTGCGCGAGGTTAAACTGAAACTTTCAAAAATCTTCTACAGTTGGCCGATGTCCAGCGCTAGAAGTGGTTGTGAAGGTTTCGTGAGATTGGCGGTAAGTTCGGAATTATCAACCCCTTTATTCGTCTCTTCCCTCGTGGCCACAATTGATTTGCAAATGACCTCACAGTTCGTATTGGCAGTACATCCTCTTGATCATCTGTACTTTCTTGCACAAAAGGAGCAAGCTGGCAAAGAATTCGCCTTTCAGAACAGCTTTGCACAGCGGAAGCAAATCGCCACAAAGGAAAAGGATTTGAAGAGCTGCTGTGAGACCACGAGGTTAAAAGTTTTACGATTAACGTAGACCCGCTCATCGATCATACGGCGCCACCGACGTGTATTAGCGTTTCCAAGAAGCACATTGTGCAAATCTCAAAGGTCGTCACATCGGTAAGACGCCCGTGGGTAGACGAAGATAAGGAGGATCCACTGACTTTTGAAAACGACATCTTTGAGTAGGCTAAAAAGTGGTATCAAAGTGTTGACCAATTGGGGCGTCTAGGTAAATCCTTTGAGTGTGTATGGTTGTCGTTGAGAGGCCCACGGATGTAGATACCGTTACACAACGGCGACGACTGTAGGAGACATTTGTATAGGATCTAGTGGGGACTGTATCAAGACCTGCCACCAGCTTCAGAGAAAATAAAGGCAAAAAGATGGAAACTAGCTGCTCATCAGACATCCTGATATCATAGCCTCCAGAGTCCAGATTAGTGTTATTGGAGCCTACAAAAGGGAAAAGAAGCCGTGGAAGACCAAAAGGCACCTTCATCGATACCTTAAGAGCAGACACAAACCTTACTGAAGTGAAGGAAATCCAGTCCCTGATGGAAGATAGGGTGGAGTGGAGGAAGCTTTCAAGTTTGGTTCGAGTGGAAGCTCGACCAAAGTAAAGTAGAGTAGAGTAGAGTAGAGTAGAGTAGAGTAGAGTAGAGTAGAGTAGAGTAGAGTAGAGTAGAGTAGAGTAGAGTAGAGTAGAGTAGAGTACGTAAAGTAAAGTAAAGTAAAGTAAAGTAAAGTAAAGTAAAGTAAAGTAAAGTAAAGTAAAGTAAAGTAAAGTAAAGTAAAGTAACGTAACGTAAAGTAGTGGGGACTTTTGAATCACTGCCTTTTTGGGTCGTGGTGTATATATGTTTGGTTACCGTTGGATGAAATGCGATGTGGCATTATTGGACTCAGTTATGTCAGCCATGATAGAATCCTCATCATGATTGAATACATGGCCACACTAATATTTGACCTTCCAGTGGCATCCCTTCTAATCTGCTCTATCATTCACGGGGCTCATTCTAATTCAGTATAACTCGCTGCAAAGTTGGAATTCTGTTATGTGGCTAGCATCAGTATCTTATTTTTGCGTAACGGCAGCGGTTACAAAAGGCGTCAGTGTAGAATCTGCTGGTTTTATTTTCCAAATACCCCAATATTCCCAAGGATATAATACATTTGGTGCCCAAATATGTACAATTTGATGGATGTACAAGAACCCAACACACTTATAGAGAACAGTAGGGGTGACCCGCTATGCTTGGCCAAAAACGCAGGCCGTAGCGAAGCCGCATTGTACTATTAGCTAACGAAAAAGCGTCATGCTTCGTCCTAAGTCTGAGGTTCGACCGCTTTATTTTTACAATTTGATGGATGACTGGAATTATCTCTACATATCCAACTAAATCCTTGCAAAAAGAAACGCTAACATATAATATTTAATTGCCGTATTTGTGTATACTATTAGGTTCATTGTACGTAGTATGGTAACTCTCTTCTCGACAAGTCAAGCACATTGTCAATGAATGGCGTGCCATCCTAAAGACTGTAACCCTTTCCAATGCCGTGCATATCGGGTGAAGATGACTTGACACTACTTTCTATTGGGGACGCCATTATTTATCTTTTACCGCTCCCGTCCTCTTACTGCTTGTTTACTGCATGCTCTCAAGCTCAAATCACGCACGCTCGCGCCAGATTAAGCTCTCGCGTGAGCAGATTCAAAATGGCGCCGGAGTGTTTATTAAACAGCATACGCAATGAAGCTCCCTAACGTTTGATCCACAAGTGTGATCTATTTGACCCTCACAGACTATTATAACTGTTGTAATCATATTCTGTATGCCGAAAAATGTCGTGGCAGAGCTGCAATTTGGAACATCATAGCTAATCATCCAGGGCACGATAATGAGCCGTACGCAGTTTGTGCACTTTTCTTGATAGCAGGGGCGGCTTTAAAAGTTCTATGTTACCATATAATGGAGCAGTGACGACCATAAATGCTAAGAGGTTAAGTTGTCTTTAAGTGTTTGGAAAAATTTCGTTACTCTAAATGGTACACAGTGATATTTTTAGCGGTTCATAACTTTGTATTCGTTTCTCGCATGCTGTGTGGTGACAAAATTTATAACCAGGTTCTTTTATATCACATGTCACAGTACTATCTGGTAATGAATGGATTTTGCAATGGTTTAGATAAGAGCCTTCTATCACTTTTGCCCGTTTCCCCAAACCATTTTACAGCCTATTTACCACCCGAAGCTTCAGGGACGACATATTTGAAAGCGCCATGTGGTGTTTTCGATGTACCTGCTTCAAAATGTGTATTTCAAAGCGTCGGGTACGTCTAATGGGTACACAACTCTTCAAAGGGGGACTACTTCACAGAGCAGTGTCCATGCTATTTAATCCTTAGGCCAAAGCAAGTAAATTTTATAGCTGACATCCTCTGCAGAGTCCAAAACTAATGCGAGAGGGCAAAGACAGCAAGATGGGTAAAAAAAATAAGATGGCTAAATTTTCACAGACACCATGAACGTTGTAACAAGAGTAGAAACATGGTATCACAGAAAACAAGTCTTTTATTCCTGTATTCAAGAAGTGCAAAAGTGACACTAGTGTACATGGCACAAAGTTGGCAGCTACACTTGTTTCACTTCTACAACTAAAGTCATGGCTTCATCACTAGTGTCACTTCTACAACTACAATCAAGGCTACAACATGACATATTTTTCCATTTTTGGTACTTCTTGTCATCTTGACCATATCTGGAGAGGGGGGAAATTCTTCTAGTTTTTCAAAACTATAGGTGAAAATTTATGAACGTCAATGTTGTAATCAAATTTACCTTCTGTGACCTTACGGGATTCGTAGAATGGTGTGATTGATTTTACACGGGAATACTGCATTTAGTGGCGTTTAGTTTGAAAGCAAACAGTGATTGCGGGTCAATTTCGACTGACCCGCCGCTTAACTGTCGTTTGGCGCAAAACCCGCATCATAATTGATGGAAAACCAATACCTGGTATCGGTAGCAATTCTAGATTTGTCTCTTTTGGTGTTGAGGGCTAAGGAGGATTTGCTCATAGTGATTTTCCAGTCCATTCTTAAGCCGCAGGGGTCGCTTTTCACAAATCTGCACCCTTCGATTTTAGCAGGGAGTGTTTGAAGTTCGGGGTGGATTTAACGTGCTAAGATTGGAGATCAATCACAGCTAACAAGTTTTCGTTCCTGGTATACTTTGTCTAGCGATTGTTGTTTGAGGTAGGATGAATAGGGCATTCTTCATCATTTCTATTCCCCTTTAATTTTCCCTTCATGATTGAAAGCCTAATTTAGTCTTTGCTTCCACAAAGCTAGTACATCCTATGTAATTGCAGTGTTCCCCTTGCTTTGTTATAGCAAGCAAATGACATAGAACTGTGTGTGAATTTATCTGACAGAATGTCGCTGCCATATGAATGTTTCTTATCACCATGGGCATCGTGTAATTCTCCACCTCCCACGTGATCTGTGCTGTCTTGAATCATTACCGTATTTTAGCTCAGGTAAGCAGAAAACGTACATGCCCAAATTACCGGTGTCAAGTAAAGGCTTTAGGCATTGATGTCTTTATTCGATATAAGCTTATCGGTAATGATGCTTTCTCTGTGTTAACCCAGTTTTTTGAGCGACAGATTGGGAAATCGATAGACTCTTCAATAATGCAGAAGATGGCGCCTATCTTTTAATCATTTCTTACCGCTGACTCCATCAAACCGTCTTAAAAGATTAGGTATATGTTGTTGTGAATTACCCCATGGATCCATTGATTAACGTTGGAAAGACTATTCCACTAGAGACATTAAAACTTAAGACTTATGTCTAATTAAAAGGGAGGTGTGTTAGAAGAGGATTTAGTTGAGGAAAGGGGCAAAGTATTTCAAACATGTCAGAGTGAAGGGACTTTGCATGAACTTTTTCACCGTGCAGCTTGGCCACTTAGATTAAGTTGTTGGTGTTGGATAATGCGTCTCTATTTTCCCTAGAAAAAGAATCCCATATACTTTGAGGCGATGTCTGATAGTAATGCAAGCTTTATCCAAAAGTGGAAAATAAGGGTCTTATAATACCACCTAATTTCTCAAGTCGTTTAGCTGGCCAGTGTCCCAGCAACTTGCACCTTAACGGTACTAATGAACTCCTACTACAATCTTTGCCGCATTGTGGTGGTTCAAAACGTGACTATTAAGTACATGTGTATATGATTGTATGCAATGTTATGGTGTGCCATGTTATGTTATAAGAACGTTAACCTTTTCCCCATATTTGGAGGAAGCTGTGTTTCGATAACCTCTTTATTCACAACCAAGACATACAATCACAGGCAACGTTTCGGTGACCGTTTGTCACCATCCTTAGGCCAATTCTGACTGCAGGCTAGGTGTCGCTGCTTAAAATGCTAGCCTATAGTGTGGAATCGTACCAGTCAGAATTGCCCTGAGGAAGGTGACAGGCGTTCACCGAAACGTCGGCTTCATGGTTGTATGTCTTGGCTGTGAATAAATAACCTTGCAATTGTAATCCAATGAATGAACACAGTTGTGGCATAGCACGGATGTGACGTAAGATAGATATTAAACAGACGGAAGCAAACAAGATGGCGTCCGGAAACAACAACCAACCCAGGTCTTGTTTGTGAATAAAGAACTTTGTTATCCAGTGAGCCAATGCTCCAATCTGATGAAATTATTCACGGATGTGTGTTTGTTTATTCATTTTGGTCCAGATGCATCGCAGTGACGTCAGGTCTCCGGACGGAGAACTGCCGCATGAGCCTGACCGTCTCCATCACCCTGGTGTGGATCGTCTCGGCTCTCCTGGCCATCCCGGACGCCATCTTCTCCGACACGGTCCAGTTCCACGCCGCAGACGTGGACATGCTGGCCCTCCCGTCCACCCTGCCCGCCGCCAACGCGTCCACCCCATACTCGGACAAGGTGAAGACGTACTGCCGCCGCATCTGGAGTATCGATCAGCGATTGGCTTACAGGTAAAGCCCTGGTTGTGATTAGGTCCAAATTGGGAAAAGGGGCCCCACCGAGTAGTTGACGGGCTTTTTTTTTCACTTTCGGGCGTGACCCCTACGTGGCTCCGTAAGACACACTGTGGCTGCCGAGCTATTATATTATTGGGCCCGGCCGGGACGCCGAATAATTTTGTCCTGGACTTAAAATCAACGCGGGGGGCCGGTAACAAGTACACGCCGTGAGCTAATTGTGAGAACGCCGGGATGTGTACATGTCGTTGGTTCATGAGACTATTCGACCAGCTGTAGGTAGACATATTCTCATTTTATAATGTCAGTGTCTTTAATCAACATAAGCGTTCACATTGCACTGCAGCTATAGGGGTCGCTGCTTATAGATGCGGTCCCAAACGTAAAGTATTTGCATGTATACATAGATAAATGCGTCTTCGTCTTTCTCTTGCAGAGCGAACTATCTGTTCCTGTTCGTGGCTGAGTTCGCCATCCCTGTCGCCATCATGACGGTGTGCTCCGCCCTAGTTGCCCGGAAAGTGTGGGACCGGAAGTTCCCCGGAAACGTCAACCCCTGGCAGCTTCGTGCCCAGAAGCGCTCCCGCAGGAAGACCGTCCTCCTCCTCCTGTTGGTAGCGTCCTTCTGCCTCTGTCTCGGCCCTTTCTACGTCTACGCTCTTATCCGAGACTTCTTCGGCCACCTTCTCCACAGCGAGTCCACCAACACCATGATCTTCTACATCGTCGAGGCCGTTGCCATGGCAAACTGCCTGATTGACACCCTGGCCTACGTTGCCGTTGACAACCGGATGAGGAGGTACATCGGGAAGCTGCTCGTTTGCTTCTCCTGTTGTCAATCAAAGAAAAATGGCACCGTGCCAGTAGATGCGGAAACCAAAACGGCAAGGTCATCAACTTATGGACATGCCCCCATAGAGATGCGCGTGCGCACAGGTAAACCAGAGGCAAGGTTGTAAGCGATGCAGCCATTGGACACCGATTGTTTTACGGCAGATGCCAGTTTGTAAGCGATGCAGTCATTGGACGCCGGACTGTGCAATTCTCGGGCGATTTGCAGTCAAATCGGAAACACTGGACACTGACAGACCCTACATAAACTGTAATGAAATTCATGGGCGCCTTGCACAAGAGTTGTCTTTTATCAAACAGAGAAAAATCAAGTAAAATGCGCAGGATGCATATGTGGACATATAAAATGAAATCAATATAATATCTGTCATGTGTGTGTGTGTTTGTGTGTGTGTGTGTGTGTGTGTGTGTGTGTGTGTGTGTGTGTGTGTGTGTGTGTGTGTGTGTGTGTGTGTGTGTTATGGTTATTATACAAGTGAACGTTGTCATGAACAAATGCAGCTTGTAAAACTGTATAACATTGTGAATATCATATATGAACATAGATATTTATATGTACATATGGTATATACCCACCGGTACATCATTGTATATTGACAACCCCGGAACATCATTGATATCATGATGGTGTTTTATTGTTTTTGTCTTTATTGTTTCAATTTGTTTCATTGTTTTATTTAAATTTGTCACATTTGTAGACATTTGTGATATCTACGTTTTGTATGTAAGTCAATATTTCTCGAATACAAACGTACCATGGACTTATTCTATTCAATAGAGAAGAATTTCTGCCTTGTCAGTCTGTGTAAAATAGAAAACCACAATGTCACGGTAAGCCGTGTCTTCAGAGATTCTAATGTAACGTTACGTGTAGTTGTATTTGGAATCGGAATTCGACCGGATACCAATATTTGTAATTTCTTGGACACATAGTACTCTAGGGGGGATGATGGTATTGGCGCAGGCGCCTAGACCCTACGGTGAGAGAGTAAACAGGGCATTAAAACATTGAAAGCCTTTCTTGGTGGGCTTTTTGGTGAACTCTTGGCAAGTCTGGGGTGGGTATGACAGTTCAGACTTCATAATTTTAGAATTTGTTGACAAAAACGACCTTTCTTCATCTTTTTGTCTTCTGGGCCCCCGGGAGATAGTGTGATGGTCGCGAGCAGGCCCTTATAAGGGAAATGGACTGACTCAAGTGCTCTCGCTCGGGGGTGTTTCCCCGGAGACTAGCCGTATAGAAGTTCTCGTAATTCTGATAGATGACAGTCTACAGAACTGGTAAAAATTTGAGGGTAAGTTTTCTTGGTCAGGATCTTTGGTTCCTAATATAATGACACCTAATTTCTGTCAACTTCCCCATAGGGATGCATGTATTATTGGCCCAAATTGGAATGCTCTAATCCCCCTCTAGCGTTAATTCTATTCAGGTAAGAAGACAGTATACATGTATATCAAATAGAAAACCACACTGTGTAACTTGTGCCTGCAGGGATTCTAATGATAGTGCATGTGTGTGTGTAGTTGTATCTGGAATCAGAATTCGACTGGACCAATATAGTTAACTAGTTATCCACTAGTTTACAAGGATGTCAGTACATTACGGCCATGTTCACAATTTGAGAATATAAGAGCTAATGTATTGATTACATATCGACATTACAAGATTGTGCTGTCTTATATGATATCTTCTAGTCTTATGCTAGCTTGGTAATCTACTTCACAAAGTGGACTATTAAAAATGTTTGTAAATAGGACTATCCAAACAATATATAAACCTCAGAGTTTTATAGATGTAATTACAAAGAGTATGTCAGAAATGGTGTGTATAAAGAGAAGGATTATGAAATATATCATGTAAAGTCGTCAACCGCTTCCAAGTCTCTTCTTATCCGTATACTTGTGAAAGGACTCTTGCCAACCATAGGTTGTAGTTCTCACTAAATTCGCTAGATGGCATCCGTGATTGGGAGGGAAGAACCGAGGACTACAATTCAATCAGGTTTATCTCAGTTAAGATTAGATGACACCAAGAGCGGGCCCAGAGAATTAAAAAAAATGAAATAGAACAAAGTGGAACTGTTTTAGGCATAATGAAGATCACCAGTGAGAAGCGATATCTTTCCTCCCCTGCGGATGAGCAAACTCAGGTGAATTAAGATTATTCTCCAAGCAGAGGCTTCGATCGAGAGGGGTAGTTTTGTCTCTAACGAGAGGAGAGGAACGTTAGAAATACCGGACAAAACTACCCCTCTCGATCGAAGCCTCTGCTTGGAGAATAAATCTAGATTCTGTAGGTACGTAGACATTGTTTGATTGGACAGAGCTTTGAGTGACTTACGCAACCATGAATCTATTCATCAAGTACCGTTTCAAACCCACGCAGTCATCACCCCATACCTGATGGGTCTGCCTGGTGAAATTACAGTTTTTATTACAGATTTTTTTGGGGGGGTTTTCTTGATTTGCTGGCACGTGGATTTTAACCCTGGAAATGCCGTCGAACGGCACACTCAATGCGCTTTTTTTGCCGTCTCGATATTCAAACGTGAAAATAGAAAGGCAACGTATGCGCGAGCAAATACAACATGTATCGCCCATTTCCCTCCCCATGCAAAAAGCGACTGTTCTAATGCAAAAAGTAACTTTTGTCTGTATGTCTGCAATGTGGGTATTTGAATAAAGACTTGAATTGAAGACCAGGAATCCTATGTATGGATGGGCTCTTCCAGGCACCCATATTCATACTGGACAATTCAAAAAATGCCTCTACAAACAAAACTGGACCTTCTTGATAATCAACCAAGCTCAAAATTTAATTTTCAAAAATCTCCCCCTCATACAAGAATGGACACGTCCAGCTGTGTATGGACCAACATGTATCATGCAACTTTTAGAATGTAAACAGCTAGAATCTTGATGAAGGTGTAGATTTCTTCTGCGAGAGAATTTCCGCTTTCCGAGAGTCCAGACAATTTTGCATAACGCAGCGAACAGTTCTTTGGAACCAACTCAGCTTTTGCAAAAAATTCACAAATTTCTGCTAAACGCACAAACAGGTTATTGCTATATATACATATATATATATACACACAGAGAGGAATGTAGAAAAAACATTTATGTGGAAAAACACCACCAGAAAAAGTTTTGTTACTGAAGGCGTAGATTTTGATCATAATCAATTGTACACAACACAAGGACAGGAGCCAGGGGGCAGTGAAGTTGTGCCTGTCTGCACCTGGCATGCATATTAGTGCTCCTAATTGAATTGACTATTTCAACCAATCAGGACGAGTTTAATAAATCCGTAAGTATGTTGATAGGCGCTCTCTCATTGGCTGACCGAATTAGCCCACCTGGCTACCCACCTACTAGGAGTAAAGATGTGACCATATATGGTGTTGCCATATATGGTCATATGAGGAAAATAGCCAATCATCTCCCCAAAATACCCCCCAAAATCGTATTTTGAAGTGATGTATGCCAAAAGTGCGAACTTGGTTCTTTGAACATGTGTAAAAAAAATCCCGGACACTCCTACCCCACTCGACCGAAACCTCTGCTTATTGGAGAATAGTACTGGTAAGAATTGTCTTATTGTTTCAGTCATTCTAAGAGATATTTGCTCTGTGGTTTCAGGAATACTGTCTTTAGGTTCTTTAAAGGCATACTCAACTCCAGAGGAGAGTGTTCTGCTACGTATAGTTTTCTGAATCCCGAAAAGTAATTTAATTGACAACTTGACAATGAACTTAGACAAGGCAGCCGTTGCATTATACAGCATCAACCATCAATATTAAAAAAAATCTTAGGCTGGCCTTAAAAATCACTTTTGCAATGTGTTTCTTGATACTTGGTTGTCTACTAATAGCCTTATGATTTTACAGTCTACTTGCAGTGGGTTAGAAATGGACTTTGATCTTTGTTAATCATCCCATTGAAACCCATAAGATTTCTAAGTGCGATCTGGAAAATAACGTTTGTAGTTTGAATAGTTGTTCATCGATTTTCTTCCTTAGCAACCTATTTTTCTGTTCCTTTGACAAAAAAATTGACCTTGAACTTTAGCAATTATCCAATGGGAAACAATGGGTCTGCATGAAGGGACACTACTCAATCACTGGATTTTAAACGTGTCATTTATTTATTCATCTGTGATGAATTTCTAAAATTTTGGTTGATTTTATTTGCATAAAGGTGTGGTCTCTGGAGCTGAGCATGCCTTTAATGACAAAGCTCACACCTACAAATATTCCCAGATATGCCTCACAACATGAAACAATACCAGAACACACATTCTACATTGTTCGGACTATACGTAGTGCATTTTGTTGAAATGTCACATTTTACAACTTTTCCGTTTTTCACACCCTAAAATTTCCAATTTATAAACAGTCTTGAACTAAAAAAAGATAGATACAGTTAGTACAGTTTAGTTAAATTCAAAAATGTAAGGGTTCTAAAACTAGGGGTAACTTCAAGCTTCTGCCCCAAAAACCTTTACATAGCGCTTTTCCTAAAATGCGCACAATACGAAAAACATTGGAATGTGTTGTTTATCGAGTTCGACTGCCTCACATTTCCCGATCTCCTACAATGTAAGACGTCTGGAGAATACACCTGGTTTTAGAAGGGAAGCATAATCACCTTGACAGGCAGCCTTGTTTCTTTCGTACAAGACGTTTTCCGAAGAGTACAGCTGAATGCTGGACACTCTACGGTATAATCCATTGCTACCAGTACTAGTGGCGGATTCCAGGCGGCAATGTTCAGCTAGACAGTTGACTATGATTCTCTCGTACTTGGTTGCTTCGTTTTGTCGGTTGATGTAGTCATGGTAGCTGTTGGATTCTATCATGGCGACGACAGTAATACTACAGTTCGACTGATTCGTGACTTCCATTTGTGGGATTGTTTCTTCACTACGGGCTCTATGAGTCATATTACAGTCAGCCTTGCTTTTCTGGACAGGGTTAGCAAGGACGATAATGTCATCTGGATCCGCATACGTCTTTTCCGTAATTTCTGATAATTCGTTCGGGCCTGGAACTTGTGGATTATCGTCTTGTCCAAAATCAACATTATCCCTTTGGTACGCTGGGTTTATAAAGACGTCGGTTTGTTCGCGACTTGCTTGAGATTCTTCTGCTCTTTCCGTTGATTCTACATTTAGGTTCGGTCCGTTCCGTCGTTCATCTCTCTGTCTCTGCTGGATGACATGTTTAGTGACAGTTACCACTAAAAGTGAAATGAAAACAGCTGACATCACTATCAAGACAGCGTCTGTAGTGTCCATAGCCACTTCTTTGTTGGGTATATTACCGATCTTGTTCTTGGTGGTAAAATGCGTGATTTTATAGTCATTTGGACCAGCTAATGAGACACTGATCTGTTGTGTCGTGCTTTGTAACAGTGTTAGGTCAATTTGGATGCCTTTGGACTGGTTTCTTACGGTTGACAGAAGTGGTACAGAATTAATTAGGATATCTGTGGTCTTTTCTAAGATGGGAAGTTGTGTTTCAGTCACTTTCTCTTCTTTTGCTGGACAGGCTTGTAGGTTTGCCTCGTGTAGCGGGACATTATATAGACTTTCAGGACTGCTACATTTAGGCAAGCCATTTGTAAGAAACTCAAGGTAAAGCATAGACCATTCGAAAGCAAAAGTACATCTGAGTGGCCAACACTGCTGGTACTCAAGAGCCATTTCTGCCAACCACGACATATGGCAGTCACAGTGAATTGGATTGCCGTGTATAAATCTGAACTTTCTGCGCCCTCTTCTTGTCGATGATGCAGGATAGTTCTGAGAGTCTGGAACATAAAGGGGATTATCGATGTTTGCTTTAGAAAAGGTAGCCAGACGATTGTAAGCCACATTTATCACATATAGAAACTTTGCGCCTTTTGTGACCAAGTCAAGCCTTATAGAGGTTAACAAATTGTGAGATAAATCAAGCGTGCCAAGGTTCTTCACATGACTCAAAGATTCCCACGGAAATGTCGTGATGAGGTTGTGGCTGAGATTTAGCATACGGATGAAGGGAAAGCCGGACAAGTCGTGGACGGTTTGGATACGATTGTGCTGAAGGAACACATAGCGTACCTCGTATAGTGGCTTAGCTGGTAGACTGGTTATGTTGGAATGCGGGCAAGTAATCCTACTCTCCATAAATTCTCTTACATAACATCTGGTTGGAATCGAGGCCCCAAATACCGCACTTGACACCAGTTGCATAAAAATCAAGAATAGAAAGCGTTCCATTGTGACGTTACAAAGCTGTAGACCTATTTGGTGTGATTGTTAATTGCTGTACGAATATATCAGCTTGATTTCTGCGGTTGAAGAGCTCTGAAATGCTCAATGTCGGAGGGATGGCCACTTATTAGATGGGTCTTACACAACATGTAAATCGGTCTGCAGTTGATGAAAACTTTGACATCATCGTGAAATTCATAACCTGCAGTAACACAATTCAAAGAACATAGTTACACATGTATACTAGTATCATTCTCTAAAAATTGTTTCAATTCTTAAAACATGAAATGCTTGTTTCTGACAGGCTTTGGGGTTAACGTTCTTGTTGGAGGTCCCGTGTTTGAGGAGAGCCACACCTCGAGCACGTAAAAGAACCCGCTACACTTATCGAAAAGAGTATGCAGAGTGCTCTTCAGTACAAACCTGGCATGTTACGTCATTAAGCGTTTACCTGGTATGCAATACAAACAAACAAGAAAACAAACAATCAATCAAACATCCACAAAGAGGTAGAATGTTGTAAAATTCAAAGATGCATGAAACGTAATATGATTATTAGACGCCAGTCAAGCAAGATAAGACGGATCTTACCGTAACAGATACCGTAACGGATGTCATGATAAACTGGTCTTCACAACAGTTTCTTCTTGAATGTGTTAACTGTCGTCCCGTGATTCGAACCAAAGAAACCTGGCTATAGACTGTCTGCGATCATTTTATTGGACAGAGCTTGGAGTGACTTACGCAACCATGGATCTATTCATCAGTACCCTTTCAAACCCACGCAGTCATCACCCCATACCTGATAGGTCTGCCTGGTGAAATCAAAGTTTCTCAAAGATTGCTTTTTTGTTTTATTGATTTGTTGGCAGGTGGATTTTGACCCTGGCCCTGGACATGCTATCGAATGGCACACTCGACGCGCTAAATGTTTATTTTTGCCTTCTTAAGATACAAACGTGAAAATACAACTTCATCGTGGATAAAGAAGAGGGAAATGAATTTGATGGATTTGTCTGAAGGTTTGAATGGCTGCATTTGAAGAGGGTATCGAAGACCGTAGCCACATGCAAACCCAATATATCTATTTTGATACGCTCTATCATAGACGGTATGATCTATCATTGTGTTCTTTAAAGGCATACTCAACTCTAGAAGAGAGTGTTCTGGTTCTGCTACTTATAGTTTTCTTAATTCCAAAATGTAATTGTATTGACAACTTGACAATGAACTTGGACTAGGCAGCAGTTGCATTGTACAGCATCAATATTCTGGTAACCCCCGAGTACCCTCCGAATAAATTATAGTCAGATGTAACATATTATATTCACGAACAACCACTGGACAAACTTTAACTAGGGCGTTCTTTAAAAAAACTTTAAAATAACCCAAAAATTGACTTCGAACTTCAGCGATTATCCAATAGGAATCAATTCTTAAGGGATGATTCCCATCACACCGCATGGGTCTGCATGAAGGACCACTTAATCACTGGATTTTAGATAATTCATTAAATTTGTTTGTTCTTCTGTGATGAATATTTACAAATTCGGTTAATTTTGTATTCATAAAAGTGTGGTCCTACTCTCCTCTGACTTTAATGACAGAGCTCTCACCTAATGTTCCTGAATATATCTTACAACATGAACAATGCCACGACACAAATTCTACATCTTAAATGTATAAAGTGTAATATTCAGACTATGCATAGTGCATTTTGTTGAAATATCATTGCTGATTAATGGCGACAGTGGGTTCTGGATGATTTAACAGCTTTTCCACTTTTCACCATCTAACATTTCCAATTTATAAACAGTCTTGAACTAAAAAAAAAAGATGATATGGTTTATGTACATGTCAGTTTAATTAAATCCAAAAATTTATGAGACATCTGAAACTAGGGCTGACTTCATGCTTCAGTCCCGGAAACCTTTAGTTAGCGCTTTTCCGAAAAATGCGCACAATACTTACACATTGGAATGTTTTGTTTATCGAGTTCGACTGCCTCACATTTCCCGATCTCCTACAATGTAAGACGTCTGGAGAATACACCTGGTGTTAGAAGGGAAGCATAATCATCCTGGCAGTCCGCTTTGTTTCTTTCATACAATAAGTTTTCCGAAGAGTGCTGCTGAATGCTGGACACTCTACGGTACAATCCATTGGTAGAAGTACTAGTGGCGGATTCCAGGCGGCAATGTTCAGCTAGACAGTTGGCTATGATTCTCTCGTACTTGGTTGCTTCGTTTTGTCGGTTGATGTAGTCATGGTAGCTGTTGGATTCTATCGTGGCGACGGCAGTACTACTACAGTTCGACTGATTCCTGACTACCATTTGTGGGATTGTTTCTTCACTACGAGCTCTATGAGTCATATTACAGTCAGCCTTGCTTTTCTGGACAGGGTTAGCAAGGACGATAATGTCATCTGGATCCGCATACGTCTTTTCCATAATTTCTGATAATTCGTTCGGGCCTGGAACTTGTGGATTATGGTCTTGTCCGTAATCACCATTACCCCTTTGGTACATTGGGTTTATAAAGACGTCGGTTTGTTCGCGACTTGCTTGAGATTCTTCTGCTCTTTCCGATGATTCTACATTTAGGTTCGGTCCGTTCCGTCGTTCATCTCTCTGTCTCTGCTGGATGACATGTTTAGTAACAGTTACCACTAAAAGTGAAATGAAAACAGCTGACATCACTATCAAGACAGCGTCTGTAGTGTCCATAGCCACTTCTTTGTTTGGTATATTACCGATCTTGTTCTTGGTGGTAAAATGCGTGATTTTGTAGTCATTTGGATCAGCTAATGAGACACTGATCTGTTGTGTCGTGCTTTGTAACAGTGTTAGGTCATTTTGGATGCCTTTGGACTGGTTTCTTACGGTTGGCAGAAGTGGTACAGAATTAATTAGGATGTCTGTGGTCTTTTCTAAGATGGGAAGTTGTGTTTCAGTCAATTTCTCTTCCTTCGTTGGGCAGGCTTGTAGGTTTGCCTCGTGTAACGGGACGTTATGTAGACTTTCAGGACTGCTACATTTAGGCAAGCCATTTGTAAGAAACTCAAGATAAAGCATATATTCTTGGAAAGCAGAAGTACATCTGAGTGGCCGACACTGGTGAAACTCAAGAGCCATTTCTGCCAACCATGACATACGGCAGTCACAGTGAATTGGATTGCCATGTAATATATTTCTGTACCCTCTTTTTTTCTGTGCAGGCCAGTTCTGAAACTCTGGAGCATAAAAATAAGGATTATCGATGTTTGCTTTAGAGAAGGTAGCCAGGCGATTGCAGGACACATCTACAACATATAGACCCGTTGCACCTTGTGTGAGCAAGTCAAGCCTTATAGAAGTTAACAGATTGTGAGATAAATCAAGCGTGCCAAGGTACTTCACATGATTCAAAGATCCCCATGGAAATGTTGTGATGAGGTTGTGGCTGAGATTCAGCGTGCGGATGAGGGGAAAGCCGGACAAGTCGTGGACGGTTTGGATACGATTGTGCTGAAGGAACACATGGTTCACCCGGTATAGTGGCCTAGCTGGTAGACTGGTTATGTTGGAATGTGGGCAAGTAATACTACTGTCGAGAAGATCTCTTACATAACATCTGGTTGGGATCGAGTCCCCAAATACCGTACTTGACACCAGTTGCATGAAAATTAAGAACAGAAAGCATTCCATTGTGACGTTACAAAGCTGTGGACCTATTTGATTTAATGGTCAATTGCTGCACGAATCAGCTTGATTTCTGCGGTTGATGAGCTCGATCTGAAATGCGCAATGTCGGAGGGATGGCCACTTATTACATGGATCTTACACAACATGTAAATCAGTATGCAGTTGATGAGAACTTTGACATCATATCGTGAAAGTCATATCCTGCAGTAACACAATTCAAAGAACACATTGTTTCAAATCTTAAAACATGAAATGCTTGTTTCAGACAGTCTTTGGGGTTAACGTTCTTGCTGGAGGTCCCGTGTTTGAGGAAAGCCACACATCGAGCACGTAAAAGAACCCGCTACACTTATCGAAAAGAGTATGCAAAGTACTCTTCAGTACAAACCTGGCATGTCACGTCATTATGCGTTTACCTGGTATGCAATACAAACGAATAAACAAACAAAAAATCAAACATTCACTAAGAGGTAGAAAGTTGTAAGATTTAAAGATGCATGAAAAGTAACAGTATTATCAGACGCCAGTCAAGCAAGATAAAACGGATCTTACCGTAACAGATGTCAGGATAAACTGGTCGTCACAATGGTTTCTCTTTGAATGTGTTTACTGTCGTCCCGTGATCTGAGCCAAAAGAAGCCTGGCTATAGACTTATCAACTGTCTGCGATCATTTGATTGGACAGAACTTGGAGTGACTTACGCAACCATAGATCTATTCATCACACGTGGGTACCCTTTCAAACCCACGCAGTCATCACCCCATACATTATAGGTCTGCCTGGTGAGATTAAAGTTTCTCAAAGATTGCTTTTTTTTGTTTTATTGCATCTTATTTGTTGGCAGGTGAATTTTAACCCTGAAAATGCCATCGAATGCCACACTCAATACGCTAAATGTTTTCTGCCGTCTCAAGATACAAACGTGAAAATATAACTTCATCGTGGATAAAGAAGAGGGAATTTGATGAATTTATCTGAAATTTGGCATGGATGTAGTTGAAGAGGATATCAGACACCTAAGCCACATCGCAAACACCATGATAATTTCTCGGAGGATTGTGTCTTATGCTAGGGTCACATTTCCCAACCGGGGCCCGGCCGGGCTATTTTCGGAAACAGAAAATTAAAGTGCACATCAATAGATATGCACATGCTTTGCTCTTAGATAATGTTTGGTATGTATTGTGTTTTTTATTGTCTTTTATGTCATATTTTTCGTTCCCAAAGACTGCCCGGCCGGGCCCCGGATTGGAAATGTGACCTAAGCATTACACGGACTCTTGTTTGTTTGGGGTTTAAAAACCAGACTACTCAACAGTGGGTCAAAATTATAAAAAAAATCTTCCTCGGAAACATTACCTAAACCTAAAAAAATTGTTGATACGGAGGTCATACCAACTTCAATATACGCACTCGTACGAACCCTACCTTAGTCACATGTACATCTAACTCTAGGTGTTTCTTAAAGGCATCTAATGAGGAGGCCCCTGCTGTCCTTGGTGACTGTGAAATCAAGTCTGTAATTGTCCAAAAAACTGATTTTGAACACCTCAATCCTTGCTCACTTTGAAGGTCAGAGACCTCTAACATCAATAGAGGTACATTTCACAACTGATACCCGACATATTAACCAGTATTGGCGAAGCCTTATTGCTGTTTTTGAATGAAACTTTGAACTTTGTTATCGACTGACGCATGATGTAATGCTGACACCAGCAACGAGATGTTTATCAAGACCTGTGTTTGTTCAAGTCATGCACATAACGGTAACTTGGAGACCGCTAAAAATGAGCTCTTCAGTACAAACCTGGCATGTTACGACAAGATGCGTTTACCGGGTATGCAATATAAACAAACAAACAAAAATCCACAAGGAGGTAGAAAGTTGTGAAATTTAAAGAAAAGTGACAGGATTATTAGACGCCAGTCAAGCAAGAGAAAAAGATACTAGAAAGGCAACATTTGCGAGCAAATACAGCATGTTTAGCCATACTCCTCGCCATCCAAAAAAAGGACTCTCCCAAAATAGCAATGGACCATTCTAAAATACTTGCACTAAAAAAATGAATCACCCCAGTCCAAAATTGAGTCTTCCAGTAGCACCTCAACACAATATGGACCAGTCCACAACCATATCCACTAATTGATTAACAAATACACTTCTGCTAAAAAATGGACTTTTTCATAATCATTCCAGCTCAAAATTGAAAGAAATAATTAAAGAATTCTCCCCTTGCAAGAATGGGATATTCCGTGCCATTTCCATGTAAACCAGTCGAAAAATATCCGCTGAAAGTTACACTCTTGCGCATAATCAACCCAGTTCAAAATTGAATTAAAAAAGATCAACCCCAGGGAAGAATGAAGTTTTCCATAGTATACATATGAAGATTTGACAGGAGACGAAGGAAATGACCAAAAACAACATATTTGAGTCAATTCCAATCAATTGCCCTCATAAACGAAGGTGCTAAGTCCTCCTGTGTGTTTCTGCCTATTTTCGGTGGCCGCGCTAGATTACCAGCGGATTTGTTTTGACGGAGCGTCACCCGCGCGCGACGATGTACACTGTTCGGCACCGCTAATATCCGGCATTTTCCCGCTCCAAAACACTCCACAAGACCCACGTTTTTAGTGTTTTGCCTCTTGTGCAACACGATTCGATTTGCATTACTAACGGGACGAAAATGATAGAAAAAATTCACCCCGTCCCGGCGTCCGTCCCAAAAACATGAACGACATGAAAATATATTTTCTTACAGATTCAATCACGAAAATCAACAGCATGGGATTCCAAATTTTCGCAACGGCCGACCATTTATCATGGTTGAACTTCCTTCCAAGGCGTGCGATAGATAAACATTCCCGGCACATAATAGTCACTAGTACCAGACTAACGCAAGCTCATGATGATAATAGGGAGAAAGTTTGTCAGTGAAGTTTGGCCACCAGAGGGTACATTCATTTAACGTTACAAGCTAGCGCAAAGGGGCGAATCATTGACCTTACCGGGGACTGACTCTACTGGCCTAATCATTCCTTTTTTGCCGAATTCTACGATCCATACGCCCGTACGTAGGACATGTAGGAAGGCCTGGTGGTGGACGCTACACATCACGGGAGAGTGTTGGTCCGAGACAGACAGCGGCGTGCTTTCGATCGCGTAGCGGCGACGCACCGCTGCGACAACGTGCGGGACCAAAACGCCTGTCCCCAGTGAGACCATGTGTTTTGAGCGGCATGCCCCGAATCCGTCTACCATTGCTGAATGTAGCCCGATTCATAGAGGTCTATTTTGTAAGCATTATTTCATGTACCCCTCAGCGTGAGAATTCCTTGTGCAACACTTCGCTACATTATATGTTTAAGTTTCCCTGCGCACCGCCTACCACCCGCCTTTGATCATGTATGAAGTCGGCGGCAGAGAGAGATCATCAATCAATTTTGACAGGAGTGTCGCGCCAGTCTGAGGAGAAACGATCTCCCGTGTTGTGTTGAAAAAAATGGAGTTTGAAAATATCTGGAATAACTAATGCTAGAATAAACATTCACAAAATCATTGATTTAGCTTGTTTTCTGTTATAAAATTTCCTAAACTGCAATTTAACCACTGAGTTTAAGGGAACATGGTGTTTTCCCGATAATCACGTTAAATGTTTATGTCCGGTCTTTCCTCCTCGTAAGCAAACTTCCAGCTTGGCCAGGTGCAAGGCACTAGGGGTCAATGACCTGTAGGTCATATGTAGTATTGAAAGTGACAGAAGTGGCAAATATTGTCAAGAAAGCCCAAAATAAATCGTTTTGAATATATGTATGCCGAAAATGGGAATGTAGTCCTTTAAATATTTGTTCAAGCCACATATACAGCAAATTTCAGGTCATTCGGTTGAAATACCAGGGCGCAGGAGGCCAAGATATGCTAAAAATAGCCTAAAAACCTCAATAAAATCACTTTCAAGGTCAATATCAAAACAAGGAAAAGAACGCACATTGGTTTTTGCCTACATTACCTCTGTACCAAATTTCAGGTCATTTGGTCAAAAAATGACAGAGATGAATCCATTTGAAGATTTGACAGGAGGAGAAGAAGAAACATGAGAGAAAACAATATGTTTAGCCATACTTATGGCTAAACATAATTACCGTAACAGAAGTCAGGATAAACTGGTCGTCACAGTGGTTTCTCCTTGAATGTGCTCGCTGTCGTCCGGGGATTTGTGCCAAAAGAAGCCTGTCTATAGACTTATTAACTGTCTGCGATCATTTGATTGGACAGAGCTTGGAGTGACTTACGCAACAATGGATCTATTCATAAGGTACACTTTTAAACCCACGCAGTCATCAACCCATACCTGATAAGTCTGCCTGGTGAAAGTTAAGTTTCTCAAAGATTGCTTTTTTGTTTTGATTTGTTGGCAGGTGGATTTTAACCTTAGACATGCTTCGAAATGCACACTCGACGCTCTAAATTTTTATTTTTGCCTTCTTAAGATACAAACGGGAAAATACAACTTCATCGTGGATAAAGAAGAGGGAAATGAATTTCATGGATTTGTCTGAAGTTTTGAATGGCTGCATTTGAAGAGGGTATCAAACAACGTAGCCACACGCAACCCCCATATATCTATTTTCATACGCTTTATCATACGTGCGGTAAAACACGTTCGTTTCACATAGACAAGATTATTTCAAGGCAATCTAAATCATGTTCCAGAAAAACAAATCTGCAACTAGAGAGCGAATAATCAATATTAATGAAAGAACGACTCGAAGAAAGATTTGCCGTTGTAGTGTATGTAGGTAAATTTCACGCGCAGAAGAAGTCACCAAACCATGCATCTGCTTGAAGATTACTACTAGTTATGCTAGCAAGTATGTTATACCGGTAGGGTCACATTTCCAAACCGGCGCCCTGCCGGGTAGTTTGCGGGAAAGGTAATTATATAAAAGACAACAAAACACATAATACGTCTTTAAAAGATTAGTCATAACTATAATTTGTGTGTATTAGCGTATATAAATTTCTTGATATGCACTTCCATTTTTTTCTTTCCCACAAACAGCCTGGCTGGGCCAAGGTTTTGGAATGTGACCCTAGTATATTATGCTATATGGTCACAATTCTAAACCGGGGCCCGGCCGGGCTGTTTGCTGGAACGAAAAATAGAAGTGGACATCAAGAAATATACACCAGCTATGCCCATGTAGCATTAGGTCAATACAGAAAGTAGATTTCCGAAAATTATATCATCAGGTTGGTAGAACATAAGATATTGTATATTGGAGATTTCTTTTTACACAACCAGTAAGTCTCACCAAGGAGGTTAAATATCTTGGTCTCACCTGCTGACGTTTCAATGTCACTCAGACCAAGCAGGTTGTTCTCACCGCATGACTAAAGCGCCACCAACTTTGGATACCTATAGCGGTTAGATGCAGTACTCCAGTCAGAAGCTCTGAGGAAGGTGTCTGGAGACACTGAAACGTCAGCAGGTGAGAGTTACTGGTTTTGTAAAAAGGAGGTAGATTTTCCTACCCTTTTTTTTTACATAGTAAGTTAAATTTTTGCGATGGTTTAAAGGCATCCAGAGTATTTTATGAGGATTGAAACTTGAATCAGAAAACTCAAATTTCTAGTCTTTCCTACACGTAGTCAATTTCAATAACACTATACCATTACATATCGACATTAAAGGAGCGAAGATACAATGTCGTTGTGTGGTGAGAACTGATAGAAAATCCAAGCCCTAATAGACTGATCCTGACTGTCCATTACAATAAGCGGTTCGACCAATGAGAGAGTGACTTAATGTCCGTCAAATATTTGCATTTCTATGTTTTGATTTTGCATTTTTACGTTTTGACGGAGATGGGCGGGCCTATGGTATTGGTCTAATTACTAGTACACTAGGCGCTTGAAACTAAAAGATCACCATGTAGCTTATTTGTGTGCCGCTTTGAGCACTTTTGATTAGAAATACGCACGCAAATTTGGTGAACAGTGGCATTAAATGTCAATTTCATAAAGATTACAGCCACTAGAATATATGCTCTGGGTGCCTTTAAGTTTGCACTAAAGAGGTCACCGCGAAAACCGCGAACATAAAACCACCGCGAACATTCTTAGTGTTTAAAGGGGGCTGCAGTTTCTCACAGACTTCCTAGATGTCGCTCGTAGCAAATGTTTTACGCGTCACATGACGCAGCGGAGACTCATGGTTGGTTGACCGCCACGTCATGACGTCACAGCGCCCAGTTCTGATTTCGGCTAGTCGTGCTCGCTGACTTGTCATTTACTGACACTTGTAAGTAAAATTTTTCCACTAATTTAATTTTACCTGCCTAAATATCCGCACCCGATGTATGAAGGATAACCCCGCATGTTTTTCCAATGCTTAATTGGGAATTGTTAATTGCTTTTTGAGAAAAAAGGGCGGCAAACCAAAAGAAGATAGAGTGTGTCTGGCGTTTTGTGGGTTGTTGGGTGGGAGGGGGGCTTTATGTGGCCACGTGCGTTTCACATTAAATTGTCAAAAATTTGAAACGTCGCAGAAAAATGGGAAATTTAGTCAGACAGCGGTGTTTGTGATGTAATGTCTCAGCGAATATCATTTTTGTCTTGGTGATTATGGATGCATTGGATGGCTATAAATTGAATCAAAATCTTGTAGGATGTTGAACGTGGCCATGGGAGGGACATGCGACAAAATATTTATAACGAAAATATGCATCTAGCAAAAATTGAGGAGTTTTGACATCTTCTGATTTTCATAATCACACTGCTTTCAGATTTTCTATGCAATAATTCGCCTTGTTACCTACACAGGATTCGGTGTAGGGTGTGGGTATAAATATTGACTGAAACGTGGAAATATCTCCACAGACATGTGACACACATATCATGCCCCCCTCCCCTCGCAGGTTATACTGTATCATTATGCAAATTAGTTGCAGACTTTCTGGAGCACATATTTATGATTCAACTGTTGGGTCATTTTATGTTTTTATATTTTTCAATAGTTGTTATTCAAAATTCAGTATTCTTTTGGCGAAATATGAAAATTTGTATGAAATTTTATTCACCTGTAGGTTCAGCATTATGATTTACATATTTCTAAGCCCATTCGTAATTCGACTACGCATGTGCAGTGTCTAAGGTTAAGGCCCCTGAGACGTAAATAAAACTCATCTGGGCGTTGTTATGCAAATCTAGACAATGTCGAGACGAGAACTGTTTACAAGCCAGGGGCCTTCACCTTTGACACTGCACATGCGTACTCGGAATTACGAATGGGCTTATCGTAGGAAACCAAAAAGGATTCCAAGCCCTGATTGTTATGTAGCATATATAACATTACATATGCTCGTACTGTAAGAAATTAAGTAACGCTGACAGCTTTATCTCACATGTAGATTTGATCAACCTACAAGAAATATTGAACATTTATTTTCTTGTATGCCATATGCAGATTAGCTACCATTGAACTTCACCATGGCGACCCAGACTTCGCCACCACAAGACTACGAGCCTGGGTGAGTAGCATCATAGTCAGGTGTTTTTCTAGAAAAAAAAATTGCAATTACATGGGGGTTTGAGTGAGCAGAGCAACGAAGCAGTTGGGATGGTAGCCTCCGTTGCAGTCCTTTTCCCCGCAGCGTGTTTTTTTTTTCAATTTTTTTTTTTTGGGGGGGCGCCACGTATCTGCTTGGGATCCCGTATCCGCCGTGCCTCTGTGTCCGCTATAGACCCTGTGTCCGCTGCTGGGGAAGGACTGCGTTTTGTCGCTTCCAGCAAAGGCCCATCAAAAATCACTTATCACCATTGCCATGGATGTGCGAACTTCCCGTAATAAACACGGCCAGCGCTGGGAAATCTTCATGCCCCTTTGAGCAGCGACAACGTTCTAACGGTTGCCGGGATGTCTTTTCAAAACACGACGGACGGACACCTAAATGAACGAACCTTTCGCATTTTTTCCTTCGTACATCCATCGAAGTTGCTATAATGATTTTGTGCTTTTCGTGCAAGGAAACGTGGCTTAAACATGTCTCACAAAGCGTGAGAAAGCTGCAATACTTTCTCAGCGCACGCTGCGCTAGACAATGGCCGATCATAATCTAACCCCTGACCCTTTGTTGTCTTCTCTGTCGTATAAGAAACACTCTAATTATAAGATCTCTTAGCTACGACGGCTGAATCCACAGAAGATATCAGCAATAGAAAGAAACATCAGGCCACATTTCAGACAATTTGTAACTCGACTTTGAAGACAACATGATGATCATTTGCAAGGAAGCATGCGTCACTTCACGTGGGCTTTGTGCAACGTAACATTTGAATTGCTTCTCGTGGTAGTGTGAATTACTTCTCCCGGTAGTGTTAATTACTTCTCGCGGATACATTAATTGCCTTTGCTGGAAGCGACAAAACGCAGTCCTTCCCCAGCAGCGGACACAGGGTCTATAGCGGACACAGAGGCACGGCGGATACGGGATCCCAAGCAGATACGTGGCGCCCCCCCCCCCCCCCCAAAAAAAAAATTAAAAAAAAAAAAAAAGCTGCGGGGAAAAGGACTGCAACGGAGGCTATTGGGATGGTGTGTATTTCCCCCCCATCCACGGTGTGAAATTTTAGAGAATTCTAAGTTAAAATGGGGTATTCTAAGGCTTCTTGAGAGGGAGATTACTGACAGAGGGATTCTAACTCTAAGGTCTGAAAGTTATGTAACCCTAAATCCTTAGATAGCAGAGGAAGTGTCTTCGACTCTTATATCACAAACTCTGTTATGTACACTTATTTGAACCCAGTTCAGAGATTTATTTTAATCTCTAAGTTACTCAGAGTCTAAGTAGATCTCTACGGGGGGTGGCTGGAGCTTCTCTGGCTGGCCGATAAGATTTTACCCCCGCGGAGATCTGCTTGGAGATTATTTTATGTAGCTGTAGCCATTGCACACACATTACCATTCTCCCACACAGAGTCATCCCACAGCCTATGATAAATACATGTATTAGACCAGCTAGACTTACTGGCTTTTGAGCCATCTTGTCTGTAAAGATTCTACGTGGGTGAATGGCACTTAACAATATACTAATACCACAGTCCCAAAAAACTCCTCAAAGTATTTCTTATAGTAATGCAAATATTTGACAAACAAATGGTAGACATACCAAGCTTCTGTCTTGTACAGCCATTCTGTTGATAGTGTTATAAGGGGGATCATGGTTACAAGTGCACATGAGCAGAGCAATGCATTGTGGGTAATATGTCAAAGGTGAAGGCCTCTAACAGTTTTTGTCTGGACCATACAGGTGCAGATATGTTTGTGTATGTCTCTGGGGCCTTCCCTTTTTTCTTTTCTTTTGTAGATTTTTTTTTTTATTCGGGGCCTTCCCGTTTGATATATCACCCACTGTACATTTTGCTGCGCATGCTCAGTTAGACCCATAAACCTCCATATTGGCAAAACTGCAGTGAAGCGATCTAATGGTACTAGACTGTAGTATCTACTTCAAGTTCTTGACAAAACACTCGTTGATATTTGGTGTTTTTCTGTTACAGTAAGCTGTTTGTGGGTGGACTTGACTTTGGCACCTCAGAAGGTAAGTTTTTAATTCAAGTTCATTTCCCTTGATCGTTTCCATTTGTGTTTAAGGATGTAAAGAATGGTGTGAAAAAGATTTTGAAAACAACATGCTGAAATTTGACGAAATGAAAATTTGTAACACCTCTTATAGCTTTTTTGGCTTCCTGAACTGTTGATGTCTGTTTTTAAAAAAATAGAAATTGGTTTAGTTTGACATCACAATGTGTGCTGCCTCTACATGCTGCCTCAAGTGCAAAAACATTTCAAAACTGACCAATGTTTTAACCCCTTTTCTCCTGTTTAATAGCTTCATTAGAAGAAAAGTTCAGCCAGTTTGGGACAGTTACAGAATGCAAGATCATAACGGACCGGGAAACAGGGAGATCTCGGTAAGTCATTTACTTGCTAAGCTTCCAACCAGTCTGAGTCAGTGTCTTCCTACAGTAGTTAGTTTACCAGGGCTTCTAAATCTATATGCTCCCGTTTGCTATAAAATACATGTAGTATAAATTACCTGTCAGTTTTGACTAGTAGTGCACCATCATCATGTGTCCAAGTGGTCATTTGAACCTGATGATGGCTACAGTATGGACTGACAAAGTTGACACTCCAATGCTCTCTTTGTTACAAAAACTCTTGCTGTCTGGGGCTTATTAGGAGCCTGGTCACTGGAAGGGTTGCTAGAAGCTAGATCAAAATGGTGCCATAGGTTGCTATAATAGTTGATTCTGTACAACAGGCTCTTGTTTCACACATTTAAGTGGCTGTTCTAAATAGGGTTGTTAAAACATTTTGCTAGTAGCTGGGCATAGCACTGAAGAACACACTGCTTATACAGACCGAAGTGTCTTCTACATTTCTTGTTGCTATGTTGAAAGTGTTCAGAAACAGTGTCTTATGATTTCCACTACAGGGGCTTTGGGTTCATCAAGTTCGACACCCCTGATGAAGCAGACGCTGCTCGTAACGCCATGCAGTTCCAACAGCTGGATGGTCGGACGGTAAGTGGCTAAAATAGCACGACATTTTTCAATCTTTGAAGTAGTAAGACCAATAGAGTATCTCATCCACCCATTGAAAACACATATATATTCCTGAGGTCCTTGGTTCGAATCACCTGACATGCCACTGATGTTGTGCACACGACTTTCCTCACTCCACCCAGGTGTAAAAATGGGTATCTCCCTTTGGTTGGGGAGGTAAAAAAGATGGTGGAAGGAGAGGGTTGGGCTCTGCCTTCCAGTATCGTGTGCTAGATACTGTAGATAACAATCCCCTACGCCTACGGCCTCATAAAAATTATGGGACTACCTTAACCTTTATCTTTTTAAGATACAAGTACATGTATATGAATGCAATGATTTCCCGGATGTGCCTGAATTAGTATATAGATACACTGCCTGTAGGAATAACCCTCAACTTTTATAAGTATGGTTATGAAGTTTTGCCTGGAATGTGTTAGTTCTAGTCTATGTCCAATGGCATCTTTTTTTTGTTTTTCCAGATACGTGTGGACTATGCCAGTGCTAAGGTAAGACCCTGTATTTTACTGGTCATTTTAACCTGTTGCCAAAAATTTGCAGTTGTACTTAAATGCATTTAAGTTCGCAGTTCTTAAATTTCGCAGTAGGGAGAAAATGTTTATAGTGGTTTGGGCGGGCAGAAGAGAGAACGAGCATTTACTGGGTGGTTTTAACTTCACATTGCGAGTTTACTGGGAAAACCGCGAACAATAAACCACTGCGAAATTACATGCATTTACCTATCTTACACTGAATGATGCTATTACATTCTCTGTAAACAGCGTGGTGGCGGCGGTGGCGGTAGCTACGGGGGCGGTTTCCGGGGCCGGGGAGGTTTCCGGGGTGGCGGCCGAGGGCGTGGTTACAACAATAGCGGTAGAGGCGGCTACTATGGTGGTGGTGGCGGTAACTACTACGGCGGCGGTGGTGGCGGAAACTACTACGGTGGTGGCGGCCAGTACCAAAGTGACTACGGTGGCGGGGATAGCTACGGAGGCAGCTACGGTGGTGGAAGCTACGGTGGGGGTTATGGTGGTGGAAGCTATGGCGGTGGCTATGAGGGGGGTAGCTATGAAGGCAGCTACTAGTCAAGTCTTTGTGTCTGCATTCTATTAGAGTGTCTGCAATGTTTTGCTAGTATATATTATAAAGTACTTTGTTTTTTGTTTGTTGTAAGCTTCGGTGTGTAACACACTACTAGTGTATGTGTGAAGCCAGTCTTTTTCACAGCCCCAAAAAGTAAAACAATGGGTTTTATGACAAAGTTTGAGCTGTCATTTTCACATAATCACAGTTCACTTACTGAGTTTTCAACAAATTATTTGGCCTTTCACTTCTGACACACATTTTGCTTGAAATGTAAAGTAAGAAAATGGGCCAAAAGTACCCCAAACTTCTATGTTCCAGAGGAAAGGCTGATGAGTCTAGCAAGTTTCCTGTCAAAAAAGGAATGGTTCAAATACTTGATGAAGGCCAAAAAATCTGTTGAAATTAAGGTGGATATTTGTGTTGGGAAGACAGCCCAAAACTTCCATCAGGTTACTTTTCGACACGGGTGAGGTTTCGCTCTAAAAGGATGTTAACAATTGTAAAAGAAGTAAACATCTTTCTCTCTTGAACATTGTTGCAGATTGAGAATTAGATACGGAATTGAGTTACTCATGACTGCAATATTGGGACATGGTATCCCAGCATAATTGTTGCATTCCTACTTCTACCCAATCCCAAGTGGAAAGTTTTTGATGCACAGCGGTACCTCATTTCCTTAGATTAAAGCATTTTAAACAGCAGCCAGAAAATGTGCTGTACCGACATATATTTCTCAGGGTACAGCATACTGTCTTTGGATGTATCAGTCACACCAATGGTGTTAGTTAGTGTGCATCGAAAACGTATTGGTAAAGCTACATAATCAAGTTTCAGGATAGTACTAGATAGTTCACTTGTTTTGAGAGACATTGTAATCAACTTCCAAAGAAGTGTGTTATGGTAACAGAATGGAAGTTAACGTTGTTAATAGATGTTGTGGTTTGTGCACGCTACGTATCTACGGTACTTCTAGTCACCAAGATAAATAATCAGACTTAACAAGACGGACAAGAGAAAAACTTTCAAGGAAGGAGAGCTTGTGCAAAATCTTGAGAAAATTGTGTACATTAGTTTAGCATGACGTTGACATTATTTTTGAAGAAGAAACTCTGAAGAGAACATGTTCTTTTTACCGGGCAAACCTAGTTTTATAAACTCAGGACTGATCGAAGACTTTTGTACCTTGTTACAGCTAAATGAGAAGTTAAGAGCCTTATAGTGTCAACTTTGAATTGAGAAAAAAGGTAAAAGAGATGTTGCTCAAAGATGTATATCGTTGAAGAAATAGTTTTGTATGTTTTTGTCGAAGCATTTTGGGATTGAAGAACTGGTTGATAGCTTCTACAGTGTTTCAAAGATGTTACTGTAATGATTTTTGTGTTTTAACGCCTACTTGTATGTATTGAAAAGGTTCATTCCTTGGCAACTAAGTACACTCAAGTTCCTCCATGTCTGTTGGTCCGTAGTTTTATTCCGGTGCAAATGACAACATGTGAAACTTTGTGAGCATGAACTTGTGAAAAGTGCCTGTGAAAATGTGACTATCCAACTGTAGGAACACTAAGGACTTCAGAAAAAAGTCAACTATTTATTTATTTATTGTATGTTGTCTGTAATTCTCACTTTCAAAAAAAAAGGGCTCTGCTGCAATATGTAATTTCTGTGTTCCAAAGCTGAAAGAAAAAGTACATGTAGGGTATGATTTTAAGATTCAGAGAAAAGTATTCATCTTTTGAGTGAACTGGAAACTAGCAAGCAAAAATGGAACAAATTTAGGTTGGTGAAATTTCTACCTCCTCATACCACTGCAGAATTTCCACCTCAATGAGTGACAGAAAACTTGATGCATTTGTGCTGAGAGCATTATCTTCATTAAACTTTTGAAGCACTGCCATTGGCAAAGAAGTCTATGTATATGTGCCTCTCCAACTAGTCACCACGCTTACTTGTAAACATGGCGATCAAAAGTTGTGCTTTGTACACAAGTACTAGTACTACGTTCCTATTTGATGGAATAAACCATGGTTGCGAGTGACACCAGATGAGGTCCTTTGTCCCAAGTTCAAACACAAATAAGGATGAATGAATGAATGAGATGTTGCATGTGCGGTGTGATGTGTGTTGGGAAGCTAACAGCAATTAACTGATGTATTAGCCTAATCACTTCTTTAATATAGTAAATAATTTTTGATAAACATTTAAGGATTAATGATCCACCCGAGGTGTATATGGTGCTTAAATCACCTTGTTAGCAACACTGAGGAAAAGGTGGGTCATTAATGTTCTTCTCCAAACTAATATAAGAGATATGAATTACTGTATGACACATAGAACCTATACATATAATACATTTGTCCAATTTCTAAGAAACACATTTGAAAATTTAGACATCATTCTGGTACATAAGATTTCATTTTGAAACCAATAATTTCCAGACAATGTTTTGTAACATTGCAATCTTGGCATTTCAAATCTTCTCTATTCATGATCATTCTTTCCTGCTGGATCCCCCTCTGATAGGTCAATGTCATGTATATATCTCCTGATTGGTCAACTTCATCTAGCCATATCAGGCTGTTGGCAGTTCCACTTACAGTGGGAGTATCAAGATTATTATGTTACTCGTCCTAAATTTGACTTGTATTGAAATATTTTATTTTGTCCCGTAATTACCAAAGATTTGGGGTATTCTAAGACAGTTAATTTTTTTAAACAAATAAAGTGCTATCGATTTTAACAAATAGTCCTCTCCCCTAACACAATGGAACAGGCACAGTCATTATTGTAATTATTGACCACCCGAGATTCACCCCTACAGCGTCATAACTATTATTAAATGAAGACTTATGATTGGTCGTCATCTGGCTATATGATAATTAATGGTCAACTGTATTCCTTATTGGCTGAACTGCTCATTATGATGTTGCCAGAAGCGGTTTACCAATCAGGATCCTGATATCAATGAGGCCATTATACCACTGGCCACTATGACTCCGCGAAGAAGGTTCACCACCGGAAGGGGTATTGTAATCACTCATGTCCATACCTACGAAGCTTTAACTTAAGATCCCTTTGCTGCATTCGTACAGTCCTCTCAGCTGCCCAAATATCAAAATCTTACTTATGGCATGCACTTTTTTTCTGAAGAGCAACTGTCTTTGTGTATCTCAGTAGTAATGCACTTAGGTAGACAAAGGTTCAAACCAACAAGCACAGCTTAAATAGTAGATCTTCGGTCATTACACTTGGATGCTCACTATTCCTCAAAAATCTCACAGCTTGAGGCAATTAAACATCATAAATGCATAACTGTAATCTCTCTTTGCAATATAGATTTCAACTTTACGGTGATACAAACCTGGCTTGATATTCTAGAAAAGAAAAGAGTCTCAGTCTTGTCTTAAAAGTTACATCACAAGTCTTGATTTATTGAAAAGAACATCAAAGTCTCCAGTCTTATCATTTCCGTTGTTGCTCCATTATACATTCACATGAACACATCTCGATCCCAAGGAGTCACAAGTATGAACATAACATTTCAATCATCCACATCAAGCATTCGGGAAAACTATAGGATACAAATCAATCAAAATTGTCAACAGATCGTTTTTGAGCAAACTGATAGCTTCAGGTTACTTTTGCAGCTCTATCTTGGACTTAGAATATCACCAAGAAAAATGTTTGAATTTAAACCACTGATTCTTATTGTTGTGTTGGTGCAGCTCTTAAATCTTATGTTCCATACTGAGGATGGGTGACATTTTGAAGGATTTGTTGTAGTTGAGAACACAGCAACTAAAGGTAGGCTCAGAAAGATACTGTAAAAATAGTTTGTCAGAAAGTCACAGCACCATACAAATATTGTACACTTTTAGTCAGCTGCACAGTTCAGTGTATGACTGCTGTCATCTTATAGTCTAACGTTGAAAATTTTTACTCTAAAACAATACTTCAATTCAAATAGTCAAACATGGCTCGAACTATCTAAGAGGTACAAAACCAGGTAAATGACAAAGTTTAACATACAAACACCCTAAAGAGAAGTTCCTAAATGTCTGTTGCTGCATCTCTGCACAGGCACCATGGACCTCACACATTCAGATATAGTTCAGATAAATGAAAACACTAGCTTAGTAACTTTGGGTGCTGATTGGATCACCAGGAAACTTTCCTTCCTCATCTTCAGCTAGGGAAGGTGTTGGGCAGCTCTTCAGTATGGCTGGTACTGAAACGAGAGAAGGCAAGAAGATTAGAAAAATCCTACATTGAATGTGCTAAATAAAGTACTATTACAAGAGCCATGCTGTTGTTAGCCTTGTCTGATACCTGGACAAACTGCGAAGAACATAGTGGTAAAAGGACGAAGGAAAACTCAAGTCTTGTGGGAAGAGGTGAAGACTTGCACCTCACCGTTTTGTATATCAGTTTTATCAAGAAAAGACTGTCAGCCTTGCATGGTTTCTGGAATAACTGAATATAACATGAAAGAAGCCTTTCACTGGTCTCTTGTGAAACTTAACAAACAGGGGTTTGTCAGGTTTATCCACAACAGACAAGGCTGACAGCAAAGTGTGGTCAGTGCCATATTTCAACGGGTATTCAGGATGGAGTCAGCAAGAACAGAGGGGAGGATGGAAGATGAGGAACCCAAACCGAAAACAACCACCAAGGTGAGTCAGTACCTGTTGACCATGGTTCGGCCCTGCCCTTTGACCTTAAGCCCACACGAGTGACAAGGTGTGACAATGGTGCTTTAAGAAACATCAGTGATCATCACTAACTCCTACTCAGTGTGTCAAGTTTCTTCAAATTTGTCAATGTAGATGCTTTTCGAGTTCACATTTTGAAGGTGCATCGAATACTTCAGAAGAAACAGGACAAAAACCAAGTCAACATTTTGAACACACCTGTGAGGAAACAGCTTGATTCTACGAGAACAAACCACTTTTCATGAATGGATTAATCAAGAAAGGGAATGTTCAAAGCCAAACAGAGTGTAAAGCTTCACCAAACCAATGAGTTGGATTGAAAAGCAAAAAGGGTAGCTCAAGGCACACAAGTCAAGGCAGAAGAATCTTGCAATCTGATGTAAGACATGCTGTGATTTTTTTCCTGGCATCTGTAAAACTATGCACAGGTTTTTTTGAGAGGATTCGTGTTAACCTTAATGGAATATGGAAGATTGATTTTCAAGATGCTTCATCAGAGTAGCCTGAGTACCAACCTCCGTAGTGACCGCTGGCTCAAAAGAATTCGCTTGCTAACCACGGAGTCTGACCCTGCGCGTATCCGTCACGGCTGTCTCATTATCACGTAATGAGGGGAATTCGAACTGCGTTCGATGCCATTTTTCGTTCCAAGGTGTCTCTATTGCCCTGTTCGGGTCCAGTTTTGAAAGAATCGCCATGTCAACAGTTCTTAGAACCTACCCGTTACGAAGAACAGTGTGGCATGGGGAGGAGCTTAGACGAATGGGGCCAATCAGCGAGCTCGTTCAAAATCGGAACGAATATCTGACTAACAGCCGTTACGGATACGCGCAGTGTCAGACTCCGTGGTTAGCAAGCGAATTCTTTTGAGCCAGCGGTCACTACGGAGGTTGGTACTCAGGCTATCATCAGAGAATTGTGAAGTAGAAATTCAAACCATCACAGAATCATATAGCCAATGCATTGCCACACTTGCTAGGAAGTTGCTTGAGTGCATGCCTCCAAAAACAAATCTTGGCAGACTTCAGAATATTTGTAAGTTTGAGCTTACCCGTTGCTGGCGGGAGTCGTATCCTGAAGAATCCTGTAGTATCCAAGAGAGAGGTTTTATTGGTGTTTCTGTTTTTCACATCTTAGGAAATTTCAGATCTTACAATAGAATCAAAAGTGGTGTAGCATCACTTCTACTTTTCACACCTATACAGTTGCAAAATACCCTTTTATACTTTTTAGTAAGAGTTTCTTTTGTAGAAGCTCATAATACATCCTCTTTCATATGGGTGAACAAGTTCGTTTAATCAACGAGTTGGGTGAAAATGTTTTTTTTTCTGTATTAGATGTCCAAGCAACATCTCTTATAGCTATAAAATCATTTTCAAGTTTTACATTAACAGTCAGTAATCAACATTTTGATGTAGCTTTTTTTGCAACTGAGAAATCTAACAAAAGAAACATATCTATCCATGCTCCGTACTGTCCAACAGGCTAGGGATTCATGGATGGAAAAACTACTGACTTGTCAAAGGGCAAACCAACTGTCTGGCCAACAGGCAATGTTGCGTTATTCACTGCACATCATAAAATGGGAGATGACACGGGTGGGGGCTCTGACATCTGGGAGGTTTTCTTCCAATGCCCATCAGTATAAGTAAGCTCCAATTCTATTCTACACGCAATATCAAATAGAACACTTTGCCAGTGGGAGTGTTATACATGTACTCACATCGTTGTAGCTACGACGGCCGCCCCCGCCGCCGCTGTATCCGCCACCGCCATAACTGCCTCCGTCACTGTCGCCACGGTATCCTCCGCCTCCGCGCCTGCCGCCACCGCCTCTGTAGCCACCACCGCCGCTGTATCCGCCGCCGCCGCCGCTATACCTTCCACCGCCGCCGCGGCCACCCCTGTAGCCACCGCCGCCGCCGCCACCCTGGATAGAGAAAGACACAAATCATTTAGTTGATATAAAATGGACCAAAAACTCTTCAGAATGTTTAGAAATAATTGTCCTACACAGGTGATCATTTTGACTTTCTACCTTTCAGCAAAATAAATGCATCGATACACCGATCATCAAACAATGAAATCTGGACAGGTTGAATATCAACAATCATGCACATTTTGGGCATATGTTCTCCAGAGAAAATAAAGATGCAGTGAAACAAAAATACATCATCTGGCCAACCGTTCATACAGAATAACAAAAATAACTCACTTCACTCTTCTTGCTGGCGTAGTCCACACGGATCTAAAGAGAAAACAAAGAGGCCAAACAACAAAGAGTTAGAAAGAGGTCACAGTTTTCTCATGGCTGTCGGCACCGGTCGGTATCTGTGAGTTCTTTACAGCTGAACTGGCCTCACTGCTCATCTCACATCGCTAGCGGAGTTCTGTTGGGAGCAAGGTGTTCCTGATTCACTCACAAAGTTCATAGACAGGGCACAACATGTTACACAATAAAGACATCTCATTCTTCATGTAAAACATCACTACATCAACACCTGTGAGCTAGTGACTATTCTTAGCAGATATGAAAGGAACACGGCAACTGCGGGAGGTCAACTCATCTTTATTTTGGGTTAGCAACAGGTGGGAGCAACTCTCAGCTGTTCTCAGGGAGATTTTCTTTCCCTCACACACCTTTCTGAAGTACAGTATCAACAACAACTGACCTATTTATATCACCGACTAATATCAGAAAATCAAAACGAAGGGCACAGTATGTTGGACTTGGAGACAAATGTGTTGCTAAAACTTCTTTTATGCACAATGCATACCAAAAACCCTTTTTGAGCTTCAAGTGACTCTCATTCCCTCCCAAACATTCACTACATTTGCAGACTGCATATCTTTATTTTCTCAAACTCTTACCTCGATAATGTAGAAATGACCAATGTAGACTTTTATGCATACCTATTGCACATTCCAGATTTCATTTCTATTCCACTTATTTAAGCGCTCAGACTAAGGGCTATATTCAGGCCTCACAGCTAAATGCAGGAAAGAGACAAAATTGGCACAAAATAAGCCAGCAACCTTTAGGTTTGAAGTTTGGCACGGTACTTACTTGTGTAAATAATAATGCCTTCACAGAATACATATAATTTGCTAGGAACAAGCCAATCTGTGCCAAACTGTCTATTTCCCGAATTCACACAGCAAAAATCATCCAAAGAAATTACCTTTCCCATTATAAGTATGTGTTTTGTATCTGTATGTTCCATGTACAGTGTTTGTGTGTATTTAAAACTTCCTGTTGGGCTGTGGTCTACGTTATTTGAACTCAGACCACGCCCACTGCAGCGGCTTGCCGCTGTTCGGTCTCAATTCAGGACAATTTGTCCTTACCTGACCGACGCTTGGGTGGCTTGCCGACCCAGTTTTGTCGCCTTGGTTACACCGCTACCGCCGTCGACTCGAAGGGGTTGCCACCGGTCGCTTTAGGCTTACACCCAGAGCTGCCGCCGCCGTCCACTCCAACGGTCATCCTTCTCCTAGCCCCTACCATCCAAAATCATTTTACTTCTTCCTATCACGAGTTGGACATTACAGGCTTCTCTTGTGCCTCTTTTAGGTTGCCGCTGCAACTTCCGGTTGTTCACAACCTATTCCAAAACAAAATCTGTAAGATTCTGTCAGACACTAGTTGAGGCTGCAACCTTTGACATGCACGCTTACTAAAGACATGCACAATACATTTGCACTACTCTAATATTTAGTTTTTCTAGTCTGGCTTTTATGGTTTTTGGAAAGTGAAAAACTGAATTTGTGAGAGAATCCAAACTACTGTCGCGCGAATTTATTTCTGGCCTGTGTCCACTCATTTCTGGTCTAATTTTAGCTTAACTGCAAAAGTCCCTTTTTTTTCAAAGTGCTTGTTGTAAAACATTAGACAGACACAAAACTCTGTAAAGAAATGATACATCATTTTCAATGCATCACTTCTTTCGATAGTTTTGTACCTTCTTAAAGCACTTCTTGATGCCAGCCAAAGAACTTACTTTTTAGATCTTTAGAAATCCTCTCAAGTCTTTGTGCTTTTGGAAACTTTCTAACGGTCCACTTTAAAATCACTTCGCGATTCCTCTGGTCTTGATCCTGTTTGGGTATGACAATTCCGAAAAATATTCCAAGCAGTCAGTTCCTTCCGTTCCTCTTGAAGACATTACTGGTAGCACAGCAATGAAAAATTTTCCATGCTGTGTGTATTTTGTCCACAGCCTCCAACTAATTTTGAGAGAGTTAACATGTTAGCAGATGTTTTTGATGTCGTCATCTCCTGGAGGCCTTTCTGGTTGGCCAATACAATAGTATTGTGTGCTGTTTGCTGTGATGTCAAACAATTCAAACCATTAACCTTCAATATACAATAAAGAAATTTGGGATTTCAACTCAATGAAATAATTTCTTTATCAAAAGAAAAGAACAATACCAGACTAATAAATAAACCACATTCAAGCTGCATATTCAGCTGTAACTAACATAGCTTGTAAGTGACCTGACCAGAATTTACATGAAATACAATGCTCTTGGCTCTTCTGGACAGAACTGAAAAAAATTGAAATTTTGAACTGTCATTTTCAAAGTCTGATGAAATGAGCATGGCAGGTTTTAAATGAATAATGTCATAAGCATATTTGAAAGTGCATCCCAATTTTCTTTCAAATTAACATATTTCATTGTTTCACTTAACTGTATGTAGTTTATCGACACCTTTTAAGTCATTTCATTCCAACAGGAAGGTTGAAACATTTGAGCATCCATCATGTACAGTAATATGCAATTTTCCATTTACTTGTAGCCAATGTACATTCGAAATGAAACTCATCCAAATGGAGCGAGACAATTCATTGACAGCTTGACCATTAACCTCCAAAGATGCATTGAATTGAGTATAAGATCATGGTTTGATAAATTGAGATTTACTATGAAAAGTATAATCTAACGTCTACAGTTTGGCTTTACCTGGCGACCATCAAGGTCTGTGTTGTTCATAGACTTCTTGGCCTCGGAAGCATCGCTGTCGTTTGAAAACGTTACGAACCCAAAACCACTGCAAAACAAAGGGAGATATACAAATTGATTACATGGAGACAAGAAGTAGATTGATAACTTTACAGATTCATACATGTCTGTGTAAAACCCTTATAAATTATTACTTAATAAGTGTAATAAAATGGTGATGACGAATACAAAATTGTGTTTCTTACCGAGACCTGCCTGACTCCCTGTCAGTGATGACCTTGCAGTCGATGATCTCACCAAACTCGCTGAACTGTGATTCCAGCGTCTCTGAGAAAGAACAATCCATAAGGCATTTGTAATCAAGACTACAACACCAGATAGACAACCATAATTTTGAAGTAGGTTCATCTATATTATCATGACTTTTATGCACTGCAAGTTTCTTAAAGCAACATAGGCAGATAGGGATTCCAAGATTCGTATGTAGCCAGCAATATGCTAAAGCACATGAGGCTTATAATACTGTACTGTCTGTAGTATTGTGTTTCTATAGGATGGCTAACATTTTTAGAGGCTAATCACAGCACTTTGCAGGTCAAGATTAAATGGTTTTATTCTCACCTGATGTGGTGTTCCAGCTCAGCCCACCGACAAACAGCTTTCTGCAAACAGAAAAAGGCAAGAACTATAAGAACACCTCAACACGTTAAATTTGTACTCTTAGACTTGAGTAAGAGCCTTGATAGAAAAAAATGCTAGCCTCAGACATGTTAGCTGTACCAAGGAAAGAAAAACACAATTTGTTGCATCTTGGCTAATTTATTACCATTTCATTTCAATTGAGTAATACCTTGTAATGTGTAAAGTTATTTTTTTTTCCAATCTGGTGCATCTTTTGTTTCCATGTTAATTGGCTAGGTTAGCTTTTAATCAATTTTTAAACTCATGCATATGATGTGGGCCCAGGGGATTTTCACACTGGAACTTGGAAGTAAATTATATTTTAATGCCACATCAGTGATGTAAAAACAACAAGAAACCAGTTCTCACCCTTGTTCTCTTTCTCCAGACATTTTCACTGGAAGAAAACAACAACAATCTCGTGAAAATGTGTTAAGCTGTACAGACTATAGGTGCATAAAAATTATCTCAAAGAAGTTAAAACAACAAGGACCATAACACCAAAAAAAACATTAATGAATACATTTTCACCTTTTCTACTTGATCAAACAAGTTCTAATTATGAAACTGCGAACTAGACACTAATTTGACACACCTAATTACTAGAATTCAAACTTTCTGGTTGCTAAAAGATCCTTGATTTGAATAATCATGTAACACGACTATTCTTTAAAAAAACATGTTGACTGCGTTATCAGCTATCTTTATCGTTTACAGAATGGTACATTTCTGGTATATTAAAATTGCAACATTTTCTGGTAGGGGAAGTATGATGAATTGACAAACATGACTGCATGCATTAATGATGATCCTGCTAACACGTGCGCGTCAATTTACATGCAAATTGTGACGCATCTGCCACATGCCATCCGTGGTACACCAAAAAAGGACACTAAATACTGTTTAGAACCAAATTTATGTATTTCCTGAGTTTACATGATTTTGTATACCTTATTGTACAGGGTATTTCTCACAATATTCTGAATATAAACACGGATTTCAAGGAGCGTTGTGCCTAATACTAGTAGTGCTAGTAGCGTTTTTGTGAAAAATCGAAACACCCCACGTGCGCCTCCCTCGCAGATCCTTTGTTTCCTAATTTGCATGTTCTTCGCGGTAAAAAATCTCCTTTCTGCCTCCTTGGAAAAATAAAACAATCTTAACTGTGGAATTTCTGAGAAAACTTGTAGTCCAATTCTTCTCACAAATCCATTCTGAGACAAACAAGTAGACAGAAAACGCCCCGGAGGCCCCGATTCGGGTGAGCAAACATGTCTAGCTGTAAGGCATGCGGCGGCCATGATGCTTGCACTTCGCGGGAAAACATTTTCGTTCGTCGTGTACAAAAAACTCCCTACCACACTCAATACCCACAAAACAGACGACATTCGCGTCAAAATTTCTGCACAATATACCTATGAACAAATTGCCCCGAAAAATTATACCCCATTAGTTCGGAAACAGTAAATTAAGCTGACTTACCGATGGATGATCAGACCTGACGAACCGAACAAGCTGAGAGCAGTATGCAAATGGTCGATCAGACAGGACGTGACGTAGACATCTACAGTTTGGCGCATTCTACTCCTGAGGGTGACATTTGAATAATAAATAGAGTTGCAGTTTCTGTAATTTTTTTGAAGCTTTGGCTTATTCCTAATCAATGTAAAATTAATAATTGTAAAAAATTATTTGTTGATTACCAACCATAATAACCATAATAACATCAAGGAATTTTATTTAAAGATATAAACTTTTTAGTTGATGATATTGTACCCCTAAAGATCTAATGGACTAATCCCTAAGTAGATACGTCACGTCCGCCGTAATAGCATCCATTCGCCTATCTGTCTTTGTGTGCTTTGTGAGCTTCGAATCATTCGGTAAGTTTACGTTTTTTTCGCTGTCCTATGACAAATATGGTACTTTCTGCCGGTTAGATTGCTTCATTAGTATGTTAGGCACAATTGCTGACCAAAACTTTGTCTGTTTTGTTGAAATTGGGTTTGCTAGAGACATTTTTTTTGGACGTGACAAACAAAGATGTTTTCCCCGTGCAGCGCAGCATCATGGCGGCGCATGCATGCATGTTTTTGTGCTGGGTTGAAACAAGTAATAACCACGTTACTGAGGTTTGTGCTTTCCACACAAATTGAATCTGTTTCATAGCAAACAGAGTTAAATTCCTAACCCCAAATATTTATCCCTAGAAATTTGATTTTTCAGGCTATTTAGCGTTTCAGCCAAAGATGCAAATGAGCCCAGAATTTCTCCCACTCCCAAAATGTATCACTCCGCCCAGTGAGCAGGCATGACCATCGCACTCAGGTGCAGCACACCCGCAACCATGACAAAATTCCAAAATTATGAATTTGTCCAGTCAAATTTGATGTCCTGTACGAAAAGCCAATTTTATTAGTGGTATGGTTTCTTGCTTATGTTGTAGACAGTTTTCCACCTTGCTTTTACACTGTCCGGTGAGTGAAAATGTTTTCCGTTTCTTTTCAGTGAAAATCAACATGTCTGGAGAGAAAGAACCAGGGTGAGTATGATTTACTTCTTGTATATTTTGCTTGTAATTTTTCATTCTTGCAGCCATATTTATGAACCCTGATGTCATGGATGATTATCCTAAAGAACAAAGGATTTATAAAATTTGCACAAGAATTGGCCTAGACAGTAAAGATTTGCATAATTGCACAATTTTTCCAGATGCGGTACTAAGGAACTTAATTGCATTAAATCATTTATCATTGATTGAATAGATTGTCTTTTGATAGTACTAGCCTCCACAGCAGGCTCTGAACCGGCCTTTTTGGCAAAATGGTTACGTGGGTGGCTGATGGTTACGGGCTGGCTGCAAAAGGTGTATTATTTAGCCCCCAAAAAGGCCGGTTCAGAGCCTGCTATGGAGGCTAGATAGTACAAGGTAAAGTTAAATCTCTCGCTGGCGGAAGTTAATGAACCCCTTCTAAGGGGCAGTAACCGTCGGGCTGGCTGCTAGGAGCACGATTTACTTATCATTTAGTCAGACTAAAGTCTTTACTTGTTCTCTTTCTGTACAGAAAGCTGTTTGTTGGGGGGCTGAGCTGGGATACCACATCAGGTAAGGAAACAAAATTAATGTTGTCTGTTTCTGTCACAAATGCAATGTAGTAACTTCTGACAGAATCTCAGATCGGAAGTTACTACATTGCATTTTTGTGCAGCCAGTGTATAGTCTTATATATAGATTCCTATTCCTGTAACTGGTACTAAAGTTCAAGCCAAACCAATATACAGATAAATGCTGTGAAGTCGAGAGTGCAGTTGACATTGCCTGCTTCAATCTGCTCCCTCTGCCAAAGGGAATTCTTCTCATACTTTGGCCTGCCATATCTAAGTATTTTGTAGGATGGATGTGCCCAGATAACAAATGTTATCTTGGTTGTTCTTGAACAGACGGCCTGGAATCAACCTTTAGTGAGTATGGGGAGATCACAGACTGCAAGGTCATCACTGACAGGGAGACAAACAGGTCTCGGTAAGGGACACCATTGTTTTGTATTTTGTTTTGTACAGTATTTATCATTTCAATAAATGCTTGCTAAAATATGCTTTATAGATCAAAGGGAAAGAGAGAGACAGCTGATTGGTGCACTGTAGATTAAATTAAAATAGCTAGATAGATCAAAAATTTGTATTGTTGCCTGTGCACTTTTAGAAATAGTTTGCACATGACCTTGTAGGAATTCTCTTGGTAGACTCAAGCTACCCATAGTAAGGCTGATTTTTAGGACAATATTGTCTTTCATACATTGTAATGTTATTGAAACATCAAACCTGTCAAAGTAAGTTTTAGACCCCGTTCACACTCATTTTTTTCAATCGCGATTGAAGTAATTCGATCTGATCGCGATTGAACGCAAAGAAACTTTTGCGTTCACACTGCTCACACTGCTTTTCGCCAAGTGGATTGAAGTACACCGTGATCCGATCGTGATTGAAGCAAACCCGAGCTCCGCCATACCATCAGCAATCATCTGGTAAATGTCCCTCTTTCGGTGACATTTCCTAGTCTCTACCAGATTAACTAAACGGGCGAAATGTGATCTTCACTGTGGACTGACTCTACTAGCTAATTATTCCTTTTTCTGCCGAATTCTACGATTCATACGCCCGTAAGAGGGCCTGGTGGAGGCTAGACATTTCCCTAGTTTGGCCTGCACCTCCTCTCTCCCCCAGATTGCGATGAGGACCTTGGTATCCTCATCGCGCCACCTGCCACCAGCTGAAGTTGCTGACGGAGTTTTATCCTTCTTCTTGGGCATTGTTGTTGTTGTAGGAGAGTGATCTGACGTGTGTGGCTTGGGTTTGTTTTCCCGCGCGATGCGAACTATGGGCCCACGTACCCGGATGTATGGCTTCCCACCCCAGGAACCAGCCGAAATCCCCACCGATCGCGATGGAATGAATCGTAGTTGTGTTCACACTCAAAATTTGATAGGATTGGATCCGATCGCGATTGATCCTCCCCAAACTACCTCCGGAGGTGGATCAGAAACAATCGCGATCAGATCGATCCAATCGCGATCGGGAGCGTTCACACTGAAAAAATCAATCGCGATCGGATCGCTTCAATCGTGATTATACTTCAATCGCGATTGAAAAAAATGAGTGTGAACGGGGTCTTAGTCCTTGTGTAATCTTGTGTCCCTTTGCTTTTCAGCGGCTTCGGGTTTGTAACGTTTGCAAACGACGGCGATGCTGCCAATGCCAAGAAGTGTATGGATGGAACTGATCTTGATGGTAGACAGGTAAAGCTAAACTGCACGTTTGAACTTTGATTACACCCTTTCAAGAGTAAACATGCATCAAATGGTTATGTTTGATACATTTCAAAGGTGAAATTGTTTATGTATTGTCAAGCTGTATTCTGGACATTTGGGTGGCAGTTTTATTTTTAATGGTGGTATTGTCTTACTCTTTGCTTAGATGTACAAGCAAAACATGCAGAATCAAGTGTTTCAAAAGTATTGATGAAGTAAAATTATTGGAAACGTGTTGAAAATTATACAAAAGGTGGAAACACATTGTTAAACCAACAAGACTAAGCAAATTTCTGACACTACTAAGAGCTCCCTTAAAAGAAATGGAATGCAGCATGAAAATACTTCCTTTACAAAAATCAATGAAATAACTTGTTTTGCCACAGACTTTTAAATTGACATTTCAAATTCCTTTTTTTTCCCAGTTCTGTCCTGACAATTTTTCATGTGAAGGGGCATTGTAATTCATGTTATCTTTGGCTAGGTCGCTTACCAGGTTGCTCTGAAAAACATTTTTCCAGAGTGCGATGCTGTAAGGTGGAGAATTAGAATGTTAACAGTTCTTGAAATGCATAGCTAAATATGGACCATGATTGTCATTTGTGTGTTGGTATCACCTTTTTTCATTTGATGAGGAAATGGTTTGGTTGAGTTGAAATCTCATCAATTTTGAAGAAACCAAATTTCTTTATTGTATATTGAAGGTAAATGATTTGGAAGTATTGATATGTCAGCAAACAGCACACATGCTACAGGATAGGGTTCCGGGACATGGGGACGTCAAAAACCTCGTCATAGGTAACATGCTAACTGTATCTAAATTAGCATGATGTGGACGAAATAGACACAGCACGGAAAAGGTTTTCATTGCTGTGGTCTACCCAGTAATGTCTCCAACGCGAACGGAAGGAACGTCACGCAGACGGCTCGGAATAATTTTCGGACTGGTTACACCCAAAATGGATCATGACCAAGACCAGAGGACTGGAGAAGTGGACCATGGAAAAGCGTTGGCAATGTTTAAGTCGACAATCTTTTGGCTTGCCATGACGTGTGGCACAAAAATTAACAGACCGCGGAAAATACATCACACATTTTGCAACCAAAATGAATGTGATTGAGAGGAGTGCCATATTCAGCAAATTTGTACTTTGGCTGGCATCAAAGTTTTGCACTTAAGAAACTGAGTTTTGAGTTGTGTTTCTTACTGTTGCCTTTGCATTAAAGAAAACAACAAAATACAAAGGTTACGCATTGACTTAACAAGTTAACACAAAAAGATTGAAAGTTTGTTTTACCATTAAACAGTTTTTTTAACCATGCCAAAGTACACAGTAAAGCAGTGAATAACAAAACAAGTGGCAAGTCACACAATTAGCATGAGAAACTCCAAAGGCTTTTCAAGAAAAGTTGACAAATGTAAAAGAATGAGTGGACTACAGGCCAGATTCAAAAACTGACACAACAAAAATCCTAGTAGAATCAAGATAAATTGGATTTCACTGAGACCTTTGGCTCTTCATGAAAGCAGGTGAATAGGTACCATCATTATCAAATAGGTACCAAGAAAGTTGTGGATATGAAACAAAGAAATGTGTTGTGCATGTCTTATATACAAGCATGCCTGCCAGCATTGTTTGACCTCTGATTCAGTTTCTAACAAACTGATTGATTTTGGAATAGTTAGGGTATTGTAATGAACAACTACTTTCTGGTAACCAAAATGTAGCAGCAACAGCCTACAAGAGGCACAAGAAAAGCCTGTTAATGTCCAACTCGTGATAGGAAGAAGTAAAATGATTTTGGATGGTAGGGGCTAGTAGAAGGATGACCGTTGGAGTGGACGGCGGCGGCGGCTCTGGGTGTAAGCCTAAAGCGACCGGTGGCAACCCCTTCGAGTCGACGGCGGTAGCGGTGTAACCAAGGCGACAAAACTGGGTCGGCAAGCCACCCAAGCGTCGGTCAGGTAAGGACAAATTGTCCTGAATTGAGACCGAACAGCGGCAAGCCGCTGCAGTGGGCGTGGTCTGAGTTCAAATAACGTAGACCACAGCCCAACAGGAAACTTTGAATACACACACACATCATACTTAGTTCACACAGATAAACAACACTTAGGGTCTCGTTTAATAATGAGAAAGGTAGTTTCTCCCTGATGATATTGCTATGGTTCAGAAGTGCTGTCAGGAGAACATTGGAAATGAAATGTTCGGCACATGTTTTTCTCTGCTGAATCTTGCATGGCTTGCATACACCACTGTAGACACTGGCGCAATTAGATTAAAGATATTATTGATTATTAGCAATATTAGACAAGTATTTGGAACCAAACAAAAGTGTCAAAGCTGGGTGAGCCTGGTTTCAAAAAAGCTCATAACGTTCTAATTTCTGTCTTTTCCTGTATTCAAATGACAGCATTTCTCATAGCGCCTTGCCTAAGTGGTAATTAAATGACAATAGGAAATACTGTATAGAAAGATAGCCTTAGAGTTAGACATGTAGATATGACAAATCTACAGATAGTTTGCTTTCCCACATTGCAGTCTTAAGACTTGAGATAGTATATCTGTGTTGTCTAATGTTAGGCAGGCTGAGCCTTTTACTAGGTTTTTAAGTTGAGATGAAGCAAGAATTACTGAGAGAAAGAAGATCTCACTGGTAATACCATATGGAAATCTTCATCTGTGGTGAACAGGTGAAGTTTACCATGTGTATTGTCTCAAACACCCTGCATTTGTTGTCGGAACAACTTGGACTCTGTCTAACACAGTAAGGTAGTAGTGAGTGGCATCTATTTGAAATGAGATGCTCTGGTTAAGGGAAACAAAAATTCCTAAGAGGGATTTATTGGACACCTAAGAGTAAGACATACTGTCGCGAAGCCGAAATAAAGATGAGTTGACCTTCCGCAGTTGCCGTGTTCCTTTCATACCTGCTAAGAATAGTCACTAGCTCACAGGTGTTGATGTAGTGATGTTTTACATGAAGAATGAGATGTCTTTATTGTGTAACATGTTGTGCCCTGTCTATGAACTTGTGAGTGAACCAGGAACACCTTGCTCCCAACAGAACTCCGCTAGCGATGTGAGATGAGCAGTGAGGCCAGTTCAGCTGTAAAGATCTCGCAGATACCGACCGGTACCGACTGCCATGAGAAAACTGTGACCTCTTTCTAATTCTTTGTTGTTTGGCCTCTTTCTTTTCTCTTTAGATCCGTGTGGACTACGCCAGCAAGAAGAGTGAAGTAAGTGAATTTTAGAATGCAATTTTTGCCCTGACAATTTTAAGGAGATGCGTAAACCTCTATTTTGAACTGTGTATTTTTCTTTTCTTTACCATCTTAACTGTTCTGGATCACAACTTGTATTGCGTCCAATATGTTCTCCGTGTTGACTAAATGTTTTTTCCCTAAGGGTGGCGGCGGCGGTGGTTACAGGGGTGGCCGCGGCGGCGGCGGCGGAAGGTATGGCGGCGGCGGCGGATACGGCGGTGGTGGCTACAGCGGCGGCGGCGGATATGGTGGCGGCCGTGGTGGTGGAAGGCGCCAGGGAGGAGATCGCTACGGCGGCGGCGGTTACGGTGGCGGCCGTGACAACCAGTACGGCGATGGCGGTGGCCGCAGCTACAACCGTGGCTACAATGACGTGAGTACAAGTGTAACACAGGTTTTTCAGATCAGTGTTTCCTCAAAAAGCACTCAAATGGTGAGGTTGAGCTTCACATAGAATTCATCTTAGGGTTGCCATGATGGAAGTACTTTGATGCACATCTCCTTGTAAGTTTCTTGTTCAGAGTTCAGTGGAAACAAGAATAAACTTAAAAACAAGAAGAAGTGCAAAGACAGCCAAAGTCAACCCCCTCTTGTGCCATACCCCAGAGTACAATGATATGTGCAGTGGACAACATATCATTACCTGTTGGCCAAATGGTTTGCCCTTTGACAGCTAAGGAGCTTAACTTTCTTAAGATCCCTATACAATCCCCCACGTACCAACTTGGACAGAATGGGGCAACAGTGTCATCACCATCTCCCTCGGTTTCTCACGAAAGCATGTCTATGAGCTTGATTCTGAAAATGGTTTCATCATATAAACCAGGTGTTGTTTTTTTGTCATGTCCAAGATTTGATAGGAATGACTTGTCTTGCAACAGCAGTATTATTTTACCAAATCAGGGCAACAAATGGAAGTGATAAAGAAGGCTTTGTGTTGAAAATTGAAATCACTTAATTTGGGCAGTTGAATGTAGTCTTCTTTGGCATTACCAGTAGTTACTGAACGGTTAGAAAAAAAGCAATATTGCCTTTGTGTTTTTAACTAGCACACTTGGCCTATATGATCATAAGAGAGTATCAAACATGAACATTTATTCATAGAATAGTGTACTGCATTTTAAAAAATCTTTTTAGAGAGGGTTTGGATTTTGAAAAGTTATCTGGCCTGGAAAAGGCTTTTTCGTGTAGGGATAGAAATATCCAAAATTCTTACAGTAGAATTCGAAGAAAGGACAAAAATGTTCTACTCTTGAAACTTACTGTATTTGATACAGCTTACTACAAGTAAGAAAATGTATACTGCAGCTCTCTGATTGCAAAAAAAGCAGAACACCACTTTTGATTTTGTTGTAAGTAGCTGATCTCAAATTTCCCAAGATGTGAAAAGTAGAAACACCAGTAAAACCTCTCTCTTGGATACTACAGGATTCTTCAGGATACGAGTCCCGCCAGCATCGGGTAAGCCCAAACTTACACTATTCTGACGAGTGCCGAGTCTTGTTTTTGGAGGCATGCTCCCGAACAAATTCCTTGCAAGTGTTCCAAACAGTTGGCGATGTGATTTTTGTGATCGGTTGAATTTCAACTTGACATAACTTTCTGATGACTACATTCTATGATTGGTGTGGTGTGATCAAGCATCTTGTGCAAATCAAAATTTCATATTCCATTCAGGATAACACAAATCCTTTCAAAAATACCTGTACGTTACTTTCATTATCAGAATTGAGGAGTGTGATCTATCAGTCCTTTGTGCAGTGCCAGAAAAATCACAGCATGTATTGCATCAGATTGCAAGAGTGTTCTGCCATAATTGGTGTGCCTTGAGTTTCCCTTTTTGCTTTTCAATCCAACTCATTGGTCTGGTGAAGCTTTGCACTCTGGTTGGCTTTTGAACATTCTTCTCTTTTTTTTTTTTTTGATTAACCCATTCATGAAAAGTGTGGTTTGTTCTTGTAGAATCAGGCTGCTTCTCCACAAATGTGTTCAAAATGTTGACCTGGTCTTTGTCCTGTTCTTGTTGAGTAATACATCATTAAGCAGTTCCTGCAAATTAGTTGACAAGGAAAGGATATCTTAAACAAAAAGTACAAAGATTCAGTCTTCTATGAAATTCAATGTGACTTCTAAATTCTGCCAAGATGTTTGACTCCAGAAGCATTTTGTACATACAAAATTGTAGAGACGACAACCTAAAGTCCTCGACAGCTGCAGATAGAGTAACTCTTCCACCCTAAGCCTCTGAAACTAAAACTACAGGCTACTTGTCACTCACATGGGCTTAAGGTCAAAGGGCAGGGCCGAACCATGGTCAACAGGTACTGACTCACCTTGGTGGTTGTTTTCGGTTTGGGTTCCTCATCTTCCATCCTCCCCTCTGTTCTCGCTGACTCCATCCTGAATACCCGTTGTGTGAAACATGGCACTAACCACACTTTGCCGTCAGCCTTGTCTGTTGTGGATAAACCTGACAAACCCGTGTTTGGTAAGTTTCACAAGAGACCAATGAAAAGCTTCCTTCCTTCCTTATACTTAAAGTTTTAACCACGTTGTATTCAGTTATTCCAGAAACCATGCAAGGCTGACAGTAGCATGGCTTGAAAGGTTTGTCTTCTTGCACTGGTGGTAAAGTGCACAGTAAAAAAAAGTACATCTCAGCACTATAGAATTATGATAGATATCTCATCTTCCTCCCAACTCTTTTTTCAGTACCAGCCATATTGAGAAGCCACAGGACACATCCCCAAGCCGAAGATGAGGGGAGGTCAACTGTTTACTCTATCAGCACCCAAGGTTACTGAGCTAGTGTCAAAATGTGTATCTTATATCTACCTATAGAAGATCCCAGATGGCTCTTAGTGTGAGATGCAGTAAAAGTCATGTAGGAACTTTTCTTTAGGGTGTTTGTATGTTAAACTTTGTCGCATATCTTAGTTTACCCAATTCTGTACCTGGTTATGTTAGTTTGAGGTATTCTTGACTATTTGAATTGTTTTCTATATGTACAAGTAGTAATTAGAGTATGCAACAATAATGATATAGTGTGGAACTGTGACTTAGAAAAACTCACTTTTTTCTTAAAGAATATCTCCCCATATCAATTGGAGAAACATTGGCAAATTCTTGCTGTCATCCATTTTCCTTCGTATACACCAGATCACAAATCTGTACCAACATGTAAAACGATAACCATAAGTCCACAAATGGCATGTAGTCTTGCTGGGGTGCTAGTTGTTGTGCTTTTATAACGATAAGACTAAGACTAAGGTAGAACTGTAAGAAGATTTCACCTGAAGTGATAAGGTTGCTTCAGACTATTAATACTAAGTAATTTTTTTTGCCAATTTTGATTTTCTGACCGCAGTCCAATTATTTTTCTCCTCTCTGACACTAAAATGGTTTTTGAGGATGATTGAAGTGTTAAGTTCATACTTGTGTCTCCTTGGAGTTAGAATGTGGACATGTCAACGTGTATTGGAGCAACAGCTGAAACAAGAAGACAGAGACAGACATTGATGTTCTTTGCAAGAACAGAACCAGTGAGGATGACTTGTGACAAGATACTATTTTTCAAGTGCTAGTCAGTTTTGTTAAGCTGAAATGTAGAGTGCAAATGAGAGATTATGTTCAAATCCTAACAACGATAATTCTTGCCTAAAAGTGAGTATCAGATAAAGGCCTCTATATGCAGTAAGTAAAAGTCTAAGCCAATGCAAGGTGTGTTCACTTAAACTCTAGTGCTTTTCTACCATAAGACTTGAAGACATTGCTGTAGTTAAGAAAAATGTGCTTAAGTAAGGTTTTGACATGTTGGCAGCTGTTACTTGAGGAATCGATCAGTGTGTTCTAGTATGCTGTTCCAGGCTTGCTACAGGCCACTCCTGTTTTGTTATCTGAAGAAAAGTGGTCATTGTGCATTCCATTGCTTGATAATTTTAAACCACTGTATGTCTCATTTACGAAATGTAAGATCGTACAACTATGTACTGGCTATTCCATTTATAAAGTACAAGGGGCAGTCACGAAAAGTTCTCTGAAAAAAGGGTTGTGAAGATCATGAACAATTTAGTAGAAGGAACGTAAAAGAAGAGGGAGAAAGACTTGCTTATCTCCTCCTTCTAAGATTTTAAATGGAATAGCTCTAATCTTTCTTGAGATGATGACCATTTCCTGTGGTCCAGTAGTTTAAGTTCATGCCAAAAAGTGAAGAAGTGCTTACAAAGCATCATAAGGTGAACTGATTTGTTATCAAACCCCCAAAGTTGCTGGTTAATTGTCTATTTTTGTATTGCATTATCTTTTTCCATCAATGTACAAATATTGGATATGTTTGTTTTGACCAAGTCGAAGAGAGAACCATCGAATATGCCTGATAATTGTATGTCAAGAAAGAACAAGTTGAACCTACATTACTGAAGTGCCACTGAGAGCGAACTGGCAAAATCAGAACAACATCCATGTAATTCTTTTTATGCACTTCATTTTTAATTGTCATGAATAAAACGTAGTCTTCGGTATCTCTGTGACTTCTAGTTTCATTGGTCAAGGGCATTAAGAAGACAGGACAGACTGGTATGATAAGTAGGGGTGGGTACCGGTACCATGTACCGGTACAAAACCGGTATTTCTTAATGGACCGGTCCAAAAAAAACGGTCCGTAAAGAATCAGTGGACCGGCCTATGGACCGATTAGAAAATTCATAGTACCAGGCTACCAGCAGGCGGCCACATGACTGGTCTAAGAAAATACAAAACAGCAGATTTAACGAATCGTTTTCGAAGACGTTAGCTGTGAAGCATATCTACAAACACTTAAAGATTAGTAAACAGACGGCGAGCAGAGTATGGCTATAATTTTGAGACAAAGTGCAAACCTAAGAAATTATTTCGTTCCAGACATGACGTTTGGAGACTTTTACGTGTGTCTCGCTATCCAAAATATGATGTACTGCGACACTACTATAATCCGGTACAGGTACAGGTCCGGACCTGGACCTGACCCTCTGGACCTGGACCTGACCCCCTGGACCGGACCTGAATTTTATGTACTGGTACCCACCCCTAATGATAAGATATCCAAATGTCGACATGCTAAAAAAGATGAGTACACTACAACTGAACAGTAACCTTCAAGCAGATGTTATAGTCAAGCTCAGTGCTTTATTTTCACACGTCTTTTTGCAAGATTTTGTACACTTTCCTAGTATTGCACCTTTTATGTTTTAATGATTGGCCCTCCTTGGAGCAAATGTTGACAAAAAAAACTCCAGGTGTAAGAAAAAAATCTTCAAGCAGATGTAAGTATCCTTACATCTACATTAAGATTAGTAAAACACTACTTGGAGATTGCATAGATGTCAATGCCATGCAATGGTTGAACTTGTATTGGCAGTGGCACCAAAATACAGTATCTTATTTCTATTGAGAATTAACTAAAACTTGATAAAGCGTCATGTCTAAAGCAATCAACGCCCATAAAGTTGAGAGTAATAAGTAAGTAGGAGTAGTATCTATCCTCATTTAGCATTCTTCCAGTGCTAGTCTATAGTATAGTATTCCATTCTTTGCAGAAAGAGATGATAATGAAAGAAAAACAGCTATATGCTACTGTATGGTGATTCATCCAATGGCACTATACTGCATCAACTTTATAAAATCAAGTTCATCTTCAGGTACTTTTCAGAATTCAACCATCAGCATACTTGTGGCAAGAGAGGAAAGGAATTGACGTCAATCTTACCCAACCCTTTTCATCATTCCAAATTATTCAGAGCTTAAGTGACCAGACTAAGCATAATATCTATCTATTACATTTCGGAATATAGAGTGACCTTTTGATACCATCTTTCTTTCAATTGCTGTGTGTATATCGTGTCAGCTAAAAAAAAGACAAAAGGAAAAGAACTAATCTTCTATATACCACTCATCAGCTTTATAATTCCTAGTCTGGCCTTCCTACCAATTTCCCTAAATGGAAGTGTTAACAAACCCTATATCTAGCTGCTTCTATGATGCAAATTCCGAGTGGATTGAAAAAAAGTTAATGCAATGATACCATCAATTCTTTGATCAGTACATTTACAACACTACAGAGTACAGAAAATTTCATACACCCTATGCATTCTTTTGGCGTTACGATTCAAGAAAAATAGATTTAGTCATTCTTGTTGGCTGGATAACTGTAGGGAAAGTACGGTTGAAAAATTGCACATATAGCTGTATATGATTAGAAGTATTTTCCCTATGGCAGAGATTGGGGATAGGTAGTTGTGTCATTAAAACTACAGGAGATCTCACACCAGGGTTCCGTCATCTTGAAATCTGTCATTGAGGTTTCAACATGTGGTGCTCTCACACCTAAGTTCTATCATATGGTGAATTCTCCTGTAGCTTTTTGACGTTTTCCCTTTCTTTTTTGAGTTGGTCCTCTGCTGTCTTGAGCAGGGATTGAAGTTTGGTGGCGGCTGATCCCAGCTCCTTACACAACTTCTTCTCCTTTTCAAGACGTGCCTTGAGTGCAGCTATCTCCTCATCCCTTTTGCTGAGATCCTCCTCTGTGGGACCCTTCAGGCTCTCAAATTCCACCTGCTGCACGACTTCCTGCATTGCACGAACCTCTCCTCTGGCTTGTTCGAGGTCTTTGCTTGCTAACCTCAGCTTCTCCTGCCACTTCTGTTCCTCTGACCCTGCGGCTCTATTTAATCTGTATAGAATGGATTCTGTGTCAGCCAGAACAGTCTTGTATTTCTCACACTCCCTCTGCAGTTCTTTTTCCCTCTCCGCTGCCTCTCTTTTGACTTGTTCGAGGTGTTCGTTTGCTAACCTTAGCTTCTCTTGCCACTTCCGTTCCTCTGACTCCGAGGCTTTATTCAGTTTGTTCAGGATGGATTCAGTGTCTGCCAGAACAGTCTTGTATTTCTCACACTCCTCCTGCAGTTGCTTCTCCCTCTCTGCTGCCTCCGCAAGCTTGGATTCAACACCCTCATTCTCTGGAGTCTGGGAAGACACTTCAGCAGTCTGCTTGGTTTTCAGGTCTTCTAGCCTGGCAATTGCAGCCTTCTCAAAGCTGGTTAACCAGACCTGGTACTCCAGGGTGGCGTCCATGGAGATGTCTGGGAAGATTCTCTGCAGGGCTTCTTTGGCCCAACTCCTGTCCTTTTCGATGTCTGATATGGCAGCGTCATGTTCTCTTTCTTTTCTGAGTTGATCCTCTGCTGTCTTGAGCAGGGATTGAAGTTTGGTGGCGGCTGACCCAAGCTCCTTACACAGCTTCTTCTCCTTTTCCAGACGTGCCTTGAGTGCAGCTATCTCCTCATCCCTTTTGCTGAGATCCTCCTTTGTGTGATCTGCAGGACCAACTTTTGCCTGGCTACTCCCTGCATTTTCTGTGCTTCCCCTTTCCTCGGAATTCCCCTGTAGCTTTTTGACATTTTCCCTTTCTTTCTTTAGTTGATCCTCTGCTGTCTTGAGCAGGGATTGAAGTTTGGTGGCGGCTGATCCCAGCTCCTTACACAGCTTCTTCTCCTTTTCAAGACGTGCCTTGAGTGCAGCGATCTCGTCATCCCTTTTGCTGAGATCCTCCTCTGTGGGACCCTTCAGGCTCTCAAATTCCACCTGCTGCACGACTTCCTGCATTGCACGAACCTCTCCTCTGGCTTGTTCGAGGTCTTCGTTTGCTAACCTCAGCTTCCCCTCCCACTTCTGTTCCTCTGACTCCACGGTGCTCTGAAGTCTCTTCAGGATGGATTCAGTGTCTGCCAGAACAGTCTTGTATTTCTCACACTCCTCCTGCAGTTCTTTCTCCCTCTCTGCTGCTTCCCTTCTGGCTTGTTCGAGGTCTTTGTTTGCTAACCTCAGCTTCCCCTCCCACTTCTGTTCCTCTGACTCCACGGTGCTCTGCAGTCTGTTCAGGATGGATTCAGTGTCTGCCAGAACAGTCTTGTATTTCTCACACTCCTCCTGCAGTTCTTTCTCCCTCTCCGCTGCTTCCCTTCTGGCTTGTTCGAGGTCTTCGTTTGCTAACCTCAGCTTCCCCTCCCACTTCTGTTCCTCTGACTCCACGGTGCTCTGCAGTCTGTTCAGGATGGATTCAGTGTCTGCCAGAACAGTCTTGTATTTCTCACACTCCTCCTGCAGTTCTTTCTCCCTCTCTGCTGCCTCCGCAAGCTTGGATTCAGCACTTTCATCCTCTTGAGTCTGCTTGGCAGCTGTCTTCAGGTATCCTAGCCTGGCAATTGCAGCCTTCTCAAAGCTGGTTAGCCAGACCTGGTACTCCAGGGTGGCGTCCATATTGATTTCTGGGAAAATTCTCTGCAGGGCTTCTCTGGCCCGACTCCTGTCCTTGTCTGATGTGGCACTGTCATCGTTATTTTTCTGCTGCTTCTCCTCCTCCTCGTTCCTTTTATCTGCCTTCTCAGCCTGTGTCGACCAGCCACCAGGTGGTTTCTCATCTATGTCCCCCGCCACGTGAGATGCAGCTTGCTTACCGGCCTTCTCTGCGTAGTAACGGGCTTGTTGTAGCTCTTTCTCAAGAACTGTGATCGTCTCCAGGGCTTCCTTTAACCTGTTCTCTGCAATGATGAGTTTGGACCGCATGGTCATTAAAGTGTCGGAATCCACCTCTGCATTCCTGAGATTCCGGATGGCCTGCCTCATCTGGTGTTCTCTCAGCTGGTCCTTCTGCACCAGAGCCTGGACCAGGCTGTAGGAGAAGCCCTGGTACTCCAGACTCTCGGCTATCTGCAGATGGAGCGGCAGGGCGTCCGAGAACAGGTTCAGAGCAGACAGACTGGACCAAGTCTTGGGCGCCATCTGTTGCTTGTTACCGGCACTGCACCCCACCTTGATGTCATCGACAGGCAGCTGCCTTTTGATATCTGGAATGGAAGTGACATTTATAGCATGTAAAGTTATAGGTACTTCGGTAATAGTATGATAATTACTTGATGAAATTCAAAAGAATAATTCAAAACGCACCATACAACTGCGCCCCCTGGTTAACGTTGACAGGTTGTTCACCATCGATTTGCAGTGACTTGACGCCCATGTACACAAGTCTTGGGTCGGAGTGATTCGCCATGAGCCTCAGCACCGCTGTGTCCTCCCGCGGTATGGTGAAGTGCACCAGGATGCTCTTGTGTTTTTTAACTCCTCTGAACATAACGTGTGACCTTCTGGTGCGACAAAGGGACGCTAGGTTGTTTCTAAGTTGGTCTAGAGCTTCCTGGGTCATACGCTGTGGGCCATTTACGACCACGTAGGTGTTTGCCGTTGCAGCACCTGAAAAGATTAAACATATTTTAGTACTGATTGAAATAATCAACCTAAGCTGCATGTTAAAGATGCTTTCAACCCAACAGAAACAACAAAAAAAGGTCGATGATGTTGGAAAAACTTCATCCACAAAATATTAATTTGTAGAGGACGCAAGGTCTAGATCACTTTGCACAACTTCTAAGTTACATGGTCACGGTGTTTACAACTATTCTTCCTTCTTACCTTCTTCACTTGCATCCTCCTGACTTGTTCCTGGTTGAAGTTCGGGGTTTTCCGGAATCTCTCGGTCAGGCGGTTGGAACGGCCCCAGGACGTCCCTTATCAAGTCCTGTCGTCCTATCCGTTTCAAGATTTCTTTTATGAAGTCAAGGTTTTCCTGGTCTATTTTGCCCAGTTGTATTAGCTTCTTAAATACATCAACCGCCTGATCAAGCTGTTCTAACCTGCCGTTTGGAATCAGGTGCATGCAATACAATTTGACATGTTCCGTCTCTCGCACGGTTAGGTCTTCAGATATCCGTAGTAACGTTTGCACAAAATCAAAATGGCGTCTGTCTACATCTGTTATTCCCTCAAATTCCCGGACCGGACCTGCCATTCTGAAACGAAATGAACATCATTCAACTCAATTGTGCTTCTACACCTGAATAATTTATTCCAGTCTTATATTGTATAATGATCCATCAAAAGTTTAAGTGCTTGTGTCACCAATGACACTAAACTACAATAGTTCCTGATTACAAGCAACCATCATAAGTATTAAATGGACAAAAACGTTTGTACAAAATATGCACCCTTTTGATGTTATTCAACATCAAACCTTACAAATCATACTTCCCTTTCTTGATATCTGCCTCCAGGTAATCAAGTTAATTTCCAGCTCATGACGTCATAGTCAACACAGCACTCGGTTCGAAACCTGATACCTCGACCGCTCGAGAAGAAGAAAAGCAAACAAAAATTGAATCACAATCTACACGTGCTACATCAGACCAATCCTAGAATATGCTGGACCCCTGGCCTCACCAAAAAAACAAACAGAGAAGCTTGAACAGGTCCAAAAACGGGCTTGCCGGATCATATTGGGCATTGACTACGCTGGTTGCCCCCATGCCCTGCAACAGCTCGGACTCACAACACTGGCACAAAGAAGAGAGCACTTGATGGAGTCTAACTTCAGGGACTGGCTGCCGAACACAAGAGGGGGCATATCCGGCTGTAACACCAGAAACAAACTGAAACTCAACACACCACTCTGTCGTACCAACAGATCTAGACTCAAAAACTCTCCAATTCCGTACCTTGTAGCTCTGCTGAACGAGTGACTGTTCTCACTAACGTGCCCATGCCTTCTCTGCTGCATTGTATCAAACAACAAAATCCGAACCGACTGCCGTATTTACGATGACGTCATAAGATGCAAATTAACTTGATTACCTGGTGACAGGTATCAAGAACTGGAAGTATGACTTGTAACATTTAGAGTTAAGGATGCACTACCACTTCGGCAGAGAATAGCCGTAGTCAACGCCTTGATAATCCCACATATAGACTACTGTTGCTCAGTATGGGGAAACACAACACAGAACAACATAAGAAGACTACAGGTGGTTCAGAACAGGGCCGCAAGGCTCGCTCTTGGCTGTGATCGCGACACACATGTGGACTACATGCTGAAGACCTTGGGCTGGCTGACTGTTAGGGACAGAATTCAACAGAAAAGCTTTGCCACATTTAGACGAATAATGCTCACCAAACAACCGAGGGTCCTGTATGACAAACTCACATTCCAGTCAGAGATCCACAATTACCAAACACACTCAGCCAGAACAAACACAATCAGACTTTCAAAACCAAAACTCTCAGAAAAGGCGCTTTCTGTACAGAATGTCTCAGTTGTGGAACAAGACCGGCGGCTATTAGCAAATAATTGGACTGTAATTATTGTTTTTAAGGAATTATGTTTTGTCCTCTACTGTCACGTTGTATGTCTTTGTATATCCCGATTGTAATGTGTAAATATGAATGTGTAGACCACAGGAAGAATAGCCTCTTATGAGAATAATTGTGGATCTAAATAAAACTCAAACTCAAACATTCGATGTCAGAATGGTGCATATCTTTTTTACAAACGTCTATGTTCATTGAATCATACTTATGATTGTTGCTTGTAATCAGGAACTGTTGTATTTTTCTGTCATTGCAATTGGTGACACAAGCAGTAAAGCAAGAGAATTTTCATTTACAAAATCTAAGGAATTTGTTCTTAAGTAAGCCGTGTTGGAACACATAGGGAACTTTTATCTCAGTGACAACACGCACCACCTAATAACCTGAGCTTGTTTGAATCGCATACTTTGCCCTCATATCTAACAAACAGTGTGGACTGAAGTTCACCCTGACGTCAGCTTGCCAACTTTGGCTTGTTTATTCAAACCAACAATGATTAACAAGTCACACGGACGTGACGAGGGGGTGTGGCAATAGATCTTGACATTGATAATTTCATGCCACAAATTATTGATCCATAAGAGCAAGGGAGGAGCATCCTCGTTCACCAGGACCCTTCCGCTCCACGTTACATCGCTCGCGTTAAGGGCCCTGGTAACATGGACTGGCATCCATGGTTATTGCAGGTCGACGAGACTTGCTCATGAATAATTAATGAGCTAACCCTTATTTGGCACAAACGGCAGTTGTAGCTCATGAATAATCAATGAGCTAGCCGTAACACGAAACCTGATTGGTTGATAGCTTCCCAGCGTTCTTTGCGCGCTGGCTTCCGATGAGAGGAAGCAAACGGTTTTTAACCCCTCTGATTGGCTGAAGCTGTTTTGGTGGCGATATCGTCATAACCATGGATGCCAGCCCATGTTACCAGGGCCCTTTACGCGAGCGATGTAACGTGGAGCGGAAGGGTCCTGGTGAACGAGGATGGGGAGGAGTGGATGGCATGCTTGACCATATTATTTATATTACCCAGAAAACCTTTGAAGTACGAGTGGCCACCATTCACAACCGATTAAACTTCCCCACCCGTGTAACGTAGTATCTAAGGAAGAACGTTAGATTCAATTCTAAGACGTAATAAATTTTATCATTTAGCGTCACATTCATCACTAAATACACGTACCGGGTATAGAACCCGATTCGCCTGAAGTTGTAATTTTCTCAATCCCATTTGAATGGTACACCTCGCGTCGAGAACAATTTGGGTCTGAAGTTGTGATATTAAAAGGTTCAGCGTAAGACACCTCGACTTTTAACTAAAATGGCTGCCTACTTGTCGTGCCATGTTTGCAGTATTCCTCGTCTGGCATGAAATTAAGTTAGGCTTGTTTTGACACTCACCTGTGTGAAGTATCGGATCCAGGAAGACCTCCAGGAGACACCTTACGATTCAACGAGAGCAAACAGCCTAGTTTTTGTTCAAGACAGACGCGTACGAATTGCTGGTTGTCACAGGTCTGACGGTTGAAGTACGTATACCAGTGACGTGGCGGATGGAAAACAACGATAGCCCGTTATAAGTTGAACTTTGGTCACCTGCTTACCGTTGGCTTTGGTCACATAGCAGTGTTTTCATCCACTTGCTTTACAAATAGTGGGGCATGATAAGACCACAAAACAGACACGTAGTGTTAGGCATAAGTGTCCACTATGTAAAATGAACCTTTTAGGTTTCAATTGAACTAGAGAATGGTTTTTGAAACAGGTGTTTTAAACGATTTCTATGTATATGTAAACATCAACCAAATATAAGGGATATGGCCAATGGAAATGACAGTTGTCTCTGTGCTGTCTGTTTTACAAGACCCCGTGAAACAAAAACAATTCTGTTCGCATTGATTTACACATTAAAATGATATCTATTGGCATTATTGTTGTAATGTAACCTGTGATATTTTTGTATATATAGAGATAGTTGATACCTTCACAACGTTGGTTGGTTCCTGACCAACACTCTGGAAGCTGGAAGTCTCAGCATAATGCTATACTAGTGCATATTCCTTCAACGCATTTGCATCGTGTGGCGCAATCGGTAGGGTGTTTCGCCCACAACCGAGAGGTCCCGGGTTCGAAACCACCGATATGCCCCGACTTTACACGACTTTCCTCACTTCACTCAGGTGTAAATGAGTACCTAGCTTCGGTTAGGGACGTCCCTCGGATAGGACGTTAAATGAAGGTCCCGTGTTTGAGGAGAGTCACACCTCGAGCACGTTAAAGAACCCACCGCACTTATCGAAAAGATTTTAAAACTTGCTTTGTTGGTAAAGTATAAGGTCATGACATAAGTGTGACGTGTATCATTTCACAAATTACGCATTCATAGACGTAATACGTTATATGACAGTTTAATACAGATCAGATGAATAAGATACATAGACAACCAATCAAAGACGTCACACAATCAAAGAAGCCAACAAGTTACAATCGTCAAAATGAAAAGCACAATTTGTTTTGATTGAATGAAGTTTGTTTTACGAAATCAAAGTCGCAGGTATATAACGGAGTATACATTCATTGACCTCAAACGTTTTCTGTGATTCGATATTTAAGTAACAGCAAGTATTTCCAACACATCCGATGATTCACATCATCGTATCAATCATTTTGAATACTGATATTTCATATTCTGAACATGTCAATTCTAAACCCCTTGAAATAGAGGCGATTTTATAATTCCCGTTGGTGTGAAAAACTCAATAAATCAATTAGTGACGAAATGAACGCAAGGACGTCGGAATAAGTTTGATATAGATTATGATATACAAAATGTACATAAGTACAGTCTCTCCCTCTGTCTCTACATTCAAAATTTGTTTACATTTACCCTGGTATTCCTTACGATTACAATGATGCATTTTCATTGCCTTAGGTCCAATACAATCCAATGCAAAAAGCTGTCAACATAGAAAATGTCACTTCACTTCGGACCTATTTGACAATCAGGATATATGACATCATTAGAAATTGGACCAATAGAAAACGCCGTCGCTACGACAGCTGGGTCGTCACCCTATTGACAGTCACGGTGTCATTCCTGCTGCGGACAACTGTATGTCGCTGACGTGCAGTTCGGCTGTTTCTCGGTAGGATGCTCTCGCTCACCGTCGGTGTAGGTACAGCTGTCCCGCAGGGCAGGAGCTTGCGGATGTACTTGAGAATGTTGTCGTTGAAGGCCACGTATACACAGGTATTGATGACGCTGTTTGCCATGGCAACCGCCTCTACTACGTAGAAAATCGTGACGGTCTTGTTCATCTGGAGGCTGAGGTCGGGAAAGAAGTCCCGGATGATGGTGTAGGCGTAATAAGGCCCCCAGCACAGGATGAACATCACCAGCATGATGACCAGGCGCATTGTTTTCGCCTTTGACCTGCGGAGAGCACGACGCTGTGCCCTTGAGATCTACAGGGGAACAAATGGTCATTTCTTGAAATCAGTGTGGTTATTTCACCAGGAACTCGTACATGCACGGGCACTAAACTGAAAGGTGAATTCTCTTGATAAGTTGAAGGCTGGACTCGCAACTTCACTACTGAAGTACTTGTACGTGCACTGTTTCTCCACCAAATGGATTTGTCTCCAGATCTCTTAAGACTTAATGGTTTAGGAAAAGATGAGACTCATAATCATATATTTATATATCATTCATGATCATTTCAAGACAACAGTATACGTAGTCAACTAGGCGTTACAGTAATCTATTTTGAGAATCCGGAGAACCCTGCTTGCATCACTCTTAAATGGATCACTCCTTGACAAAGACCGATGTCGTACGGTCGAAAGTTTGGGTAAATCCAATTTCTTGTGTTGGAAATTACAGTTAAAACTTGTTTAAGAATGATTTCTACCAAAACAGATAAACTTTCAAGCTACTTGCATCACTGTGTAGGCTACATCCATCCGTAAAGTTTAGAATGTACTAGTATATAAATCGTTCATGTATTTACTTTCAGTATAGATGGATTATCCATCTACACTGAGACAGGATCAAAACAAACCCGTTACATTTGTACTCCATCATTGTGACCAATCATTACAGGATCAACAAAGTAAACGTAGCAAGTTCGCAAAGACAAATTATAAAAAAAAAAATTCTAAACTCACCTGTCCCGGAAAGCGTCTGCGCCACACCTTCCAGATGACCCGGAAGTAGCAGAAACACATGATGCAGACCGGAAGTACAAACTGCACGACCACCACGAACACGTAGTACCCCTGGGACGTGGTCTCCAGCGAGACTGGCCATACCTGCCGAGAAAATATATTACAAGAGCGTGATCGCGATGCTAACATCCTAAATTCTTCCCAATTAATCTTTAACCATTGGATATTTGCACGTTTCGTCTTTTTCTTTTGGCCGATGGACATAAAGAATATAAAGAAAACGGGACACACCCGACAAAAACGCACAAAACACGTCAAAAAGCAGCCGTGGTCGAACCTCTGCTTGAAGGGTACTTTTTTTTCTTTCCGTAAATTGTAGAGGTTCAACTCACCGTACTAGTATGTACTAAGTAGTAGTAGTTATAGTGGTAGTTATAGTAGCTGTAGTAGTAATAGTTATAGTAGTAGTAGAAGTAGTAGTAGTAATAGTAAAAGTAGTAGTAGTTTTGGAAGTTTCAAAGATCGAGCTCTTTCCATATCCTCACTCGTGATACATATCTACGTTTAAGAAAAGTTTCTCCCGGATTTTTTCCTTTCTCGTTTACTTTTCATGTAGAAGTTCTTTCGATTCTTAAACGTCATTGCCACCCTTAAGATATCCTCACATGTCTCTCTTCCTAATCTGTCAGCAAAATAGAATAATGACTAAATGTTCCATTAAATGGTGGTGGCTTGTGTCTACATGACTTTGTGTTCAGCTGCAGGTTTGTGTTCAGCGAACGTGCAGTTTGCTTGGAATCTGATAGAGTGCGCCTTTGTTCTCACCTGCCCGCAGATAGCGCCGTCTCGGTGGTGGTACGACACGACCCGGGAGTAGATGGCGGAGGGCACCGCTATCACCATGGAGACCAGCCACACCACACCCGACACCACACACACGCCCTTCTTACTGATGCGCCGCTGGATCTGATGTACAATCACTATGTACCTAGAGAAGGGAAATACATGCACAGTTCGTATGAAAGTTCATCTATGATAGTTATCAACATATTAATAAATTTAGTCCCCAGGACATCCAGTGAGTTTGGACAAAGTCAGGGTTTTGTACCAGGCTCTACCAGCCTCCGCGGGTCGCTGGGAAAATGGTAGAAATTGGCCAAAATAGAGTCAATTGTATGAAGGGAGTCGGCTACGGAGACAGGGTCAAATATTGCGGCTGCGAATGTTACCCTCCATGGCCAAAGTCCCCCGGCAAATGTTCTCCCTATAGCCGGCGCGGTTAGTCTGGTAGAGACTAGTTTTGGACACTGAACAGAATTGTGTCATAATAATATAAGACGAGTGAAAGAGGCAATCTATATTAGGGCCCATCGACCATCCCCCGAAAGAGACGGACTGCCGGACACCTTTGACCCGTTGATGGCGTCACACACGTTGATGAAGTGACGTAGGCTTCAGGTCAAATCAACTTGAGAAGGACCAGAGGACTGCTTGTTTATTTTTTTGTTTGTTTTTTTTGTTTTTATTAAACAACTGAAGAATACACAGGACACAGAGGTGATGCACTCTAGCAGTAGCTTATTTCAAAAATCAACTCTGAAAATAAAAATTACAACTGACATAGACGAATACAATAACAAAAAGTAACTGCATTTGGGTAGTCCAAAACAAAAAAGCAATAAACGTAGTCGTACTAAGGATTTATAAACAACATCAAGTACTGTTCGAGGCAATCGGAATTTCAATTTGTTAAGAGTAGACAATCGTTTGGATGCTTTACCAATCATATGAGAAGTTTGTTTCCCATGGCAAGATGGACGTTAGACAAGTTCCTATGTGCTTGTGGGCTTTAACAAATTTAATGACACAGTTATTAAGGAGAAGGGGGGATGGATTTGATTTCTTAGAGAAACACATTTCTTCAGTCATGTAAAAAATCAAAATGATATCTTCCTAAGATCAGCAGTAACGTTAGGAACTTCCACAATGTCCAATAATGAGCTATCGTCAGCAAATAGAAAGGGACATGTAACTAGACCGTCCATCATGTCATTAATAAAGACAAGAAACAAGAGAGGCCCTAAAACTGAACCCTGAGGTACGCCTGCGCCAACATGACTCCAATCCGAACATGGACCATCAATAACAACTTTTTGCTCTCTGCCAAAGAGGTAGCTATGGAACCAATTTAAGATTGGACCGTCGCCCCCGTTTCTCTAGAGCTTGAAAAGAAGTCCTTTATGTCAGACTTTTTCATGACTGCTTGTTGGTAAGCGCTTTACATTATGTTCGGAAATAGCGTGTTTATTGATATGCATCGTTATTTCAATCACAACTTAACAAGACAGGAAAGCCACTTCAAGATGTGACCCGAAGGCAACTTCAAAGTTACATGAATACGATTGGAATAACATCCCTTCTACCTGAGTCAGAAACTTGACGATTGGGATATGATCAGAGTTTGATACAGAAGTCGAACCTGGCGATCACCGTTCCGGTATAGCTCACCTAGCAGTGGCCAAATAAAGCTTCTAAAGTTAGTACGCAAAGATTGTCCTCACACAACCCCATACAATATGTGATGTATCACTGATGTGATAAAAGGTGACAGGATCATATTCTCGATGTCACCTAAAACATGATTAACACACCTACACATGCCCTTCAGACAGCATTACGGCATACTTATTAACTCATTGTAAAGAGAGCCAAGCTCACTCAGCCAGACGCCTACAGTCTGGTCTGAAGTTTACGCGTCTTTGACTTTGGTGTTTCAGATAAAATCAAAGTTGAACTGAAGTTGCCAACACAGAAATTGGACGCACCCAATTTCTTTACTGATCAGCTCCAGTCTTTGTCATGGGATGAGCAATTCACTACTTCTGTGACGTCACGTTATAGAACACGTGATTCGTCGAGCAGTGGATCATAACTTGCAGACAGTCTATGTCGCCCCCCGTCTCGGTCTTTTTGGTATATTTTTCAGTGAAACATTCCTCTTTCATTTCAAGGCATGGCACGGCCCAAGAGAATTAGGTTTAATTTTGGGCCCAAGTCCATCCAAGACTCGTAGTTTTTTGATTGACAATTACTGTGTAGTATTTTGTCTGTTACTTCGGCCTTTTGGTCGACAACTAGTCCCGATGTACTTTTGCCATTTTCGTTTTCATCACGACCATTCGTTGCGTAAGCCATGTTTTTAAACGATTTGTGTGTAACAAATTCTTTTCAGAGGGAATTATACACGACCTTTATACCAATGGCTATGAGGGGGTCCATCGGGCTCTGTAGCATAATACATGGCAACTTATCATTAAGTACGAGAACGCTCTTTAAACCAAGTCGTGATGTTTGAAAGTCAAGAAGCAAAGTACGCTGAAAGACCAAGTGATCCGCAGAATCTGATGATATCTTGGCCTTTTGAAGAAGTAAAACTTTAATTCACTTTTGCTAGGAAATATAAGACCCTGGATATTTTCCATACGTCAAGAAAACGGGAAACAAATTGGGTTACCATGAACATTGTGTAAACAAACGAATTACCGCTACTGTTGGCATGTTACATACAGAACGGGTTATTGAATGGCAATATAGTTCTAAAGTCACAACCACATTTTCAAAGGCAACCCAGGCAATATTAGGGTCCAAATATCGGATTTTAAAAATCAATTTATTTAGTCATTTCTAAACATGATTAGTACAAACAACACTATCACAATGTATAGCGACGTCCATGATGCAAAAATACGACGTCGTTGGGATGCGAAAACTCACTGAAAATCTTCGCCAGGGTTTTTGTTGGCTCGCGAAACTAAGGGGATCATCGCACAGAACGTTTTTGCGCGGTTTTGAAATGCTTAAAGTAGGAAGTTGTTACGCAAATGTGCTAAATAGCGTTAGTAAATGTCATCACCATAAAGATTTCAGCATTTTTTTATTTGCATGATTTGGGCCCTAATATTGCCCAATATTTAACAAGAGCCGACGTTTCGGTGACGTTACGTTGGTGAATGCAATATCAAAGTTCCTTATTTACAACCACATATTCATCAAGAACAGACGGTTCCGACTGTCATCTGTCATCTTCATCAGTGAAATTCTTACTGGTTCATTGTGCACTGCAGCTAGGTGTTAGACCATACATAGATGTTGTTAAGCAACAATGGTGAGACAATGCGGCTCCAAATGTAGCTTCTGTGCACAGTGAACCAGTCAGAATTGCCCTGTTGAAGAAGAAAGACTGTCATCGAAACGTCGGCTCTTTGCTATTCGGTCATACATCGACATGATGGAATTATTTACTGAATGGGTTAGTGTTACATCGGATTTCGGAATACATGTAGCTAGGTGCAGTCCAGTGTACCCTGGGAACCAGACTGTTTATCGGGCCTTTTAGCCGGTTCCTTTTAGCTGGTTCCTTCTAGCCAATTCCTTCGGCGGCCCAGAGCTCCAAGCCCGCCGATGCCGTAATAAGCGCACCGGGGGAGTTCTAAGCCCCGAAGGAATTGGCTACAACTCCCCGGAGCGTTGATTAAGATCGGGCGGGCTGACTGTTCTTGGGCCGCAGAAGGAAATCGCTAGCGACCCGGTGCTAGTCTGGGCTCCCAAGGTAAGTCCTGTGAGGTACCCGCTTTAAGGCCTTGCACTGAGCAAGCCCGTAATATAAAACATGTCACAAGCAGGCCACAGTCATCTTATCTTCATGCCGAGCAACAACAATGTTAAAGTTTTGTGTTCCGCTACAATATATTTATTTATTGACACAACAAAAGTACAGCGACTTTCGTAAGGTCTTCTACAACTATACATGCAAACAACAAACAATGGCTGTGTAAAAAATAGTATTTTTGTTTAGCTAAAATGCAATTCAAGCATTCTGGCTTCTAAACGTATTTTGTTACTTCATATTCTGTTAACCAGCTCTTTTGCGCGTTGTACATTGCATTTTAGAAGTTTATCAAGTATATATCATTTCTATTCATTCACCATATTACATACTAGTTTCGTATTTTGTATCCTGACTTTATGATAGATAGATTCTCATGCGTTTTGATTTCAGGCCTTGCTGTTCGGCTTTGTCTTCCTTTTCTCCCTTTTTTCCCGAGGGGGGTATCCGCTGCTTTCAATCCCTCCCATGGTCTATCCCATATGGCCATACCAAGCTATCCCACTAGTGCAATCACTGAGCCTTGAAACTCTTTGTAACCTTCAGAGAGAAACATACTTCCCCGCATAGATCTCACTTTCTATTATACAGCTTAACGTCCACTAAGCTGCTACACGTTTCCCGTATTAAAACTTTACACACACCCGCTGTGAGCTGATGCCCAAGCTTATTGCAAATGTCAATGACCCAGTCGCTAGCGCTTGAGCATACGTAAGTGTCTTAACGCCAAGGAGAAGGAATCGTTACAAAGGGCTTGTCTGGCCACGTCTTTGCGTGCCAAGTCGGTTTCTTCAAAGTAATTCATATTCATAGATATTTTAAGGTACCGTATAATTCATTCGTTCTTGGATACAGTGTAAAAAAGAGAACATGCGTTGGTCGTACTGTGTGAAGAATATGCTTAAGGGGACTTCAAAGGGTGGGGACAGTGTTACGTGAAGTCTAGGACTTATGAAAAGTGGGGCACCCTCCTATTCGGGACCATACGATTAACCACAAAGTGGGCACAGGTGCCGTATGCTTTTACTGATATGAACGATTAAGTGCTATTAAAGCTGTATGTTAAGACGACTGCAGGCAGAGATTTTCGTTTTTCGGGTGTTTTTCGCCTTTCCGATGTAACTACATGTATTTGAGACAAATTGTTGTGGCAACTTTGCTGCGATTTTTTCGCCAATTTTACCTTAGCTTGCGGTCGCACCGCGGGTAAAATACCTGTCCTCTACAAACAACTTGGAATAGCCGCGCCCGGAATGTCACATCCTCAGTTTCGACCGCAAATTAGATACAAGATAACTTTATTGGAAATCGCAGTGTTGCTGAATCGAAAACCAATATACAACAATTACTTTAAGATTCATCAAAAAGAGATTTGCAGTGATCGCGTCTGTTGGCGTCTAGTTTGCGTCTTTTAACGTTGTCATTGCTTTTGAGATTTAAAAAAGTTCGTGATTTCAGGCTACCGTAATCGGGGTCGACGCGATTGGCGCCTGTTCGCGCTACTTGGCGAATGTCTTTCGCGGACAGTCGCAAACAAGCGCGGCTACGTGAGATATTGTAAATGCAGAAATGATCGCGGGGATTTAATTTCGCGGTAGGGAGAAAAAGGAGTGTTCGCGATGGTTTTGAATTCGCGTTTGAAACAATAGTAAAGTAGCGCTACAGTCATACAACGGAACGGCTTTTCGCGGTGTTTGCGGTTAAGAGTTCACCACGAAAACCGCAAAGATAAAACCACCGCGAACATTTCTGCATTTGCAGTACCCGCTAAGGGACCACTACTGGGCATTGAGCTAACAATTAAGCACCGAAGCAGCATCTATAGATCTCCCTATAATTCAAATGCTACTATTGTGCTACTTGCACGCTTTTCTAGTGAGATATTACCAGTACCACAACAGCACTCTTAACATCCATTCACGTCCATATATGCACTTTGCAAGTACAAAGCACTCTATATGCAGGGTCGTAGCCTATATTATGTAATAAATCGCACGTTCTTACTTAACCTGAGTGCCACTTTGCAGACCTTTTGCGATATCTTTTACAGCCGACCAATAGATATAAAAGTAATACCCCCATCGTGCACACGCAAACTTTTATACTGGGTGATTGTAAGCTTTGTGGTGAGTACGCCTCTGTGCAGACAACAGGATAAAAAAAAAAGTATGTTATGAACCTAAAGCTGCATGGACAACGAAATGTTTTGTGTGTGTACATGTGTGTATGTGTGTGTGTGTGTGTGTGTGTGTGTGTGTGTGTGCGTGTGTGTGTGTGTGTGTGTGTGTGTGTGTGTGTGTGTGTGTGTGTGTGTGTGTGTGTGTGTGTGTGTGTGTGTGTGTGTGTGTGTGTTTTCAAATATGACGTGCAAACGACTGTAGCCGGTGTCATGCCAAATAATTGCCTTACCAGATGAGGTATTGCCTGCGTGGGGTTAAGGTTAGGGTTAGGGTTAGGGTTAGGGTTAGGGTTAGGGTTAGGGTTAGGGTTAGGGTTAGGGTTAGTGTAAGGCTTAGTTTACGGTTAGGCATGGGTAAGGGCAAGGATAAGTGTTAGGGTTAGGTTTAGGTTTAGAGCTAGGGCTAATGCTAAGACTAGGGTTTAGTACAGGATTACGGTTGGATTAGGCTTTTTTTTTCAACCTTTATTTAACCTTGAAAATATGAAAAACATACACTCATTCGGCCGAGGCCGTTTTTCAAGAGTTCAAGGGAGGAGGTCAGGGGTTTAGGGCTGAGGCTTAGCGCGACCTTAGGCTTCCAAAATCCTCTTAGACTTCTGCTTGAAAATCATCACGCCCCACGAGTGTGATACACTTCTCTCCCCTCCTCTACTCTCAGGTATAGTGAAAAACCCCAATCAGTGCACCGGCAATTACTTGGCAAGCGGCAGTCATTTGGCTGGACACCGGTCCATCCTCCGAGACATTGCATCGTATGAATAGCTAAGAGTGCCTTTCAATTCTTCTGACGTATCTGTAACGTTACATCGCGACCTCTTGGGATTTGAAATTAATGCTGTCTACGCACACGGATCCCATTCAAGACGTACTTAGCTCGCCGTGGAACGAAAGATGCTACGGGCAAGAAACCGTTTTGTCCTGCTTAAGCGCTGACGTAAGACTAATCTTTTATCTCCCGCAGGACGTTAAGGTTTGAAGTAATCCCACAACGACACTATAGAAATTGAGTGTGAGCTCAACCGTGCATATCTAGCTATGCACTATTGTTGGTTCGACGCCTTATTGCCTTGCTATGAATATTCTGAACATTCTAGCGATCAGTTCCGTTGTAAATTAGAAGGAAGGTTTGCCGTTATGTCATACGTAAAGCAAAAAAACACATTTTTCTGGACTGGCTTCAAAGTTTTGAGGTTCTTTTCTTTGTATTTTTAACGGTTTACGCAGTTTTGCTAAGTGCGCAATAAAGGTTACGATACAGAGGTTGAGGTTGAATGGTGACACCAGTGATACTCACAACTTCTCCTAATATCTTTGCTTGTTCGGTGCTGACTCACAAATCTCAGAGCCTCTCTTTAAGTCTTTTGTTTGTTTCGTTGCTTGCTTCCGATTATTAAGGTTTGCCAATAACAAATTTATAGATTGCTTGATTCATTTTTGTAAAGATATCAGTCTTTTTTTCTCTACTTTTCGTTTTGTAGTACTTTCCTGGTGTCGCCCAAAAAGTCTTTTAACTTTATAGAGGACGCATACGCGACCTATGTATGAGTCTACGGTGTTGCATTATCTCTACTGACTTTAAATTGTATTACGTTACAAAGGTCTTCCTGGCACATGTCTTACACATGAATAATCCAAGTCAGAGAGTATGAAAGTCAGGTTAAGTCAAAAAGTACACGGGCAGTGCCAAGGGTCAACACGCAAAAGTGACTCTGCAATGAAGGTACCAAATGAAAAATCTATATTCTTTAGTAAGCTGCCATTACTTATACTTCTTCTCATAACTCACTGACATTTTGTCAGGTCTTGAAATGACAGTAAATCAAAATCTAAACGATTTCTGAAGTATTTTTACGTCATACTTAGTGGTGCGTTCCAATAATGTAGATATGAACTCGTTGGAATGAGATAGGGCAAAGTTGTCATTACGTTATGCCATCAAAGCGTGACAACGTTTTAGCGACACGCCATAGGCAGCTAGCCTCGTTAAATCAAGCTTCTAGCGGCCCTGCTACTAGCCAGGCCCCTTGGAGAGAATGCCCAATAAGCCCCTGGCAGCGAGGGATTGTGTAACACAGGCTACATGGGCATAGACCTGCATGATGCATCCATGCATATATACTGTACATAATTACCTCGGACTTTTCCGGAGAGTGGCGGGAAGTGAGTGGGAAGATAGTGTCACCGCAGAGGTCAGACTTACGGTTGTGGCAGGATTCAGAGATGGTAGAACTATTCGTTAATCAGACATGACAGTCCAGGTCATAGGGTCCATGGAAGAGGCTACTTATTCACTGGGAGGTATAAGTTTTTGGTCTGTCTGTCTGTTCTATACATTTTCCACATCCCAGTTGCGTTCACGGTAAAGTGACAGGATGTAATTAGAAACGATACTAATAAAAACCTTATTTGCACAATTAATGAGTTACAATTAAACAAGACGGGGTCGTAAGGCGTAGCGGCATTGTGTTTGTCCCAGAACCCAGAGGTCCCTGGTTCGAATCCTGTCATTTCACCGATCTTCCGCGGTCTTCACTTCACTCAGGTGCAAATGAGTACCTAGCTTCGGTTACGGACATCCTTCGGATAGGATGTTAAATGGAGGTCCTGTGTTTGAAGAGAGCCACACCTCGATCACGTTAAAGAGCCCACCATGCCACACTTATCGAAAAGATTATTTGTCCTTCCCGGTGTGAGTGGATCAAATAAACCTGTCCGGATTTGCAGCTTTTATTGTTCAGTACAAACCTGGTGTGTGACGCCATGGGACGGCTTACCGGATTGTAGAATACAAACAAACAAACAAATAAACAAACCTACCTCTCCACGGTAATGACGAGCAGGGCGTTAGTGGACACATACAGGCTCACCATCCGCACATAGTTCACCGTGACGCACATTAAACTCCCATGGGTCCATGCGCGCATCTGGGGAGGGGGGCAGTCATAGCCAGGCATGTACAGAAAATGTTAGTAGGGTTTTTTTGGGTGGCATATCAATTCGTTTCATATCATTTGTATATAAATAACAGTATGAAACACGCATGTATCATGATACCAGTGGACTAGCTCCCTGCTGTAGTTCTAGATCTATATCTATATAAACCCATACTATACACTCTTTAGCCCTGAAATATAAATAGAACTGTAGTTATGTACCAGCCATACTTTGTAACTTGTACAATTGTTGCGCAATAAAGTTATCATATAATATGTTAGATCTATATATGATATGTTAGATCTATATATGAAATATTAGATAGATAGATATGATATGTTAGATCTATATACAATGGTTTAGATCTATATATAATGTATCAGATTTATGTTTAATGTGCCATTCATAGACATTAGTCACAGTTCAGGGTGCACTTTTCAAGAGTAAATCGACATGTGACCACAGGATTGTCTGTCCGCCCGAGTAGCTCATTTTAGTGCCCACTGTATAGTTCAGCAAGCAGTACAAGATCTAACATTTTACTCTCGAGCTCAGGGGACCTTAGTCAACTCATGCGCACTGGGGCATACGTGCGTACGCTTACGCCATGCCGTTGCTTTTATGTCATCTTTCAATCGATGCAACATGGCTATTGTCGTACCAAATAACATCGACGGCCATCAGAAATGCTTTGATTTCCAAATCTAATTCTTTTGAAGATGAACGACAACGACAAGCGATCCAAAGGAATAGTTTTAATGGGAGCTATAGAGATGATCAAGAAGCGAAGTGACATTAAAAGCAACGTACCTTGAAGACGAAATAATCCATGTTGAAGGGAATGCACAGGACAGCTACTATCAGGTCTGACAATGCTGTAGAAACATCAGAAGCATTACGGCCATTAGTAAAAAATATATGCAGTTAAGAATAAAGCTACTTCTAATGCCAAAGGATATAATGACATGGTGTCACTGCTGATTTGTAACCTTCCAACTGAATTTGGCATTGAAAGCTTTCTCCATCTTTTCCTACGCAAGTTTTCCCAACGTGGAAACCCAGTCGACACACGATTCCTAGTCTGTCATTAAGTCTTTAAGCAGGTATCGCCCGGTTGGTACAAATCATTGCGGCAACTTTGCATTTTTTTTTCCTTGAGGTCAAATAAAATACGTGACCTCTACAAACAAAATGGCCGCGCCAGGAATGTGACATCCTAGGTTTCGGTTCTAAATTAGATGTTGCCAATTAATTAAATCACAACAAGACTTGCAGTGATTGCGCCTATTGGCGTCTAGTTCTCGTCTAGTTTGCGCCCATTCGCGACTTTTGTTTAAAAAAACGACATTTCAGGCGACATTGGCGCTGATTGGCGACAAGTTCGAGCCGATTGGCGCCTGTTCGCAACCAGTTGGCGAATGTATTTCGCAAACAGGCGAGGCCCAGTGAGGTACCCGCTTTAAGTTTTTAAAGATACTACTTTTACTTCCCTCAAGTAAACATCCATCAATCAGTGTTTGACGACGTGTCACCTACCGAGATTGGCGATCAGGAGATTGGTGGAGCCTCTGGTCTGGTGGTACTTGCACAAGACTAACAATAGCAGCGCATTCCCGACCCCGCATACCAACAGGATGAGAAAATAAACAAACGCCAGAGTCACACGTACGGGGACGTCTTTCCCCTCTGGCGGCAAGGTGTCGTTGAGGAAATCCGCTTCAAATGTGCCGTTTGTTTCTTCAATAAAGTCCCAGTAATCCCCATGTAGGTCCTCCGAGTAGTAGTAGGAATAGTCTTCGGTCATGTTCAAGAGAGAGGGGAGGTATTTGGATGAGTTCGACGCCATTGTCTTGATCCTAGAAAAGGAGGGCCTCTCTTCTATAGCTTGTCGTGATGTCTTCTGTGTTGGCTCTGTTGTAGGGCCATTTAGTTTTCTGGCTCCCGAAATACCCTCTTCTTGCTCTTGTTTACCAGATACAAGGTCAGTGTGTAGAATGAACAAGAAGGAATAAAACTAATTCAAACGGAGACTTCAATTTTCAGGACGATTACGCTGGGAGACAAGATAACTCAACGGCAACGTTATAGCCGTTCCCCCTCCGTCAGAGGATTAGAAATATGAGACTAGGCACGGAAAGAGGAAACTCCTTCATTAAAACTTCAGTCTTGCGGTGGTCGTGAGCAACATTCGGCGATGCGATATTAGAGTTAGAGCCGGGTAAATCCCGGTGTAGCGGCCGGAGAGACTGGAATCATTAGTACAGTCACCGTACAAAGTACCTCACCACGTCTCTTCCTCACGACGTAATCACTCAGAGGCGGCGTTTGCTACGTGCACGTTAGTCCTGGAAGGAAGGGAAAGAATATATAAGTTTACTGTCTCGAACATTTTCCAGTCATCGCTTACAACGTTCCGTTTCCTTTTCATATACATCCTGTATAGGTCAAGTTTTATCCCACTTTTATCCCACAATGATAAGTTAAATCAAACCATGGACTCACTCACATTTACTTAAATCCTCTTCGTGTTTCTTTGCTTTTCCGTTTCCAGGAAACCCGATTGGGGGCATTTCTTTAGAAATAACGCCGGAAGAATTGTGTCTTGCTTAGCGGGTATCTCACTGGAGCCGCAGCACGTTGGCAACCTCGCTGCGCTCGAGTGATTTGACAGTAGCGCGCTCAACGAATTTCATGAAAAATAAATCTAATAAAAAAAATACGAATATTTTCATGCTTTGTGGTCCTTTTTGTGTGTTTCGTTATCTTTTTAGTCATACTTGTAAATTTTGCATGACATTCCCATTGTAAAGTCAAGGGTAACACAAATCCAATTAAGGACGCAGCGACGGCGCCAACGTGTTGCAGCTTCAGTGAGATAGTGTCTTTAGTATTCTGGGTCAGGCGTACGGCATCCTTTTCAAAAGTCCTCTTATGTAAGCGGGAAAAACAGTAGATCCCTTAGTACCAACAGGATAATCCTTGCCGTTAACAAACCGTGGAATGACATGTTTTAAAAAGCCCAAGTGCCGTCACGGAGGATTCTCCCTTCTATCCCTAAAATCCAAAGTGCGGTGCGAAGTCATTTTTAGACCCGAGTGTTTTGTCTTCTTCACGCTGAGAGACTTTTTCACTCAACAGGAGAAATAAGGCGGCTCAGAGGATTCTTTCTTATCACCCGATTTCAGACTGCATAAAATGCATTTCCATCAACCACTATTGTCAAGCCGTTTTCGGCGCTGTGTATGTAATCCTCTAGACGCGCTGTTAAAAACATCTGCACAGCGCAAATTGTAGAAAAAAGACATGGGATGTAGTTTGGGTGGACGTTACCAGCCACAGTAATAACTGCATGATTGCATATACACTTGCAATGGAAACACAGTGGGAAGTGAAGAAAAGTTGAAGTTTTATATCGATCCAGTTTAGCTCACTCTTCCACTGGTCGTGGCAGACAAAAGACAGACGCTATGTAACGTTACATACAGTATTTTACATGTCCCTGGTACCCGGGAAATTCCCCTAGCTCTTTTTAACAAGCACAATGTCCAGTGGGCCACGGCTTAAGGACTGTGACCTTTACCGGTAGCGTGCATGTCGGGTGAGTGACACAACTTCTAGTTCCAGAGGCAGGGCGGCTAACCACTACTCTGCGTACGCTACTGGTACTACCAATGGAACGAAGAACGATTTGTATTCAATGTGGAAGTTTACAATTCGACCACTATAATTTAAAACTTTTGGAACGTTTTTCTTTAAAATCCCCCCTACCAAGTCAAAGACTGCAATATGTGGTCCCCAGCTAGATCTAGATATGGTAGGTACACCGGAAATTAGCTTCCGTAATTGATTTGATCCCAGTCTCCTTTACTTATCGTCCTATCCAATGACTTACGCATGTCAAGACCATATCATCACCTGGGAACCTCTTTATGCACGGACCCATTCACAACGCTGGTAACATGGCATGAAACACGTATAACATTTGTCAACAGAACATAACAGAATCCCTCCATGACGCAAATGCCCTAGATGCCCATTGTACCATCTTATGTCAGGTCTCGGGAAGGAAAAACACCATTAGATAAAGAGCTGGCATGTCCAATTTATTTCCCCCGGCGCCATAGCCATTAGATCTATGGAGAAGCGTAGGGGGAATGTTCAAATGTGACATAGACAACGTTAACTGACAAATTTACGTCCACTTTGATCGTCCAATTATTTTTTATGTACATTTGATATATTTTTGGAAACCATCAAATCGTCTCTTTCCCAGATAACAAAGATTTATGATATATTTTGGAGAAAAGGTCATTCGATAGTTTCCTTATAAGATAGTTTTGGCTAGTCAACACCACCATTAAAATTTCAAGGTTTCTTTAATTATACATATTGTTACTTTCTCCTGATACAAATGATGTTCATCCCTCTAGGCTGTTATACTTTGTGCATGACTGGATTAAAAGCAACTACTTAAAGATTCAGCCTTCACATTCAAAAAAGGCCTTGGGATACAAGATGTCAAAAAAGCTGTGCGTGTGGAATTCTTTATTAGAGACTGTTAGACACTTACTCATTTAAATATCCAGAAGGGCGTCTACAAGAATTGATTTGGCAATTTTAAGATCGAATCTTCACATTTGAATTCTAAACGTTGAAAGGCCCTGAGCTACAATATGTGAGAAAGTTGTGTATGTTGAATTCTTTATCGGAGATTGTTCAACACTTTTTCATTTTCACATTCAGAAGGGTGTCTACAATAATTGATTTGGCAATTTTAAGATCGAATCTTCACATTTGAATTCTAAACGTTGAAAGGCCCTGGGCTACAAAATGTGAAAAAGTGGTGTATGTTGAATTCTTTATTGCAGACTGATCAACACTTACTCATTTAAACATTCAGAAGGGTGTCTACAATAATTGATTTGGTAATTTTAAGATCGAATCTTCACATTTGAATTCTAAACGTTGAAAGGCCCTGGGCTACAAAATGTGAAAAAGTGGTGTATGTTGAATTCTTTATTAGAGATTGTTCAACACTTACTACTTTAAACATTCAGAAGGGCGTCTACGATGATTTGGTAAGATTCAACCTCCCCGTTCGGAAAGTTACAAGGCCTTGGGCTAAAATATGTGAAAAAGTTGTGTATGTTGAATTCTTGATTAGATACTGTGTGTAACTTATTCATTTAAGCATACTGAAGGGTGTCTACGATGGTAGCACTTACAGTGAAGGGTTGCATAAAGGTTCCAGTGAGACCAAACATTTTAATACATTCAAGCTCAACACCTATACATAACAAGGCTTGAAAGCATCTCAAGGTTGGGCTGCAAGGTTGCGGTTTATATGAATAAGTTGTATATGAATAAGACTGATATGGTTTCTTGATTGACCAACTTGCTGGGGACGTAGGAGTGAAGGCTGAAGACCTAGAGCACATAATGGCGGACCATGTCGCCTAGAAGGAGGGAGTTGCCTTAGTCTGTCTGTATCTGTATCTATATAGCCGGTATAACTGCAATTAGGCGTAACACACCAATTTCGCAGGCACGCGGCGCTCGCTCACTGACAGTGATGACCAAAACATTGTCTCCGATAGGCTAGAGAGTGACACACAAGATTTGTTACCGGTGGCATAGGAGCCTTGTGATTTGGGTTGCTTATTCAGAACCTGAAGGTACTGAATTCGAATCCCTGACAGGCCCCACGATGTTATGTCCTTGGAAAAGGCATTTTTCACTAATTCCCTCACTCGATTCAGGTGTAAATGGATATCATGATCCGATTAGGGACGTTCCTCGGATAGGACGTTAAGTGGAGTGGAGAGGAGGACGTTAAGTGGAGGACTTTAAGAGGCCACACCACGATTACTTAAAGAACCAACCGCACTTATCGAAAAGAACAGGGGTCCATCCCGATGTGAGTGGAAAACTGCTTTAAGATAGTCCACTTCAATATTAAGGAAGAGAATAGCAATTTCTAACCGTGCTTTTCTTGAAACTGTCAAGTTTTCCGATAGCTCCGGTGCGCAAACTGACAACCTTAAGCTCACATGTATTTGGAAAGGATGCCAATTAATAACTGACATTTACCATAGGGGATTCGACGATCTACACATAAACGGGTCAGCTTATCGATTTTGTAAGATTTACAGTGAAGTTGTTAGGCGGTTGTATAGTATCTAGTTCATGTCAAAGGTCGGACGCAATACACCCGAAATCTTCTAAGCAAGCAGGTGGTATTGATAACATGTGTTTGACAAGAGACAAAACCTTAAGGTTTGGGGGATTTCTGAGAGATTATTGAATTCATTTGAAATGTATTTTATATTCTTTGTTGATAAACGAAATTGATTTTAAAAAGTACAGTTTCAAGAAATATTTCTATTTCTTGAAACTGTCCTTTTTTTTAAATCGATGGGGTGAGACAGACCAATCTGGTCAATGCATGACCTCCCCCCTTGTCTGATAACTAATATAGTGGAAAAACTGAAAGAGAGCAGAAAATTTAGTCATGAATAAAGCAACTTAAAGTTATCACATAAAAACTGATAAGTAAATCAACTACTAAAAAGTGATAAGTAAATAAAGTGGAACAAAAGAATAACAGTAAAGTTGATGAAACTTAAAATAGCCTTTCTACATTTGTGGAATTTTCGTGATCCAGTGCAGTTTTGCTAGCCTCCACCAGGCCTTCCTACGGGTGCACGGATCATAGTTATTAACAGAAAGGAGAATGATTGGCCAGGAGAGTCAGTCCGCGAAGTGTTAGTATACCGCCCCCCCCCCCCCCGACTCAAACTCTACAACCGGCGTAGCTAGTCGGGTGGACATTACAGTGTTGCACCCTGTCTTGTGAATAATCATGTCCGGGTCATCGTGTCACAAATAGCCCAGTCTGCATCTGTTTTCCCAAACATGCCATGTTCACACGTAACGAACCATCTTTCATAAACACTGACCATCCCTGAACCCAGTCTTCACACGGCTTTTATCTAGTGCCACTGCCAAGAATGATCACACGGAGCGTCTTAAGGATCGCATGTGGCGTCTTATCCTCTCAATGCCTTCATAGAAGAGGGGAGCGAAGTGCCACGAGGTACGTGAGCACCCATTTGCCGGGAGAGAAGATAGCGATCTTAATACAGCTAGTCTTTGAACAAGGGTGAATTATTGACCCCCAGAAGTTCGACCAGTTTATCAAGAAATAGATACGAAAAAGAAAAGTTATTTGAAATTCCGACTTCAGGTGGAAGTATACATGATTTTACCGTATTGTGCGGATAGAAGACCACGTAGTTTGTCTTTGAAAAAGAGTAAATTATTGACCCCTAGCAGCTCGACCGGTTTATCAAGAATACAGATACGAAATAGAAAAGTTATTTAAAATTCCGACTTCAGGTGGAAGTATACATGATTAAACCGTTTTGTGCGGATAGAAAACCACGTAGTTTGTCTTTGAACAAAAGTGAATTATTGACCCCTCGACCAGTTTATCAAGAACACCGATACGAAACAGAATCGAAAAGTTATTTGAAATTCCGACTTCAGATGGAAGTATACATTTGACCGTATTGTGCGGATAGAAAACCACGTAGCTTGTTGTACTGAATATTACAATCGTCATGGTCTAATATTAATTTTTTAATCAGTGAGATTTCACTTGATGAACACCGAAGATGGATCACTGCACAACGCTCCAATTTTCAGCACCTTGGACAAACACCATAAAGTCAGGCTGAAAGGACAGCAAGTTACCGACGGAAAACAACGTTGTCATTTTAGATTTAATGCCAGGGGCTACTTTCCACGCATCGACAACTTCGATGTGAACTTTAATATCTCTGGGGCTCGTCAGCCTGCCCATAACAAAGCGAATAAGTCAGCGCCTTAATTGGTTGAAAAACAGTAAAAACTTCGCGGTCTGAACCTTTAGGTGTATCGTGATTTCTTTCTACGTTATGCATATTGAAATATTCATAAAAAATGTTCAGTTACAAGTATGATTCTTAGTGTTCTGGTTAGCATAGCTTGAGCATAGCGGCCACCTACGTGGTGCTTTTGTCGCCTGATCCCCTGTTCTGTGATTTAGGCCATTAAGCTGTCTCTCAACCAAAATATCCACTAGGTGTGATTCTTTTTGAAAAGAACCCTGCGACGCTCCATAAATCATTTTCAAAATCAAAAATTTCCTTAAGAATAATGTTATAGCAGGGGAAAACTTTAATTCTCAAAATGTATGTCTCAAAATGTAGAAAATACTAGTATTGTCTCAGGGGGTTATGAGTTTTGAAATGTTTCGTAATGGGATGCCGGACCACCTATTGTGGTCATTGCTTTTGGAAAGTTCACCTTCTGTTCCTGAACACTACGCTGTGAAAAAAATCTGATGAGAACCCTGATTTCAATTTTTGATATGGTAAGGATTGATCTAATACGATAATATAATAGGTAAACTGACGGAGTATAGCTTATCGCTACTTGCTATGCTGTTTTTGTAGGAATCAAGAAACGTAATGACTAAATTGCCAGCCATTAAATATCATATCGACGGAGTACGGTCCATAAAGTAAGAAAAGGAAGAGACGGCCGGTTGCAAAGAACTATCATTAAATTCTATCATCGACGAGGGTCTACACTTTGCTTCGAAATATAATTTCAGAAGAAAGAAATATGTTCCTATTCTCACAAGCTGTAAAAAGGTTAACAGAGTATATGGACCATACGGGTTTCATAAAACTGCAAAGGCAGCTTCACACTTCATGAAATGTACCGCATAAGGGATGGTCTAGCCTATCCACTTGGCGTGTTACTTGATATCAATAATACACTATAGTGTCTGTGCTTCTGGCATCTTTGAATTTTCAATACAGCACTAACACGCACACCGTAAATCTCAGGTGATTACTTCTCTGTCTTTTTCTTCAGGGGTGATTTCCTTATTCATCTTCTATAGACAACCTTCAGGCATTACGTCCTAAGTGAGCGGTATCTAATACTACAAAAGCTTGGTGCGTGACGACCGTTGCGCTTGGCCTGCGGCCGTTTCTTTTTGTCTACCAGACAAAACTTTTAAACGATTAGTTGTTAGACTTAAATCATTACCATGCATGAAAGTTGTTCTGAGTTGGTAAATTACATTATTGAAAGATTAAAATGTTGTTCAATTCAAAGAAATTGGTCTTCTTTAGCACTCTGACCCAATCGCGCTTGACACGTGACTTCTCGCATGTGTGACGTCATCAATGGGTCAAAAGTTAGAAGTACTATATCGCTCCCCGTCCCGGCTGAGAGAGGTTTTGTGCGCCCTTGTTAGACTTCTTTCTCCGACTGCTTACTACTGCTTTTTCTCGCACGTGTGACGTCATCAATGGGTGAAATTTAGAAGTCTATATCGACCCCCGTCCCGGCTGAGAGAGGTTTGGTGCGCCCTTGTTAGACTTCTTTCTCCGACTGCTAACTGCATTTTCACGCACGTGTGACGTCATCAATGGGCCAAAGTTGGAAGTCTATATCGCCCCCCGTCCCGATTGAGAGAAGTTTTGTGCGCCCTTGTTAGACTTCTTTCTCCGATGCTAATTGCATTTTCTGCTATGTTTTTCTTCTTCTTTTTCCTTCACAATGCTGTTGCACATGTACAAAGCTGCTTACCCTTCACCTGACATGGCCTCTATGCTGCGGCGAAGCATATACAGAGTAAATCATAGGCCTACCTTGATAATTCTTCAATAGTGGAGAAAAACCCTCCTAGTGAAAATTATTTTTATCTAGAACACCTTGAAAGCTCCCTGGTAACTTTGATATTATCTTTAGTTTTCAACGGTGCGTTTGCTATGTAATTGTGTAACCTCAATTCGTTTTTTTTCCTTTAAGATTGATGAAGGTAGACGTAGAACTATGTGTAAGTCTGTAATTGTATCTATGTATTTATGGATGTATAAATTATAGGGCTCCAGTAACGTACAGTAACTACGACATATGTTATTAATGAATATCCTAAACAAAGAAACAATCAACTTCTAACGTGATAATGTTTTTGATCGTAACACACTAAGCCAATGTGCTAATAATTTTCTAGTATACCTTTATTTTTACAGTGACTATCGTGTTAAAAGTACTTTTAATATCCTGGTTTGAATCTATATCAAAGCAACTGCTTAAGTAATGATGTCAAGATGATTGTAAACTCAGAATTAGTTGTCACAAATAAAGAACAGAAACCGGGGATGCAAAAAGATTTCTATCGACCAGAGCTAGAGGGGTTGTCCATTTCGTCCAGAGCTAATTGAAGACGAATATCACTTTTTCATGGTATGTTCCTATCTATAAGAACGTTAGGCTCATTTCGCAGTTGAAAGTCGCTATTACGCTGTACTTTCAGACCAGTAATCTTCCTAATCTTTGCTGTACTTAAGTTGCAGCCGGAGGGTATTTCACGGTGAACTAAGCCTCTCGTAATTAACCCGGATCTTTTACATGCTGAATCTACCTTCCCGATCTCATTGTATCACACTGCTTACTATGTGTAAAGGCATCCCATCCTGAGGCTTCAGCACACCTGTATATTGCACAAGTCTCGGAGGACTGCCTCTCAGTAATCCACCGCTCTTGAAGTTAAGATCGATAAGCTGCTCGAGCTGAAATGAGACCAAACTCTGCGACCTGAGGTCATGTTTGAAACTTGTGGAAATATTAGGTAGACTGTAAGGTCGTCATGGCCAGTCGCCCAATTTTGAAAGCTGTACGAATGATTTGTATTCACTCATGTTGTCAGCTTCAGTTTTGAATTCTCACTTGTTTAGAACAAGTGGGTGGATTCGCAAATGGTTTTGACTGCCAGTGGATACACAGACGTAGCCATCGGCAGTAGTACAATCGCCTTTGTCAGCATTCTCAATATTCAATCCACCAGCCACCCAAAATTCAACGACAAGTCTAGACGTTTGTATCATGGCACAAACTTTTTCGACCGGGGGTCATCTTTGAAATTGTGGAAATATTAGATACCAGACTAAAAGGTCGTCACGGGCAGTCTCCCAATTTTAAAAGCTGTAAGAATGCATGGTTGGTTTGTAGCCATTCCTCGTGCTCTAAGCTTCATGTTCAATGCAACGTCAAGTTTACACGTCTATATCATGCCACAAACCTCTTCGCCCGGGGGTCATGTTTGAAATTGTGAAAATATTACATACTACACTAAGAGGGCATCACTGGCAGCGTCCCAATTTTGATAGCTGTGCGAATGGTTTGTAGCCATTCGTCGTGCTCTCAGCTTCCTGTTCAATGACAAGTCAAGTCTACACGTCTATATAATGGCACAAAGCTCTTCGACCTAGGGTCATGTTTGAACATTTAGACATATTAGATGTACTAAAAAGGTATTCACGGGCAGTCTTCCAATTTTGAAAGTGGTAAAGATGATTCGTAGCTTCTCGTGTTCTCAACATCAGTTATGAATCGTCCCTTGTATAGAACCAGCTAAGTGGCCCGGGTGGATTCGCAAAGGGTTTTGGCCTCCGGTGGATAAAAAAAAAGTAGGCATCGACAGCTAGCAAATACATTCGCCTTTATCAGTATTCTTAGATTTCAATCCTCCAGCCACCCAAAATTTAATGAGAAATTTACACGTCCATGGTTTGACACAAACCTCTTCAACCTGTGGTCAAGTTGAGAATCACGAAAATTAAGGGTGGGTACCGGTACCGGTATACCGTTCAAAACCGGTATCGGTACAAACGGTATTTCTTGCAAGAACAAATCAGTGGACCGGTTTTTGGACCGATTGAAAAATTCACAGTACCAAGCTACCAGCAGGTGGTCACATAATGATCTTACCGGTCTAAGAAAAGAACAAAACAGATTAGATTCAAACGTCTAAACTGTTGCTTAAATAGAACATGTGGGAGGATTCGCAAAGGTTTTTGCTGCCAGTGGGTACAAAAAAAATAGCCTTCGGCAGTAACAATAACACCCGCATTTGTCGGCGTGCTCACGTTTCATGCCAACAGCCATCGAATTAAAAGTTTACATGTCCAATTTATGACACAAATCTCTACTACGTGTGGTCATGTTGGGAATTGTGGAAATACTAGATGTACTAAACGGTCGTCATGGGCAGTCCTCCATTTTTGAAAGCTGTACGGATGATCATTGTCGCTATCCGTGTACTAACTGTTACTGGGAGTGAGTGGATTCGTACGAGCCTCCGTTGCAGTCCTTCCCACTTGCAATTTGTCATGTTCTTGGTGGGCCGTATCCCCAAGAACCTGAAAAATCGCTAGTGGGAAGGACTGCAACGGAGGCTAGATTTGTACAGGGTCTTGTTGGCAGTCGATACAAAGAAGTAACCATCGGCAGCAACGTTGGAACCCTCCCGGTGACAGATGAGGAACGACCCGCCCCCACCTGAATGTGGCTCCGGTGCGACCTAGGCATTTATGGGGAACTCTTCGGACTGTCCTCATGTGCTGACAGACATGGCTCGGATTCTGGACTTATGACCATGGACCTCATAAACGGCTGTGGCGATGTCAGGGTTCTGATGCCAGTGGATACAAAGAAATAGCCATCGGCAGCAAAAATAACATCAGCAGTTGTCAGCGTTCTCACGTTTCACGCCAAAGGCCATCCAATTAGAAGTTCACACGTCCAAACTGTGAAACAATCCTCGAGCTCTTTAATCTTATGTTACTACCAGCGGCAAACAAAGAAGTACGTAGCCATCGGCAACTAGCAATAAGTGCATTAACCTTTGTTAGCATTGTCACTTTTCAATGCACCAGCACCCCAAAATTCAAAGACACGTCGATAGTATGACACATCATCATCATCATCATATCGGGCAGCTTGCCCGGACTAGGACTGCTCTCTCCCTCCAGGCGTCACGGTCCACCATTATTTGGTCTAGATCTTCAGACCTCACCCCCACATCTCCTGCAAGTTGGTCTATGTAGGTCCGTCGGGGTCGCCCGACACAGGAGTGCCCATATGAGTTGGTGCCCAGAGCAGGACTTCGCTTACAAGTTCTGCTTTGTTTCTGTAGCTGTGTCCTGCAAACCGTACCCTTCTCTCTATGAATATGAGTATGACACAGAACTCTTCAACCTTCCGTTATCATTGTGAATTGCAAAAATAATAAATGCACTACATGTAGTACATCCGCCTTTGCCCGCATCGTTAAGTTTCAATCCACCAGCAACCCAAAATTTAATGGCAAGTTCACACGTGCATGGTACAAACCTCTTCGACCTGTGGTCATGTTGGAAATTGTGGAAATATTAGATAGACTAAAAAGGTCGTCACGGTCAGTCTCCCAATGTCGATATCTGTACGGATGATCTGTATGCACTAATGTTCTCAGCTTCAGTTTTAAAATGTCTCTTCACTTATATTCGGGCGGAAATGCTTTAATTCATAAAGCATATTAAGAAAATCATCACCGTTTTGAAGTCGCCTCGATATGCTTTCGTACGTACAGTGTTTGGTAGATGAAACCGAGAATTGTCAAGGGGATATGCTTTCATCCGTAAAACGCCAGCGGTGGGAAGAAATCGGGAAACATCAGCATAAATCACGATTAAACAGCATTTTTCATTTCTGGTACCTCCTGAAATGCCTGAAAAATATGTCATCGCCAAAAAATCCTAGTACATACCTTAGAGAAAGGCTTGGAGAAACGACACTCCTTCCGCAAGCAACAAGTGATGAACAGTAGTATTAGGAAAAAGCTGCGATTGGGTTTTGCAGTCGATGCCGCGTCTCCTACCTCTGTTGGCAACGGAACGTGTGTTGACGAAAACTCGTTGAACTGAACACGACGAAGATAAGGAAAGAAATGACAATGTGTGGATACAAGCTATCTTCAGATGACAGAAAAGCTGATTCTCAAAATTAAGAAAACTAAACTACAGACATATCGCGGAAAGAAACGCCGAGTCAAGACAAACGAAAACGGACGCCGAGCGAAGAAACAGGCGGGCCGATTTCCCGTTCCCGTATGGAAAGGACAGCGCATGCGCAAAGTACAAACCTTCCAGACCTGTCCATTACAGCACTTTTAATCAGCTTTACCAGACGGGAGAGGCAGAACAGAGTGCCAATCAAATCACGACGTAAGCAACTTATTCTAATCTCAGTAAGTTGTTGATTTCCTCGAATTCGTCGGAAAATTTCTGGAAATCCATCCACATGAAAGCCAGATCGAAAAGCCCTATTGACTTTGGTTCGGAAATGGTAACATTTTGTGACCTAACAATTGATTGATTCAATCATCAGGCGAGTACGTAGCCGTCAGTACGGTGCAAGTTAAATGGCGGGAGAGCCGGGAAAGACTTACGTAAAACAAGTGAGAACTTTTGGGGTATATTTAGCAGAGTATAGTAGGCTTTCAATTTCAAGTCTAGCCTCCCTTGAAATCTTATTTTAGAATATAAATTTAGGGAATTCAAAAGCACCTTAGGCTGCTCCAGTTTTCCTTTAACAAAGCACAGGAAACGGGGTGGCTTGAAATATTTTATATCTACACGGCAGACAATACGTCACCGTCTCGTAAGTGAGAGGGTGGTCGACGTAGACGCGTATGTGGCCAACTTGTTGTTCAGTTGTGTAAACGTCTAAGAATTGATCTGATCACTTCCGTCACCTGTACTTCCTTTAAGACTCGCGTCCTCCTTAACTCGTAATTAATATGTCAAGGGTGCAGGAAATTGATGTTTGCAAAGGTACGCACCAATAGATTTTGGCAGAGGTATGCACCACTTACGTAGGGTCGTGTGGCGTAACGGAAGGATGTTTTGCGCAGAACCCAGCGGTCCATGATTCGAATCCCATGAAGCCACCGATGTTGTACCCTTGGGAAAGGCACTTTACACGACTTTCTTCACTCTACACAGGTGTAAAAATGGGTACCTAACTTCGGTTGGGGAGGTAAAAGGCAGTAGAAGGAGAGGGGTGTGCTTCGCCTTCCAATACCATGCCCTAGACACGGTTGATAACAACCCACTGCCCCTACGGCCTCAAAAGGGCTATGGGACCGGTACAATTACTGTTTACCTTACGCACCAACTGATTTTGGCAGAGACACACACCAATTATACTGGATGCAACTAGTGCCAAGAACTTTCCCAGTCGTTAGTGTTCTACCCCTCTACTGAACCGTGCGAGAGAGCACTTGTAGGACTTTGATGCTAATTGTGTTTTCATATACCGTGATCAAAGATCAAGATTCCCTATACTGAGTGGCTATTAAGCTTGTTATTTGTTTGACTTTGATCAACTTTCGAATATATACTCTAAATGCAGAGACGAGCAGCTTATTAATTTTTTCGACAATCCTTATGACGTTAGACGAAACTTTTAAGCGGATATCTCATGCACTGGACTGCGCCAACTTTGCGGATTTCCCCTTGTGGTGACGCACGCATAAGTAATATGTGACCCCTCCAAACAAAATGGCCGCGCCCAGAATGTCACATTCTCAATTTCGGCTTCAAAGCAGGTACGTGTACAAAATAACTCAAATGGAAATTGCAGTTTTGCTACTGATTTGAAAGAAAGAGAAAAACAAAAGCGGTGTTTAAAAAACACACCGGCGAAGTGAGATTATGCAAAGTATGTACTCATTTGCATGGTTTATATCTTACTATGTTAACCTCCACGAAACCTTCAAATGCCACAAGTATGAAGTTCACGTTTATTAGAAATATTGAATAATAGTATTATCTCATTAATTATAGAAATACATGTAAGACGATTAAGATTCATCAAAAAGATATTTACAGTCATTCTGTCGTTTTGCGCCCATTTGTGCCATTTTGCCATAATAAGCGCAATTTCAGGCGACAAATTGGGATCGATTGACGTCGATTTGCGCCGGTTCGTGCCACTTTAAATTTGGCCTTTCAAAATTTGGTCAATTTGACGCTGTCTGGTGAGATACCAACTTAACAAGTGGCCACCAAGGTAATACGGGCAAAGCAATGTTAAAGTCAAATTGTTGTGTATTAATATTCATATCACGTAACGTGTCTTTAGAATTTAATTGAATGTGTACTGCTTTTAACCACCCAAAAACTTGCAATTAGGTTTAAGTCAACACCCAAGCGGCGATCCGAGCCGAGTAATATGTATTCTCGCCTGTTGAGTCCAGTCAGACGACGCGTACGTGACAAGAATATCAATTAATTAAAGTTTCCTGAATTCAAGAGGCTGAAATGATAACTAGTACAGGTCAATTAAGAATTAGGTTATAATGTTTAGAAATTTACATACGTCAAGCACTGTAGCCTCCTTTGCAGGTTTTCTGACTGGCGTTTTTTTGTGGGGGGGGGGCGCTGATTCGCGATGATTTTCAAAATATTAGGGCCAGGTTCTTTTGGTGGAGAAATCTTATCTGCCGCAGAAAGCCTGCTGTCGGTCGGCATACTAAAAGCGGGCGGCAGACAATAGTTCTCCAGCACAAGAAACTGGCACCGAGATGTTGAAAATGGTGAATCAGCCTCCCCCAAAATTAAACGCCGGTCCCGTCCAGAAAGCTAATTTAAAAGAAGTCTAACGCAATGAAAGTGTTAGGATAGCTATTGATATCAATACTGATATGTTGTCCTTTAACATTATAATTGTCTATCACGTAGCAGAATGAATCAGGAACTGAGACCTTAATACAGCGACAGAATCACAGATACGTTTTTTTTATATATATACACCGAAAAAACAGGTTTTTACTAATTTACAAGCAGAAATTTCGTAGGGGGTCTATATCGCCCCCTCCCTTCACAGCGGAGTAGATGAAAAAATCGCGGCCACTCAACCGATGACAGAAACTTCTGCTTGGAAAAATGGTTTCTACAATGTTATACTCCTTTATATTACCTCTTTACAAATTACACACTCCCTCACATCGAGTTTTGCCATACTCGCTTTAAGTAAAATTCCACCAGATACCGTTATGTAACATATGCACTGCATAACCAAGAATGACAGCTGGCCAGTCCAGGCTATAACTTTCTTAGACATAAAGAAATTAAGTCTGGACAGAGCAAGGCTACTGTTAGATTACATTGTCTATCCGACTCTTGTCTTGTAACTTTTCCCATTAATTTTAAAGCATTGTGTATTTTCACCCATGTAAAGTCATCTGAGTTAAAGATATTTCTGAAAACATTTCAATCATGATCACTTATTCCTTTTGCGAGTTTTACTTCAGTACCAATGTCCTTGAGGGTAATGGAATTCCTGCGGGCCAATTTCTTAGACGACCTTGGAAAATCTGGAAGAGTTGTGACGAACGGCAACTTGTTGAGAATCGTCTCATCTTGCGCTTCGTGATCTTCAAGGATTTCGTCAGGAAGACTTCTACGGAGGAACCTTCTGACGGCCCAGGTGCCCATGGAACCCTGGTCGAAGTCTTTCTTACCCTCGGCAAGAGAGAGGCGGCGGTTTCCCTTCGCTCGCTGCCGGGGCTTGCCGTGCGAGTGATGCGGCCGGATGGACTGGTCAAACGCCGAGCACGTTGCTGTGGAAGCCACGCTCATCCGCCTGCCCGTGCTGTAGCGCCTCATGCGGCGGGAACCTGAAAGACAGCATGGTGCAATCATAGATAGGTGGTAAGGCACCAGGGATATAAGTTTTGAACTACACCGAGTAACTCACGGAAAACTAGTAGTTAAATCTTATGATTTTAAATGCAAAGTGTGTATCAACTACCAGTAACTCTGGTACACAATTCAACTACCTTTTGATATCTCGTGGTTTAGCTTTTCAAGAGGGCTAGTTATGAAACATTTCGATTCTATTTTGGACCACAACTTTGCGTTGCCTATACGTAGAAACTACCCCTTAAACTTTAATAGACAGGCAATGATACAGATTATTTCTAATCCATACTTCTCCCTAACATGGGTACCATCGTCCGTAGTTGCTGTTCGCTGTCCCTTTTCGCTTGCTTATGCTAAGGGGCCCTGCCGGGTAGTTCCCGGCCTGTTTTCGGCCCTTTCGGGCGTGACCCCTACCTGGCCCCGTGGCTACCGGGCTATTTTCGGTTAGCCCCGAAAAGTAAAGGTAGTGACAAAACAATAACGAAAATAAAGTAGATCCAGAAAGAAGCTTAACTGTGTAACGACCTTCAGCTCAATTTGTTGATCGCTAGAAAGACGCCGAATTTCAAATCGTCGAGTGTATTTTTCGCCTGAAAATTAACTAATGTTAGTGCTCTCTTACATCGGACGGGCCTCGGTGATAAGATGCGATGTGTATCAAGATAACTCCGGACCTGCACTGGACTTGTAAAAACGTTTAGGTCCAAGTCCAAAAAAACCTAAACGTCAGGAACCAAGTTCTGACTTGCAAAAAAGTTTCTCTCATTCTCCTTTTTGTTCTAAACCTTCTAAAACCTTTCATAGATCGTGAAATGTGCGCTGGAATAAAACGAAAACATAACTGTTTTTGTGTTTATGACTGAGCTTTTGTGTTTACTACTGACTGTATATCATTTTGTATAAATTTTGCATGTATATTTTTCAAATTGTATGTCAACTTTATGTCAACATGGAATGTTTCATATGCCTTGGGTTCAGGTATAAGTCCGGACCTGAACCTGAACCCCTGGACTTGAATCCGGACCTGAACCTGAACATGAGTTTAGGTATGCAGCACTACTCGATTGTAATACTATATCAAGGACTTATGCTAGCCCTTATGGTATTAGTAATTTGAGTGTCAAGTTTTATTCTATACCTCTATTTTGTATCAGGTTTTGATAGTTGTTGCCAAACATTGTACCGTGTACAATTGTCGTGCTATAAAGTTCTTCTATCTTACCTGAGGAACTGTCTTGCACCAGAGTTACGACCGGTTCCGGGACGGGGGGAGGTTTGGCACTCGGGCGGTAGGACGGACACAACTGCTGCTCGTACAAGGCGAACAACTGCGGCAACTGCGTCCGCCAAGAGCTTCTGGTGGCGGCTGGGGCAGACCTAATAGTAGGCAAAGACTTCCCACGGTGGTTATCACTCCTTAGTGCCTGTCTGTGTGTTGTTGGAGAACTTATAGGTAGTGCCTGTCCCCTAAAGTTTTCTGGTTTTAATGACCTAGTCACTGGATTTGATGTTGACTTGCGAGAGACGTTTAGACTTTTTTTTGCGGCATGTCTATAACGATATTTACTCTCTTCTTCATCACAAACGCCTGTCGTTCCTCTCATTAATTCAACGGTTATTTTTGTAGATGTTTGGAAGCTAGATTTATCCTCTTTACTGCTTGTGGTACGGTCGATATCTGAAAAGTTCGTTTCTATTTTCTCTACTGCGTTCTTTGCCTGGGTTTGTGGTTTGCAGTTCCCTTTGAAAACTGCCACCTGACGACGAGGGAGGATTCTGTCTACCAACTGATGAGTGCATAGAAACGATCGCGACTTTGTTTTGCCACTGTTTAGAGGAGTTTGGATAAGTTCCCGGTAGCCCATGGTAAAGTCTGGTTGTTAGGAGAGTCGCACGTAAGTGTCTGGTGGGTAGACGGGCGTCGCAATCCTACAAAACGATTGTAAACATTACAGTGTTAAATTTGGAGGCAAAGAAAACACATAGATATTTAACCACTGTGAAGAACGGCTAAGGCCGACAAAGATATTTCTTAGTCTAAATAACGGTGATTGATTGATTGAATCCGGAAATGATACTAGTATTACAACTGAGCATTGCTGATATCTACCTACATATTCGTCGGATTTTGAGCAAGGCTATGGCTGAATTGACCGTCTACAATTACAACGATTTTCAGCAACTTTTTTCCGTCACAACTTCAAGACAACTGCATTTTGTACCGCACACGATCACGACTGTCCCACGAACATGCCCAAAGTTTCTGTCGTAAACTTACAGTACGGCGAATGTGAACAAGTTTGATCATGTAATTTTAGAGTCCTCAAAGCCCTCGAGAAAACAAGTACCCCAGTAGACAATGGAACTACAAAAGAAGTTGGTATGTCCCCAAAATTGTGCGATAACGAACAATATATATTACGAAAACGTGGAATTCATAGAAGTAGCGTGGATTTTAAACTTACGGATTAGCGTTCAAACCCTCAAAGAAATACCTGGGGGCAGATTCAGTTGTATGCAGGTGTATGTTTCTCACGATGTCGGCTTTAAAGTCTTGGTTTCTGTGCACGGCTTTTGAAGTGAAGTGTCGAGGCAAGTTCAGGTATATATCACTCGAAGAATGTGCAAGTCATCTTGGCCCCACCGACGTCAAGGTAAAGAATTCCTTCGCTGATTTGACGGGTACCAAACGTCCGTGCATCGAATCGTGCAAGTGAATTAAGGCGCTATGAGATATAGAAGAATGAGATCTAAAGTCCAACAAGTCGATTCTGTTGTTCTCTCCGTCCGCAATTTCCAAAGATAACTACGTTGGTTTATCGGATGTCCGTAGAATCCTCGCTGATAAATACCTTATGATGATCGTGCCATGACAACGTCTTCTGATTGTTGCTGTGGAATTCAGCCATTCTCTATCAACATTGTCCGGAATCTGTGCCCTTTGCTGCCTCTCACAATCAACCTCTCCTCTCAACTAACAGACACAAAATGTATCTACCTCTTGGTAAAAAGAAACGCTACCAGCACAATAGCTTGGTCTTACCGTCAAATAATCCAGCCTGCTTAAGGAAAGTTTTTTGTGTAAATAATTCAACATTGGCCACCTGTTTTGAATGACCCGATAGAATAAACATGGCGGCTTCAATCACACGTACCAGTCAAATAGGATCTACAGATCATTAAGCGTTGAGAGGGTCAAGAAGGGGCGATGGAGTGGCCGTACCACCTGTGGGGGCCGGTTGCTAAGGCCACGCCATGCGTTGGGCAAATCATTTAAGTCTTGAAATAGGAAGTGACAACCAGATGTCACTTACTGTAGGTGGGGCATCATTGCACTTTGTCTCTATACGTGTTCATATAAACTTTAGAACGTGCTGGTAAAACTATAATTAAGTAACGTTGCAAGAGAGACCTTTCTAGCACCCTAGCTGGTTTCAAGTACCCGGGCATCAGAAATAAGTGGCAAGTTTCTACAGTCTATCTACCTGTGTTATAATGAATGACCTATTTTCACAATGATTTCGCTACATTCCAGCTGCTTATCAACTAGTAACTACATTTAAAAATGGACCCATCCCACGATAGGTCCTGTCAAAACAGGCAAACGCAGTAGTTTCAACATTATTTCTGCCCTAAAAGTCAATAGATTTGTATTTCAACTTTAACTTCAATTTCAATAGCGAAAGCAGTGGCATGTGCGTGCCCATCCCATTAAAAAGTGCCCCAATTACTTTTAAAGGTCATGAGATAGGTTTAGGTGTGGTGGTGCATTCTAATGCAAGTGATTACAATGAAATAATTACAATGAAATAACTACAATAATTGCGATATGAATCCAGAGCACATTGCCAATGACTGACAAAACACTGCAAGGTGAAAATTCAAATTAGAAGCTAGGCTGATGTGCAGTGGAGAAGAAAAGTGGATTCAGAGAAAAGAACTTTCCAACAGAACTAAGTTAGCTTTCAGATATGCCTTATGTGGCATGCAGAGACTGTCATTCTCATATAGGACTGTTTAGCCATAACCAAAGGTTTGATATGAATTAAGATTTGTGGGTCAAAGAAACAGGGCAGGTAAATTACTCTAACAAAATCTGTATCTGTATCTACAGCCGGTATAACTGCCATTTGGCGTAAGACACCAGCTTTGCAGGCACGCGGCACGGCAGCAGCTGGTCACATTACACCGAACGGTCTGTTATACCTAGTCTTCGCATATCTGACTGCAACCGTTCTTCAAAGCTATTCAGTGAGGAAGCTCCTACATTACTTGATGACAACGAGTTTCATTCTACTATGGTTCTCTGAAAATATGAATTTCAGGTTGTGGTATAAACTTGTGTGGTGGAAACCTGTGCATTGTAAACTGGTGGTGGTAAAGCCAGTGTGGTGGAAACCTGTGTAAGTTTTTTTAAGCTTGCTATAAAAGTCAACATTACATCAAGACCGGTTCAATGTAGGGTCGATGCTAGAAAATTAATGATCCTCCAATGGCAAAATCATAACTGCTAGCCAAGACAGTCCCCTACAGCCATGGAAAAGAAAGTTGTGTCTCTACAGAAAAGTAGTATGTTTTGGCTCCCAGTAACAAGTCTCTGTGCTTTCTATTGACCAAAGGAGGCAATATTTTTTATACATAATAATCACGACATGGTCACTGAACATATTTATGTGTATCTATATTTCAAAGAGAGAAAAAAAACAGTACAAAAAGATGTAGGGCACCAAGAGAAAATACATATACACGTATCTCCATTTAACACATGATCATTCAACGAAGATCTTCTTAATTTTCTCACATTTTCAACAATAAATTCATGGCTCTTTCATAATGAAACTTTGCCTTTCCATGATTACTTTATCAACAGTCAACAAAATATGAATGCTTCTAATAAATCGACAGGCTTTTCCAATCATGTTCGTTTGATCTATCAACTTCCTTATGTTGTGAGAGCAGCAAATATTTCAACAGCTGCAAATATTCCCCACAACCTACAGCATTTGATTATCTTGCCGTATCATTTTCTTTTTAATATCAACTGTACATATTTAATCAATGAAGCTAGTGAAACATTGTCATAGTTTATTCAAATATACATCTATTTATCAAATAAGATTATTCACAAGCCTTTATGGGTTATGACTAAAGATGATGATTCAACCCCCTCTGAGGGAAATGGACTAGTCCAACAGTCTCATCTATACTGGTTTGCAAGGATTTCCACATTTTGCTGAAGTAGGGGTGGACAGACACATAGTGCAGGCCTTGGAAGCTTCATCCATGATTGTAGAGCATTCAGGGCGTGGCTGGGGTTGCTAGGCGACAGCTGGACCAATGAGGAGGCTGCTGCTATCTGTATACCCCATGGTACTGCAGAAGAAATTTTTTCAGTCAGCAAAACAAAACCACAGACATAATATTATTGTCTTTCTACAGATGCTAATTTCAATTTTAATTTGTTTAAATCTAAAACCTTGTTTAAATGAAATATATTTCATAAACTTTAAGATGTTCCCCTAAGTTTGAGTTTGATATCCAAAATCAGATAATGATGAATGGTTTCTTGGAAAAACTTACACGAACTGACAGTGGCAGTCAACTTCATGACCGAATTATACTATTTATAGAACATGTTTCCCTTTTAGCTTTGCCCTATTCTAGGACAAAGGCCAGAGTGACGTACAATTTCAGTTTTCAAGCTCAAAGTTTTATAAACAGTATTGTCAGCAGTGACACCTAGCTGCAGTGCAAAATAGTACCAGTCAGCATTGCCCAGAGAAAGATGATAGTTGGTCACTGAAATGTCGGCTTGAAAAAAACACCTGGTTGTGTACAGTGACTTACCAACAAGATGAAACTATTCACGGAGAATAAAAAGGAGGTTGTACCTGAATTCTGATTCTTCTCTGCTTCTGCCAGCATCTTTATCATGACCTGTTGTAGCTGGTTTATAGACGACTGGTCCTCGACTAGACCAATCCTCCCGACACAACCTGTTTCAGAAACAAGAGTACCGGTAAGTCCTTTGGAGTTAACTTATTGTTGAAAAAGAAATGGTTACTCAGTACATACACACCATAAGAATCATCTTCAAACAATAAAAAAATGCATTTGGGTTGATCGATTGACTTGACAAAGAGGATATAGGCAAAAGGACTATACACACTTTCATCAAATGTAGTCAAATTAAGCTGTGGATAATAGCATGCAAATAGTTGAAATGTAACTTCAAACCGAAGAGCAAGCAATCCGAGAAACTTCGATGTGGAAACAGACACATGCAAACACAGAAACATGCACACACACAGACATACAGACACACACACAAACAAACATGCACACGTAAGAAGAGAGAGTAAGGAGACAGATAAGTAAACCCAAAACAATACTTAACAAGTACACAACTACCTATCAACAGAAATAGAAGTTGATAGGAAAGAGCGTAACTCACCAATGACTTGCATGATAGCGACAACAGTGCCATGAGGTACGGTGCTTTTGATCGTCCTCGGCCGTGGTGAGATCTTGTTCTCGCGCCACTTTTGTACAACTGGCAGTAGCAGGGTCTGTATCAGGTAGTCATGGGTCCACTGCCAGCCCTGGTGAGAGGCCAGCAGCTCCAGGGCTTTGGCTGTCTCGTACATTAGGGGGTTCAGACAGGGGTACTTGACTGGAGGAAAAAGTCCAAAAAGATATGTTGATAAAATTAGACATCCATGCAGGTAATACAAAACACAAGATAAGAATTATCACTCAAGCAGAGTTTGGAAACGACCAGACGTTGTCACCGATGAAAGTGATGCTGTCTGAAACATCTGACGGTTTCCAAAATCCATCTAGTTGCTTGTATAACTGTTATCTTGCGAAGTCCCAAAAGACTTTACTGGAGAGTTGACTTGATGCCTAAGCCTTTGCAAAAGTCAGGAGAAATACATGATGTTGCATGTAGGACAACATGCATGCAATATCACTAGACATGGAAAATGCAGCAACATGTAGAATCATCCTAAACAAAGGGCTATGCAGACTTCAAAAACTTACTGGTAAGGGGTGAACGATGCTAGAAGAAATTATGTATCCAAAGTATTGTTTTCTCAAAGAATGTCCCACAGATTTGGTCTTTTTCTATAACTCTTAATCATGCTAATTAGCCATCGTCCTTAAATTGATATGCTGGTTACAACATTGATTTTTGCTACACTGGCACAGGAAAAAAAAACTAAAAAAAGTGGAGCAAAGTGCTGGTACATGTACTTTCAACTTCTGGCAGAACTCAACTCAAAAGCAATATTTCCATTATGACTACAGTCTTACCTTTAGCAGTGTTAGTCAACAGTTGTGCAGATTCTTTTCTCTGTAGAAGCTCCACAAGTCTTTCTGCCAGACTGTTCACATCTCCGCCCTTCATATCCTTCCACTGATACAGACTCTTGAAGCACGACTTCAAGTCTTCTTTAATGTCTCGACTCATCAAGACCAACTCGATTACATGTGACATGGGCCCATCTTCCAGGGCGGGGCCAGTTCTTTGGAGAACCAGTGGCCAGACTGAGACTATGGTCAGGATTCTGTCCACTGGGGAGAGCAGCCTTTCTCGGAGAATGTCGTAGACGAGAATTCTTACTGGCTCAAGATTTCCTAGAAGAAAATAACAACAACAAAATAACATCATTAAAACATTGTCTGAGAAATATCTTGAGTAAAAATGGCAGGAAACCTAAAATGCGAGACAGGTGATTTTACCTCAAGTAGAAACCAGCCTTTCGACTTCTTCTGTTCAACATTTTTTTTCACATTTTCTACAATAGACCGATCCTGTAGAACACCATATCGAACAAATAGCACCCCCTCTTCTATTTCAGACAGAAATGACATGTGTTAAGCAGTCTATAGCCTTTTTCCTTGGCCCGCTCTGAAAGGGTTTCAGAGCCAAAAAAGCTGAGCCGAAGTCAATAGGCATTATTGACAGTCTAATGGCAACACCCATTTTTGTCCGTCAAGAGCTGTTTTTGACGGAGGTGTTCGAAATAGAACAGGGGGTGGAGTTTTGTATAGCAGCAGATAACCGGGATGTACCATTGTTCATGAACAATAGGGGTGTGCAGGACTTACCTGTTAGCCTACACAGCCCTGTATACAGCCTACAGGTTGCCAATAGGTCCTCTTTTCCGATATTCCTCCTGATCTCTGTCGAGAGGGCGCGGCTTACTCGGTTGACCAGGCCCTTCCACTTGACCAGCTTGACCAGGTAGGTGACCCTGCCCAGTATGGCCATCTCGGCTGTGGTCATGACCGGTAGCTTACTGCCAGTTTCACACATGGTCTTCACAGCTGGGAACAGGTCCACTCTGGCCTCCTCACTCTGCAGTAGGTACTGCAAATGTAGAAAGACGCATTTAGAAGGTACACATTGCATCATATATGTAAGGTAAAGCGGCTGAAGCTAAGATGGAGGACGAAGCATGATGCTTTTTGAAGTTTTTCATTAGCTAGTAGTGCAATGCAGCCTTGTAACGGCTAGCATGTTTACCCAAGCATACTGGATCACCCTTACTTTTCTTGATAAGTGTGTTGGTTTCTTTTAGGTGCAGAGGTTTGAGTCCCCCATACAAGGGCAAATGCAATCCCTTAAAACATGTCTGACCTGGGGCTGACATGTATATACATTATCTTCAAAGATACTAGTACTAGTCTTAACATTGTAGTCATTTTGGGTGAATGAAATTTTCTCTTTCCACAAGTAGCCACGTTGAAAAGTATGAATTTCTGAAACTCTTCAGACTATGAAACCTGCATATATTACAGTTACTGTAAATGCATTTAAGTTTGCAAGGATTTAATTACCGTTTTGGGTAGAAAATGGCGTGTTTGCGATGGTTTTAAGTTCGCAGTTAAAACAAGAGAGTAGGCATGCAGACGACAGAACAAGCATTTTTGTGGTGGTTTCAAGTTTTTGGTGAAGAGGTCACTGCCAAAACTGCGAACATTAAACCACTGCAAAAAAATTCCATATCTACAGTATGTACTTACCTCCATGATGATGTTGACTGCACCTGTCAAAGTAGCTCCCCCTTGCATGTTGCTCATGTATTGCAGCACATGGTCAGCTGTCAGTTTGTCTGTGGGCCCTGTCTTGAGTTTCTTCACTGCTCTTCCCTCCGTCCCCTCCTCATCACTTTTATCTGTGATCTCCCCATCTTCTACATCTTCTTCCAGACTCCTTTTGCTTGTTCCACTAACACAAGGAACATCTTTAGATTCAGCTACATCTCGGACAGCGTTGAAGGGAACGTCACTATCATGAACTTGCTGGGATTCATTTGTCTTTCCTTCTTTGATTCTGTCTTGAAGATCTACTTCCTTTAGTCTGGGCATCCCTGATGTCTGTTTTTCCTTTGCCTCGTCTTGAAGTGTTAAGGACTGCACTTTATTTTTCCTTTCTTCTTTCGTCTGCTTTAGAGTGTGTCTTGAACTCTCTTCAGGAGTGGTGGTTGTTGCTTTCGTAATGTCCTGGCCATTTTGTGAACAAGATGGCCCATCAAAAACATCTGTTACTTTCTCTTGACCACTCTTTGCATTTGAGGTTTTTACTGCTTTGGTTTTCAGTTGTTGACTACTGGTGGGCTGAATCAGCAAAGTTGTAGGTCTTGGATTTCCCTTTGCAATCTTCTGTTTTTCTTGTACCACGGTACTTTTCTTACCACATCTCCAGGCAGTCTTTTCACTCTGAACAAACAGGATGGCTCGTTTCTTAGTAGAATTGTTCCAAGTGTTTTGAGAGGGGGTATCTTTCCCACCCATGCTAAGAGACCTTGCTGCACCCCTGCCTCTGTTTGCCTTTGGTTTCACCTGCACAGCTCCCTTTGGAGCAACGGACCGGAACACGCATGGAGAGGGGTGTGGATTTTCTGCATTCGGTGATGTAGCATCCTTTGTAGAAGCGTTTCGGGACAAACTATCCTCACCATGAGGGGTGACTTGTAAGGGTGATACCACTGGCGGCAGGGGGGTTTCTCGAAGGGGAGAGATGGGTAACTCCTGGGATGGGGATAGACAAGGGGATGCTGACCTCCTCCATGGCGAGGGCGGCAATGGGGAAATCGGAGCTTCCAACAGGAAAGGAGACACTGGCAGTGGCGAGAGCGCCAAAGACTCAAAAGGAGAGGGTGGGAGGGGGGAAACTGGGGATGTAGACAAACTGCTACGGTTGGACCTGTTTGACAGTTGAGGACTTATTCTCTCAGGGAGACTTGCCCCAGCCTGTTGACTGATAAACACTTCTACAGTATGTTCATGGTGTTCTTGTACACTTACTTCACCACCCAGTACACCATTTGTGGCTTCAGTTTCACTCTCTGATAGCTCCCCTTCCTCCATAGTATCCTCATCACATGCTAACTCTTGTTCTTTGGGTGCCTCGATGCTAGAACCATCGTTTGCACTGCTTTGTTTTGCTTCATCAAGGGGCTTGTCTGTATTTACTCTAAGCTCCTTGGGTACCTGGTTTGGTACCTTTGTACTGTCTTCCTTTCTTGCTTCATCGAAGAGCTCATCTGTACTAACTCCGAGTTCTTGGGGTACCAGTTGGTTAGTTGTATTGTCTGTACTAGCTTCCTCTCTTCCTTGATCTGAGAGCTCTTCAGCATTTACTCCAAGCTCTTGGGATACCCGCTGGTTAGTTGTATCGTTTGTATTACCTTCTTTTCTAGCTTGATCTTGAAGTTCATGCTCATGTGTATTTGCAACCTGCTCAACTTCAGTCACCTTGTTCTTTGTAGCAGCAGCTTCTTCCGTGTAGAGTTTTCTACCATGTGCAACATTTTGTTGCTTTCCTGATGACACTATGCTTTGTGATGCTGTCTTCTGTTGTGATGGTTTGTCCAATGGCTCCAACACAACAACAGCAACTTTGTTGATTGTTCGTCTAATACTTGATGCAGATATTTCTTTTAGACTCTTACAAATAGCTCCATCCTTTGGCACCTTGCATGTAGGGTTATTAAGCCATTCAGCTTTTGGAAGGGGTTGCTCCATGACCATCTGTGGTGCCATGTACAATGTAGGTGTAACAGTTCTTTGTGCTGAGAGCAGTTCTTTATCTGATACACTGTCTCCAGATGTATCTTTCATTCCCAAGGGTTTGGGTGATTTTTCTGGTTGCACATTTTTGGTTACACTTTTCTGTGCATTTGTGTTTGTGCTTTTCTCTGATGACAAACTTGCCTTTTCTGATTTTCTTGTCGACCTTCTGGGTGTACCAACTTTAGGAGGGTTGTCCTTTGCCTCCGCATCGGACAGGCTCTTTTCCGAAGAGGAACTTCTACTCCTTGTTCTTGAGCTTGGACCGTGTATGGGGCTTATCAACTTGGTCTGCAACCTGGTTACTCTCTTGGGAGAGACGTCCCCCTCCCTCTCTGATGAAGAGCTGTCTCTTCGACCTCCAGGAGTGACCTTGCTGCCCTGACACAGTGACCTTGTAAGCGGCCTCCTGAACTCTGGCGAATCAGATCTTGGCTGTTCTTCTTGATCTGATTCAGCTTTTGAAATGATGTTCGAAGGCTCTTTATTTACCGATGATGCGGCAGGTAGGTCCACGTGAGGCGAAGAAATCTTTAACTCAGAGTTTACGATCTTGTTTTCAATATGACTATTGCATGCTTTGTCAAGGCCTGATGGCATTTCGTTCTCTTCTTTACTCTGTAGTTTGGTGGTTTCTTCCTCTTTTAAGGTGTTGTTAATCTTTTTGCTGTCCACTGATTTCTTTTCTTTCTTGTCCTCTTTTCTTGCCATCTCTTCTTGCAACGTGTCATCATTTTTGTTGACATTTGTCTTGTCCTCAGTATCTTCTGCCTCTATTCTTTCCTCTATTTTGTCAGTCTTGCTTTCATGCCTTGATCTAAGTTCATACTGGGCTCTAGGAGAGTTCCCTTTTTTCTCCTTAGGCATGTCACAGGCATCTGACTCTGACTTGTTTTTCTTTCTTGTCATGTCAGTGACCTCACGATTTTGTTCTTGCTCTTCTTTAGCGGAGTCGTGAGACCGTGATCGTAAAGGATACCTAGATGGGGTTGTTACTGCTGTCTTCCTTGTCTTTGGTGGAGATATACGCACTTGTGATTTTACTCCTGTTTTCCTCTCTTCTTCAGTTGTGTCATCCTCTGATTGTGGTCCTGATGCCATTGCCACTGTAGAACACAGTCTGGCCTTTCGAGGTGGAGAGGCAAAATTCTCAGCACCATCTTTGAATCCATCTTTAGCCTTTGTTTCACTCTCCTTTTCCTTTTCTGGAGAGGAATCGGACTCACTGTCACTTAGATCCTCTATTTCTCCAAACCAAGAACGGCAATCATTCTCGTAAAAGTCTTTGGTTGCTTCCACAGGTGGTGTAGTTTTTTCCTCTGTTAGAACAGCCTTAGCTTTTGCTGCTCTCCTCAGAGGTGGTCTTCCTCGTCCTCTTTTGCCACCACGACTTTGCGCTTGGCTTCTTTCCCTCGTGAGTTTCTGAGGACTTGAGCTGTTAGCAAGATCTCTAGGAGACCACTTAACTTCAGTCTTTCCTTTCTCGTCGGTAACATTAACTGTTGGTGACTGTTTTAGAGTGTTGGGCCTAGGAGGTCTATTGTTCTTGACAGGAGAAAGCTTTGGTGGGTCATTCACTTTATCGTCGTCATAATCCATGTTGGAGAATGGTAGGGTCTGTGTGCCTCCAAGAAGTTCGTTTTCGATCCTGTCAGCATCATCGTCCATGTCACTGTTGTCATCCGAACTGTCACTTGAAGAGGAAAACTGCAAAAACATTGGCTTATATAAGTCACAGAAATATAGCAAAGTAATGAATAAGCAAAGATGCATTTTGTAGACTAAGTGTGTATTTGTGTTACTGTGAGCACAATAAAGCAGTAAATTTCCTGTAATATTTCTCTTAATATGTAGTTACGAAAGGCAGCAGATGCTGTCTAAAACATCTGTTTCCAAATTCTATGCAGTTGCTTGAGTTACTGTCATTTGGCATATCTTATTTCTTGGATGTCTAACCTTCATCAACATGTTTCTCCTACTGTTCAGCAGAAAATCTAGAAATACCATTTTTAGCTGTAAATATGCTTAAATGTCTTTAAATTGTTATCAAACAATACAAACAGCCTTCTGACTCGTTTAACATACATGAAAAAATGACACAAATCTCTCACCCTATCATCTCTTCTACATGGAGCAGGAGTTGGTGGGAGGGGAGACAAGGGTGACAGAGGCATAACAGGAGACAGAACACCCCTATTTGCCACGTTGGACCAGTCCATTTCTTCTTCCTCGTCACTGGTTGCATTGGGCGTATGGGAGCAGCTCATTGCACTGGCAGGGGGTGGTGCTGTTCGTTTAGGGGTTCTGATACGTGTAATACGGCTTATTCTGGGCTGTCTTGCTGGGTTAACTACAGGAATATGTGTAGTTGCTCCAGCTGTGAAAAATAGGAGAAGATACATGTAATTGGTAACACAGTACATCATCAATGGGGGAAGGTGAAAGTTTCATCCTCACAATACAAGCTGAAACAAATTGGACAAACTGAAGAAAAACTTAAATCTATCTGTACAGTTAAAGGCAGGCTAAACTTAATTTCGTAAAGCATACTGCAGTATGTTAAATATACCACTAAGACCAGTTCTGACTTGTTTTACACTAGTCCATCATAGATTAGCGCTTTTACAACATTTGAAATTCGCGGTGTGGTGATATAATACTGGCGATGTCCAAAGCCCTTTGACCTTTGTGACGTCAGATTCCGAGTCGGAGGAATGGCGTCTGGAGCAATTCCTATGGTGCAGGTGTGGCCGACTCGGAATCTGACGTCACAAAGGTCGAAGGTCTTTGGACATCGCCAGTATCACATCACCACACCGTGAATTTCAAATATTGTAAAAACGCTAATCTATGATGGACTAGTGTAAAACAAGTCAGAACTGGTCTTAGTGGTATATTTAAAATACTGCAGTATGCTTTACGAAATTAAGTTTAGTCTGCCTTTAAAGATTATGTCTAAATTTTAAAAGCACCATTTTATTCATGCTTTAGAAAAAAGTGGGAGTAATCACACATAACTGTAACGTACATAAAAATGTAATCCTATTATTTGCAAAAGTTTGATATAACTGTGACATTATCGATACAAGGACATTATCACCACAATACCTATTGCCCTTACCAAAGGGTTAAGTGCAATACTGAATTCTGAACTTACCTTGTTGCTGTACACTGGAAATCTGCTCCCGAAGCCCTTCCATCATGACCTAAAACAGAAATGTTTTCATTATTACGCAATGCAATTTCAATGTACCAAAAGACTGTACACCAAGAAAAGAATTTTGGTAAAAATTTGCACCTTTAAGATAGTTTTGATGCTGAAGATTATGATGATAATTTAGTACCTTTGCTCTGTCTAGCTCTCTCTCCAGGCCCCTGTTCTTTCTTTTCTCTGATGCAAGATCAGCTTTCACCTTTGTCAGGTCCTCTGAAGAAATAAAATGTAAGCATACTATTAGGACAAAGAAATAGAAAATCCTTACACTGACTACAAAACCAAAAGGCTTGATCTACATAAAAACGAATTATTAAATAATGTGTTTGTCACAAAAGAATATGAAGCGTTCATATATTCATATATTTTATGTAACTTTATTTCATATCTTTTCTCTGGGTGGTTTTGAATTGCAAAACATACCTTGTAGCTTGGCAGCAGAAACCTTCTTCTCACTGTAATGAAAATGCAAAACAAAGTATATTATTCACATGTTTTAAATCAGACAAAACACATTGTACAATAGTCGGCAATACAGAGCCTTGAAATGAAGTGGGGGGGGGGCATGCAATAGGATCAAATGCAGTTGTAAGTAATGACAACAACCCTTTCTTACTGGTGAAATAAACAGAACTTACTTTGAGTTGCTGGCCTCCCTCTCAGCTTCTTCATCTTCAAATTTCTTGATCACTTCCCTGTACTGCTGGCATAGACCCTGATGGAAAACAAACACAAGCCTTAGTCAACATTTCACAGACACACGTGTGAGTGAAGCCCAGGTTACACATAGCCGAACATGGCCTCCCAACCTTAAGCTTCCCCTAACAATGGTTGGGAGTGGTTCGGGAGCTAGGTCGGATGTGGTTGGCTTGTGTTCGGTGCGGTTCGCTGGTGTTCGGCTACACCAGCTGAATGTTTTGAAATTTTCAGCTGTGGATGGTAGGTTTGGAATGAGTTGGCTGGTGGTTGGGAGTAAGTCAGTAGTGGTCAGGGTGTGTTTGGGAGTCAATTTTGACTCTAAAACTGGTCAGACTGCTCCCGACCTACTGCCAACCTTGGTTGGCTGGTGGGCGGGAGCCATGTTTGGCTATGTGTAACCAGGGCTTGAGTGATGCATTGTAATGTGGATGTATGCAACTGTATTCAATTTGGTTAACCAGCTTAACTGCCCTTTTGCATTTCATACAAGATTTCCAAGTGTACTGTAGCAGATGGCTTGCCACACATACAGTTTGTACTTGCCATTCTATCTACCCTACTTGATGCTAAGTTCCTTCTAGAAGATAGTTTAAGAGGAAAATGTCACACAACAGCACAAGTGTTGGCCTACCTCACTGGCCCTGATCCTGTCCCTTGCCTCCTCCACTTCCTCCTTGCATTTCTGCTGGCTTTCCTCAAGTTCCTGTTTCCTCTGGAATTAAGACACAGGTAGTTGTGAGAGTGTTCTTAACATTAATCTTTTCTTGAAAATAAAAATCTTCCAAAGACTTTAGGGGTGACAAGAGATATTGAACAAATTCTCCCCTATGTTTTAGAACATAACCTATGTTGTGCTTGATATTTTTCGGTGGACGTCTAGAACAGATCTAGACTTACCTTTTTAAGAGGCTCCATTTCCTTCAAGGCGCTGTCAAGCTGCATTTGAAGGGTCTCACAATGCCTGAGGGGCAAAGGTTAGAAGGCAAAGGTCACCAACTTTCACAGTTTCATACCAAGGAGGTTCAAAATTCTATTTTTTAACCTCCTTGTTCAGACCAAGTATAGCTTTTGAGAAAATTCTTATCAAAGCCAAAATAAAAAAATATACTTATAATACTTTGATATTTGAGAAACTGACCATACAAGGATACTGTATGAATTCAAAAATGTTGTCTTTCTACTGTACAATTTAAAAACTCACCTTTCAGTTGATACTAGCTGTCGTGTTGCCTCCTCTATTTTCTGACGCTGAATGTCACATTGTAAACACAAATGTCAAGGAAAGACAAACAATCAACAACAAACGAATCTGCTTCAGACGTAAATTTTGGTCCAAGAGCCTCGCTTTGCTCAAGTTAAGATCACACATTTTTCCAAATTGAGTTATCCAAATTATTCGACACTTGATATAAAATTGCAATTGCAAGGGTCCATCAACAGCTGTGAAACTCAGTTATTTTGCCACAAAGCTCAATATGCATACCAAAAAACATTATCATGATCCAACAGCATGATTTCAAAATTATACAAATGCATGATATTTCGGCCAATCGATTGGAGCTCATACCAATTGCAAACATTGTTAACCTTTACCATGCTAGGGGTGACTTGCCAACTTCAAATTGTTTCTGTACACTGCAACAGCAGCATTCTAAGGGTTAACACACTAGTCATTTCTGCTATCCATGCATTACATATGCAAGTCAATGTCTAGTTGTTTCACACAAGTGTGAAGATATGTTGATTTCCTGGTGAACTATAATTTTACTGTTCCAGCCAAAATATGTACTAGTTTTAGAAGAAATTCGTTGAAGACATTTTTCCCAATACCAAATCTTTCCAACAACTGTTAAGAATTGTTCTTGGACTTTTCCAATGTTAGGACAAGACAACATACACATCTAGATGTAAGTGTTACAATTTCAAATGATTCCAGAATTTCATGAGTTATCATGTTTCCACTTGTATGAAACCAGCTGTGCTACCATTTGTAAGGCAGATGCATTCCTAAAGGCACAGGTGACTGGTTTCCATGTTGACAGAGAATCCCGAGCTCCCATTGGACAGATTTTGAAGTGATTAAGAATCCTGAGCTCCTATTGGACAGATTTTCAGTGATCAAAAATCCTGAGCTCTTTTTGGACTGACTTTGAAGCGATAAAGAATCCTGAGCTCCTATTGGGCAGATTTTCATAGTGATAGAGAATCCTGAGCTCCTATTGGACAGATTTTTAAAGTAATAAAGCATCCTGAGCACCTTTTGGTCTACCAATTTTAAAATCAGTCCCTGATGACAGCAAGCTATTGTGAAACACGGGCTAGTTGTTGGGCCTGACATACAAATAGCATAAATAAATGAACTTTATTTTTTAGTTTTGATTCAAAGCTAAGCTTGAAAACATTTTTATCTACCAATGCATGCTCCATGTACATGACTTTAAAAATGGGTTAACAGACGAAAATGTCAAACCTGAATTCATTTTATCAATTTTGAAGGAGTATCCAGTCAGTATTGCAACTAGTATGTCATCACCCTGTGCCTTTAGACTGCCCATACCAAATACCAAACTCAATATGCAAATGTACATACCTGGATACGGTGCAAATCATTTGGGAAGTTCCCATCATGCCACAGTGAACGCATCCCACAATTCCACCACAGGGAACCAGATACAGGTGTGGATTTTGGTGGTGACAAGAATATGAGGAGAGACAAGATGAAATTCCAACTCATATTTATGCTACATACATGATATCATACATACCAAAAAGGCACAAGCTTACCAAAAGATGGCAGGGAGAGTAGCATGAAAGGTCATGCTTCAACTTTTGAGGTACGTACTTCTTTTTTTTGGTATTGTTTTTGTGCCACTTTGCAAATGAAAATGAGCTCATCATGTTTGCTTGATCTGTTCGTTCTTGAGATTTTGGCGCAAAAAGTTTGCTTGGTATATCAAATGACCAGTGTGAGAAAATGCCTTGCATTTGTCATCAGTACTAGTAAGCAACATACCAACAAATCAAAACTTTTAATAAGAGTCTTAGTCCAGGAGACTTTTCTTGAGTTATTTGTTCCAATCAGAAAATAACATTCTGTTTCGAAATATCTCATAATTATGTTTTCACGCAAAAACATTGCAGGATTATAAAATATGCAAAAATATCTGTTTCTTGACTTATCTACACTCCAAACACCAGAAATGATGCTGCGCTTGTATAAGTTGTAATGATATATTCCTCAATACAATGCAAATATACTTTAAAATGTGTCTGGTTTAAGGAGTGTATTGCAAGTTACCTTATCCTACCATCTCAATATGTTATAATAGCATCGAAAACCAGTATTCTGTTCTACATTATGCAAAGACTAATTTGAAGGTTAATTCTACATTTCAAAAAACATTCATGATCAACCAAAACTACTTCAATTGAAAGCCAATTGCAACAGTGATGTATGTGTTCTTCAACACTTTGACTTTCCAATCTAGGTATTGTTGTTGCGCAAATGTGAAATATATTGTTTTTCTTTTGTAAGAAAATCAAGGTCAATTATTACTAGAAGTTGCCGAATTAACAGCTATATATTGATCATTTGTGGCTATGTTATGTAATTGTGTATCTAGTGTATACTATATGTTGCCCATAACCCATATGTAAGGTGTAAACTGGTTTACATATTTGAGGATATCTTGAGCTTTGGCGTTGTATCTGGCCTTATACTCAGCATTCTGCTTCAACAGCAAGCTGGAAAAACACAAACACAACTGTTAATTGTCATTTTACTTCCTTATCATACTTTACTTACCCACATGTATCATACACTGCTATTTTCTGCTATACACTCATCATTGCAATAGACTGATTTTACTGGTGAGTCACAAGCTAAGGAAACACTACATCATATCCATATGGTAATGCTAACTCTACATACCCGGTGATACAATCTCTCATTCAAAGAAGCATACCGATACTATATGTAACACAGATTTCCCTTGCATTCGGGATTCCATTCCTTCATTTTGACAGATAAAAATGGTGTATTACAGCAATTGTATGCCGAGGAAGAAAAATGTTGTGTTTAAGTACCCTAGAAAGAAAAATGTTGTTTCCCGTTACCCGACCGACCCCAGCAAAAACCTGCTGCCACTAGCCTTTTTTTGTGGGTTGACCACTAACAAGGTACATAAAATTTTTGATCCGAGGAATTGAAAATTTAAAACAGAATCCAACAAGTCTTGTATAATTTCCTTGTAAATTTCCTGTATTTCACGCTCAATCTGTTAACAGATTAAGGCTTTGAATAGGTGTAGTAAACATAATGTACATGTACTTCTTTGTTCATCACTTTATTGATATATTTATGCTTGTACAACGTATATCTGTACAAATACAATATGGTACCAAAAATACCGGTGTCCTGATGCATTCCAGTTTTGCATTGTTAAACTGTCTGAGAGGACAGAAAAAAACTTAAAGGCTGGAAAGAAACCCCACCACCCGATATGACTTACTCAGTAGAGATAACCCTCTGTTTGACTGCCAGCCAGACACTCTTGTGTTCGGCCTCTTTGTCCTGCAACTCCTGTGAAATGATAAAGACACAAAAGTACACTTTTAGTTTCATATCAGAAATATACTACTGTGCCAGCAAAGTTGGAGTTGAATGCTTACAGTCAGATGCACAAAGACTAAGTGTGACAGGTCGTTCAGTGTAATATAACCAGCTGTTGCCGTGCTGCGTGCCTGCAAAGCTGGTGTGTTAGTAAGTTGTTAGTGTTATGCCGAAAGGTAGTAATGCCTGTTATACAGATACTGATATGATAATCAATGTAATCATGAAAATTGCAATTCTACGACATTTCTGATCTTATGATGAACAGTGTCACACAATGTGGCTGTGTGTCTGGCAAAGTTATCATTCAGAACTATAACCATCGTACTCTACTGGCATGGCAATAAATTTGCCTGTGATCATAGCTATAGTGTGAAGATGATTTTGAGTACTGCATGCTACTGTGCTAGTCTGCTTAAATATAAAACGTTGCAGGTATAAGACACATTCACACACACACTTAAGTCTGTGGAAACGCCCCTTCCCTAATTTACCTACTCAACAGTCAGATATGAACCTCCTGTACACAATGATAAGTGCATCCTAGACGATAACATAATTTTGTAAACGCAAGTTTGATTTTGTCCTACCTTCCTCAGAGCCTGACATCCGGCGCACCCCTCGCACCAGTTCGGTACTTCCAGCCCCGGCATGGCGCCTCCCGTGTCTCCGTTTGATACTCCAACGTCTTCAGACATTTCTTAGACGGTTTCCAAACTTCATCTTCGATTTTCTGCTGTCTAGATCACGTTATGCTGCAACATAATAATACACAGCGCAGCGAGGTCCATGTGAAAAGGGGAGGGGGGCACCAACTTCAGAACAATTTACACGCGATTCTTGCAGCACATGCAACGATATGAGACAATACTTGTCGTTACTAGCTATATATAAGTTTCCAAAAAGCTATACAACCCTTGTTAGGTCGTATTAAGGGACAAAATTCGTATATTACACCCTCAAATGTATAAAATGAAAGTCCTTGCTTGTCGTCCTGAAAATGGGACCTCGTAGGGACGACGTATTTTATAGCTGACTAAGGTTGTTGATCACAATGCCAGAATATTTGTAACACCACATATAAGAGAAATTGTATCAAAATGAAATTAAACGAACAGATATATGTGCAAAAATATTTATTTCAGTCATTTTTTATCTATACATTGTATTATCATAGATTAGAATCAAATCTAAGATATTAATTTGAACAGGCAGTAACTATCTCGTGATGGACACACTACATCTAAAGCACAATGGCGGGTAAGTTGAAGAATGTGTATTTGGGAGATTGTGGATCTGATTGCTGAAAATTGGCATAACCTTGCCTGATGACTAGCATTGAGCAACGCCAGTCAGTCCAATTTCATCATTTTGATCCTTTTATCTTTAAAAGCCCTTTAAAATTCTATCTTTACTGCTTTTATGTGATAATACAAAGTTTCAGAGTACATGATTATGAATAGGTGCAAACAATGGTGCAAATAAAGGAATATGAAAGTACCATTAGTTAAGATGTAATTTGTGCCAGGTTGTGGTGAATCCAAGGAGGTTTTGGGTGAATCCCAGGTCATGAAATTATGCATGCGTATCAGTAACTCTCAGGCTCCAAGCAGATGTTGGGAGGGATGGAACATTTTCTGACTACCAGGTTTCTCTGATGACTTTGCAATTGGGTTTCTCTGACAATCGATTTACTTAATCAGAGAAACAGCAGTCAGAAAACATTACAATCTTCCACCAAACATCTTCATGGACATTATCAGTCCATGCCTTCTCCCTTTAGGCCATATGGATGACATCCTCCGGGACTCAAAAGCTGATGTGAACGTGCGAAAAAATTAAAGTTGGCAGAAAAAATTTGCCTTCATTATGAATGACTAAACACACATTGGTTTAAACCCAACAATAGATTCTCAATTTTTGTTCTTTCCCATCTTCTTCTTTGACTTTAATAGGCATGCTGCAACATTACCCGTAGTATCCGTTGTACGTTTTTGTGTGCAAATTCCGGCATTATCTTTACTCATTTTACAGCTGCTTTGCATAATTTACAGTATGGTTGATTTTTTTGATAACAGAAGAAAATTGATGTGTGCGCGGATGTCATCCAAAATGAATCAACAATGCTTTACAATACATTTCAAATTTTCAATAATCTTGAGCAGGGAACAGGAGTTGCCTGAGTGCTGAAGCCCTCAGCAGGTGTGCAGACTTGGGCAGGAGGATCTCTGAACAACACAGGAAGAGGCGGTATCCATGGCAACCAGGCTTGGAATTTGATTGGCTGCCAGCTGTGTTGGAGGAAAAGTTGAAAGATGAAAGGTATACTTGTCACTTGATAAGTCATTGATTAAGATGACTGTGTTTTTCCATTTTTTGTTTTGTTTGTATGGGAACATGGCTGTCAATAAAATTTGTAATATCATATAGCTGAATAATTTTGCTGAATGTCATCTTGTGTCATTGTTCCTGATGCAAAATTTAAAAGTGTTTAGATATGTGCAACATTACATTAAGGATACCACAGGTTATAGAAGGGCCTTTATAGTTGTTCATGTCATGTATTCAAACCCTGTGCCATGGTTATATAATAAGTTATGTGTTTTGTTGTGACGGCATTCTAACCTTAATTCTTTAATCTTGATGTTATAGCAGTTGCAGGTCTCTACACCAGAGTTCAGCATCTAAATACACTAAGGAGCAAGATGTACCCAAGAAGGCAGCGTCACCAACTTCTTGTGCACAAAACTCCAAGGAAAAAACACCAAAAGAAGCTAAACTTGAGAAATCAAGTCAAAGAAAAGAGGACAATGAAATGGTAAATTTCACAACAGATGACAAAGTCTTCGATGGACATGCGCCCAAAAGTTTTGAGCTGGACATTCCAAATGTAAACAATAAAGAGGAGAAAACCACAGAAGGAGAAAGTACATCGTCCAAGTCTCTTGTACCACCTGCACCGGATACTGAAGTGCAAGATGAAGTTGAGTTGGTAGAAGAGTCACTTTCCAAGGAGGAACATTCCAAGGAAGCGCTTCCCAAGGAGATAAGTGATGTCTTAACAGAGTTGCACCTAAGATGGACTCAAGGAGAGCAGGTGTTTGTGCTATTTCTTCAATGTTTTTATCACTTTTCTCTTAATGAACTATCAATCTATCTTTACTGTAAATGCATTTAGGTTCGCATGGTTTTAATTTCATGCTAAGGAGAAAATAGAGTGTTAGCAGTGTTTATAAATTCGCTTCAGCGCTATAGTCACATACTTCTTCAGTATTGGACAAAAATGTCTGCGGTGGTTTTAAGTTCCGCAAAAACGTGAACATAAAACCACCGCGAACATTTCTGCATTTACAGTATCATCACAGAGTCTGTCATTGTCTCACAGTTGTATGTTGTATCTGTACAGGTTGAATTTGCACCAGAACACCATTTCTTTACGAGCTGTTCACCACAGCAGATGGAGAGTGCCTGTGTTCAGATTCGTGAACTTGGGCTGTCTGAAGTTGCCATGTGCGGTGCCTGTCATTTCATGGTACAAGTTACACCACCTCCTAGCCACACCAACTCCTGTGTTTTTATCAGGCAGTGTCTTCTGCCCCAGTTACATGATGTAGAGAGTGAGACTGCATCAAGGATTCTGTCAGCAGCTATGGTGGAGTTTGCAAGGTAAGTACATGCAACAAAAGGGTGAATTTAAGCCATGCAACTATTTAATCTGAAGGCCATGTCAATCTATTCCCTTTGTTCTCAGACATTGCAAAACTGAAGCATAGGACAAGAGAAAAACACCAAAAATAGTTACTCAAGCAACTGGATAAAATTTTGAAACAGACATTTCAGACAGCATCTGCTGTCTTTCGTCAGTGACTAACGATAAGGATTGGAAAACCAAATTTATACCAAAACTCTGAATAGATATGTTAATGAGGTTAAGACGATCTTACTACCTGGATGTCTAACCTTCATCAACGCAAGAGAAAAACATTTTAGGTCCAGGAGGAAAATTTAATTCCATCTGACTTTGGTCCAGGGCTGTCTCCAGCTTTTAATTTTTTCCGTCTCCCTCATTGTTTCTGAGCCCATGTTTTCAATTTTCATTGTTAAATCTGTAATTTTAAGCTTATGAAAATGCATTTACATTAATTTCTGTTTATTCTGATTATTTCAGGACACACAATACAAAGTTGTTATTCTCTGTTCTAACAAGCAAATTTCTGTCCGAGGACAGTAGGAGGCTTCCTAAAGATAGAGTAGTCATTCCCTGAAACTGTGAACAATGGTACAGACTTTCCAATTTGACTGTTTTTATGATGATCTTTTGGGTAACATTGGTGTAACCGTCATCCATTAGTTTCAGCAAGGACATATCAGTTCAGTAAGGTATATCTGATTCAGTATAGGAGCCACTACTTTTTCTTCGTAGCGATTTTTCTAATTTGATGGCTTTAAGTCTTACTCTACTTCCTATAATCACTGTATCAGGAAGTACCCCAGACCGTTTGTTGAGACAGCAGTGACGCCCCTACTGACGACATTGGGGGAGGGCAGCTGGCTGTGGGATGTGCTGAACAGGCTTGTCACTGAACCAGACACCCAACCACAGGTACAATACATTGGAGTTACAATCACAACAGTTTGGATAGCTTAATTTCCATCAATTGTGAAAGCAAACTTTGACTGTCAAGAAAATTTTGCATCAAGTTGCAACACATTTAAGGTAGTGTATTATCACCTTTAACAAATAACGTAACCTTCTAATTAACTTTAAAATTGTTGACATTTGAGACAAGACTTATTATTCAGAAAATGTACTGTGGGATATTGCTAACTACAGTCAAAAGAAAACCACTCAGGGGACCGATAAAATCTGGTCTATGTGGACAGGTGGTCACTACAAAGAGGACTCTTAATGCTTGTTTCAATGGAAAGAATTATCGAAGGGACCAGGAAAAAGTGGTCACATTGGCCAGGTGGTCCGTAGATAGAGATGGTCACCTGTACAGGTTTGACTGTATGTTTATAACATTACTGTTTCTATCATTTCTTTCTCAGGATCTCATATCCATTCTTCAAGTGCTGTATGGAGCTGAAACTTGGTCAGAGTCAACAGTAGCCTTACTTCAGACAGTCATTAACCAGAAGCCTCCCCTGGATAATTCTTCTCTGTCTGATCTCATCACAGCTACTCAGGGTCAGGCAGAGAACTTGAAGTCTAATCTCAAGTTCACAAAGCTTATCCTTGCTATAATTAAGACATATGGGAAGGAGATGTCTCAAGATGATATTAAGAGGTTCACTACTGTACTAGATTGTAACCAAACATTCCTGAAGAGAGCAGCTTCTGCAGCTCTCAAAAGAGTTACAAAGTAATGGACTGACACAGTGTCAATGGCAATAGACCCCTTTCCAGTTACTGCGGCCATTTTGAATTTTCCTAAATGTGCCTGTTGTTGTTTATTTAACAAACGGCTTGCCCGTTCTTCTAGGGAAGTAGCCCACATAAACAAAGCGTGTATCTTTTATGTGGCTATTTTCGGCAACCCATGTTTGCTTGACTAACAGAAACTTCGTACATTTGGAGTCTACTGTCTTGAACATGTTTATTCGTGCTGTAAATAAAAAAAGATCCTCTCTTCTGTTTCTCACTACATAGTTTACGTATGAGAGGGTTACATACATGTACATAGTATTATATGTACCTAGGATTATGACAAAATGAAAACATACAAAGTAACTTAGATTCATTTCTGATTATATGATATTATTAGTACAGTTATTCAGTTACCTCCGGCTACTATCCTTTGATTTAACAATGCTGCACTGTTTTGACATAAAGGTCTATGGAATGTATCATTAAAGAAACTCTCACATATTGTTGAAAAAAATCTATTGCATCCTACAAAGCACCAAGACCTACATAACTATACTATGCATATTCACTGAACATGCAAAAATGTAAATCTTCACTTAAAAGTTCATCTGTGTTGGTAGAAGTCATTCGGAGTCATTTTTGTGTTGGCAATTGCAGTTCAACTTTAATTCCGAAATCTAGTAAGTCTATCACCATCATATTACTAGTAGAACTGTCACATGGTTGTTTCATAGAAACACTCATTCAGTCATAACTTGGAATCGCACATGTACAATAATACTGCAGCAGTAAATATGGCACTTTGCCCCTATTGCCCATTAACAAAGTCTTCTTGGCTAGAAAGATCGTCTGGAACATTACAATCAAATAAAAATCCTTCATTGGGACAAAAAAACTAAAGAAAATGTCCTGAAGACAATTCCATTCACAAGGAAAGTTACAATAAAAATGCATTCACTGCACAGTACAAGGCACAAAATACAAATGAGTAACATTGTAGATACTGTGGTGCATGGAACACTATTATACTACATGGCTGTGTTACTTCTGTCATTAATGCATACTGTAATTCTTATTCGTTAACGGTAAATTTTAGCAACTATCACCATTCAACCGTTTAAATGTCATCATCGCAAATATTTGATTATTCTTCGTACTGAGGCAAGAACTTTGTTCCCATCATTAGAATTAAATTCCACGAACTACCCCTTTCCCCCCAAATGCTAAAATTAACGACCACAATATCAAATGGATTTACATGAACAAGATGAAGCAGGGTACCCGTTCAACTACTTTACTACAACTAAATGAAGACCTACAACATTAGACTTTTACAAATACACTCTACGACAAAATGAGAGCATAACTAGAATTGTGATTAAATCCCTAGTTTATGTGTAGAAATGGCTAATCTTCACTTGATCAAACTTCACTTATAAAGTCTGACATAAACTACATGTAGTTCAGATATCTACTGTTCAGGAACTTTTCATTGCAGCAAAGATTCGTGGAATTAACTTCTAGTCATGATAACCCTCCCACACTATTTCTTCATCCCTCTCCTTGGAGTATGGAACCGAGACGCTTTCTTAGGTGGGACGTCTCGATCCTCCTTGGTCTCCTCTGGTTCTTCTTCTTCCTTAGTCTGTCCATTCCTCTTCTTTCCACTGTCCTTTTTATCTTTCTGTTCCTCTTCTTGAAGCTGCTGCATTAGACCGGTACTCTTCATGAAGCTTGTGACTGCTGCACACTCTGAAGTGGGGATAGATCGCAAAACAGTCACTTTTTAGTTTGGAAAGACATCATGAATTTGTAGACAAGATTGAGACATTTGTGAAGTTTCATCAGGTCGGTAAATGAGTGGATATTAAGGCTCTTAATACACAATCAGCCTGAGGGCACAAATTCATTATTATAGTCTGCTACCATCCTTAGGCGAATAATGACTGGAGTACTATACTCGCCACTAGGTGGCGCTGCAGCAAGAACAATGTGGTCCTAAATATGACTGAGTTTGTATCCCCCCTCATCCGGAGTAGATTTTCTGATTAAGACACATTATTGTGGCCATGTTAATCTAGAATACCTATCTGTTGTCCTCTCTTCTTGAAAAAAGTACATGTAGCAGACAACAAAAATGTTGGCATGTGATTGTCCTCTAGTTTTATATAAGGAACTGCAATATCCATATAGAAGTGGTTGGTTGTATGTGCGTGCATAAAGACATGTTTTACCCGTTTCTGTGGCAGTGTCGTCCTGGATTTTCTTGAGAGTTGACTGCATGACCTGTTTCACCCTGGTACAGACGGCTCCCAGTGTCCCAGCCTCCCTACTGTGGTCCCAGAAGTCTGTTGAAAATGATAGAAAAACTTTTAAAACATCATTGTCTCCATTTTATTATCAACTATTAGTAGGCCTGAAATTAGACCACTGTTTCATTGAGAAATAGAATATTAAAATAAATATGGCAAATGAAAATTCTAATGCCTCATTTTTCACCTAAGTTCTGGAGTAGCCTTGTGGCACCAAATTTTTATTGATTTGTTTGTCTGCATTGCATACCTTTTTTTTTTTTGGGGGGGGGGGTACAAGGTTTGGAAGCAGGGAGACGGTTAACCAGCTTCAAAAGTGCAATCTATAATGTCAATCTCTCCATGATTGATACTACAAACTGTAAGGTTTGAACCTAAATTTTCACATAACTTGCTTGTGCGGAAGTTTTCAAGCTTTGTGGAAGTTTTCAAGCTTGGTTCGAGCGAGAGCTCGACCAAAGTAAGTAAAGTAAGTTGCTTGTCACAGTAGTCTCAGATAACTATAAAACATGTTCAGATTTAGTATATAAGCAGGAATTTAGCAAAAATGCTGGTTTAAATAGCACTTAAGAAATAAAACATCCATAGCTTGGGCCTCACCTGTCTTCTGTGCTCCATCATCTTTTTTCTCCATCTTTTCATCTCCACTCTCATCGTCACCATCTCCTGATGAATCTTCCCCATCATCACCTTGGTCTTTCTCCTTCGCTTTCCCCGCACGTTTTCTTGTAGGAGAAACACACATGCACAAAAATTACTCACCACCCAAAAGAGCAATTCTACAATCTACAATTAAAAAAAAATTACGGCTCTTGGTCAGTTGGTGGCCGATGTTGGTGTTTTAGGCAAAGTTTTGACAGATTAGCCGAAGAGGTTCGATGGGTGGCACTCCACAGTCATGGTAGGTAGGAAGATCGTGTTAAGGGCACAACATCGGGTCATGGCGAGTATCAAACCCAGAACCTATTGGTTCTGAGGCCAACGCTCAAACCGTTACCCCAAACATATGCCACGACCATACAACAGGAGGGCAGAAACCAAAGGTCCCAGTCAATGTCATATTTCGATTTCTATGAATCATACCGGGACTTCTCCATCCTTTTATCTCCACTTCCTTCCTCCTTCTCCTCCTCCTCATCTCCTGGTCCATCTTCCTGTTCACTTGTTTCCTTGTCAGCATCTTGTTCTCCTTCCTCTTGGGCTTTCTCCTCCTTGATCTTTTTCTTGGTAGGTACCTTGAAAGTCATTGTTTTCAGAAAAATTAGAGTCAAATATCACATATTTCTCGTAAATTTTCTATCTTACTAGAATTGCGGCAAAACCAGGATTTTCTATGGTAAACCAAATTTCTGTACAGTCCATCTTTAAATCTGATTTCCACAGAATGAGCATTTGATGTTAACCATTAAGAACAGGTGCTTTAGCATGTAACACTGTCATCAATGAAACAGGCTTTTAAATGTTAATGTTATCAAGCATGTGCTAGAACATGTAGACATGAGACACATCACTTTATTTACTTAATAGACTTACAATACATCTGTCTCATAATCATAAATTAATGCTTTCCTAATGAACATCAAGTGTATTCTTCACAACCAAACACTTACCCTTCGTACTGCTGGTATGATCATATCATCATCAGTGAAGGACTCTTCATCTGTTTCATCATACTTAACAGTGGTCCGCGCACGTTTACTTGAAAGAGAAATAAACACAAACAAAATTACCACCCATATGTTAGAGCAACTGCATACAACATACAACATGAGGTCAGAAACCAAATATAAGTCAGCTTCCAAGTTCGATTAATCGTTACAGGTACAATAACTAATTTGTTTTTCAGTACATCACCACTTTAGTTATGGGTTCTAATTATAAGTTAACTGCATTAAATTTCTATTACTGCTCATGGTCTCAGAACAGAGTTTTCCAATCCCTACTTTTACACAAAACTGTAAAATGAGACCTCAATCAGTGTCAATTTACATGATGAGAAGAAGAACACCACCCATCCCCAATTGTACCTTCTTCGAGGACTCTCCTCATCCTTTCGACCTTTCTTGAAAGGCCGCCCTCTCTTCCTTTGGGACGCTCTCTTCGGTGTGGTTCTCTTGGAGGGGGAGGCGTCCCAACTCGGATCTGTATTCTCATCATCTGGCTCTTCATCCCTTTCTTCTTCATCCGAAGACTTCCAGTTTTCATCATCATCATCCATATCACTTGTCAAATCCTTGTGTTTCGGACAGTACATTCTTGAAGAAATGAAAAAAATCAGTTTGGTTCTTGGGCTCATGATTCAGATATAGCAAATTATCTTAAATCACTATGAATAGTTAAAAACATGTTTTACCTCTGCATGTAGAAGAACCCAACACACTTATCGAGAAGAGTAAGGGTGAACCGGTGTGCTTGGTCAAAAACGCGTGCCATGGCAAAGCCGCATTGCACTACCACTAGCTACTTGAAAAAGCATCATGCTTCACCTCAATTGAGGATGACTGCTTTTCCTTTACCATACTAGAAATATGGAAATTTTGTGGTAAAAGCTTTACATTACATGAATGAAAAAAAGTACTCACAGGAATTGTCCTTCGTCGGGGTTTTCTTCAAACACATAGTCGTAATCCATGCCACACTTGTAGTGACACGTCTTAGTACACTTTTCTTTGTCACAGCCGATGGTGGCTCCCTTCTTATGACAAACACTGCAGCTCTAACAATGGAGATGAACAATGGGGACTAAGAAAACAGTAAGGACAATGTACAGCCTGTATCCAGCCTTGCACAGTTATTGTCATTCACTACCCAACTGTTGAAGAAGCAACCATTGAGGACTGGCTTTTAGCAAGGATCAATAGTCAGGGACTCAGGATGTTCAAAAATTGTGTACGTGGGGGGGGGGGGGGGGTTGTTCATGCTGTCCGAATCATTGTATGAGGAAAAAACAACAACTTACTAGTAGCAGTGTGTGTGTGTAGAACAAATCAAACAAATTCAATGCAAATGTGTAAATTACCAAGGAAACAGGACATCATATGGGTGTCCCCTGCCAAAGTAAGGTGTCTAGTTTATTTGTTTGTTTTTTATGTATGGCATCCAGAAGACGCCCTTGCACCCTGCTAGCTAATAGCCTGATTGAGAGAAGCAGGCCAAATCTGAAGTTGAACAAGACTGGATACCAGGCTATATAGCTAATGATATTAGTCTAGAGTAGAGTAGAGTAGAGTCTTCAGTCAGGTAGGATGCATTACATCCAGTTTAGACCGCTCCTTTGTAACACTTCTTTAGCCGACTGACACTGTGGGTTTCTGCGGGTGGTCCAGGGCTCTGAAGTTGTATTTTACAGGATGGCTTTCCATAAGGCGGTCAAACCTGGCTTTAAAAGCATTCACTGAAGGGGCGTTGACAACCTCTTCTGGCAGTTCGTTCCACCAGGGAATGACCCTGTGGATTGTGTTAGTCACACTGATCCATTGGGCTTTGTATCTACATTGCAGCAAATGAGTGGCTACAATTGGAAAATACATAGTCTTGATCATTGATGCATTCAAACACAACAAAACTATTGGGTTAGTCGGGTTACACTCCCCAAGGACATTGCATTTAACCAAAAACTTCTGAATCAGTTTCATAAATTCAAACATTAAAAGCAAAGTGTTCAGCCTCACTAAGTTTTGTCAACTATCATTAAACATGTATTATTATATGATTCATCATCATCATCATTCTTCCGGAAACTCCAGTGAGATACAATCAATAAAGTTTTTCCAGTACGATCTGTCCTTCATGGCAGATAATAATGCAGAACCTGAGAGTCCAGAGTCTTACCAATGCCAATCCTCGCTTTATTTCTTTCTTCACATCTTCTGGGTCGAACATCCCGAAATCCTCAAATTGAGAGGAGTCACTATCTTCCTGGACCAGTCCACTGGAGTACAGCTGGCAAAAGAAATTCAGAACATTATTAATCAAAATTTCATATCAAATAGACAGAACCCAATATCCCTACCAACCTCTGCCAAAACAAATTAATATTGCAGACACTCTCTTACTGGGTGTGCTGTGTAATTATAAACTTTGATTGACAGCTGGGAACAGCCTATTACTTATCATATCAGATATTCTATAGACTATAACTCAACAGATATGATTTTTGTGGCAGAGACTGCCATTCTCGTATAGGGCTGTTTAGCCATAGTCGATGCTGTAGGGCTGTTGTGAATTAGGATTTAACCATGTTCAATACTGACCGACGGAGGCCATAAGAGATAATTCACATTTACAGTCTAATGTAATTATAAGATCGATATTCAAGCTTCAATGTCAAATGAGGATAAAAGATCAACTACATACAGTTGTCAACTCCAAACATGGAGGGTGATAATTTGTTACAAAATGTCAATCAATGAACCCATTGATCAATTAATTAAAAGGACCTCCTTGATTGAATCCAGAGGTTTGTCTGTGATGGTTCTTCCCCCATCGAGATCCCTAGCATTGTTAAAATTGTAATGTTATAGTAACTGTACATTTGTACTTAGGAAAATCACAATAAATTAGGTTCAAACATTCATAATAAAGTGAAATATGTTACCTTTAACGATGAGGAAATTTTAAGGACTCAACCTTAAATTTTAGCTATAAATAACGTTATAGACCCAGCTGCTTATCCCACAAGTGATCATACCAGTATCTAGAGTAGAGAGACAAGGAGACAAATATCCAAAGAATAATAATGCCGTATTTTGATGAGATTATCATAACAAAATTTTTACCATGCACAAGAAGTGGGCTGCCACATCGTCCGCCACATATAGAGTGTCGCAGGTTCTCTCGACTTCATATCCGAGGTTACAGAAGCCGCATCGCGCTGCCTGGGCTTTCCGAACGGGAGTCTTTCCACTGGTGTCGCCGGTAGATCTGATTTTGGACGATTTCTTTGTTCGATTAGACGCCATGATGCCCACTTTCACTTTCTGTGTTGTTTTGGGCCCGCCCACTCCCAGGATGCATCAGGTAGGGACTGTGCGATATTTAGCGGGGGAGGACTGGTGTAGAGATGGTCAGGTAAAAAAAAAGGAAACACTTCCATGGCCCTCCCCCTGGTTCACAAAATTTTCCTTAGCTCTCATTCAATCCACCCAAAAAAATCAATCTCTTTCGTTCCCCCAGGCAAAAAAGAAAATAAATTCAACGCCCTCTCTCCCTTTTGCACCAACCCTCCCCTGCTAAATATCGTACAGTCCCTAAGACAAAGGATGATGGTCTTTCCCGATACTTCAAGCAGATACTAGTATTTGGAGGGAAGATGGGAATATCTTCGACAACAACAATATCTTTAATATATCGTAACGTTCTCTCTATTAAAACTCCGTCGTTTTTATAACAGTTACCTATCCCAAGCCAGTAAGAGAAATAGACGTATATGATTTGTCTATATTGGTAAAATTTATCGGTTGATCGATCTTATGCGCAGTTAGCTGGTGCGCCGCTGGCCACGCCCCCTCCTGTATTGGTTTCACAACAACAAAGATGGCGCTGAAATGTGGCAAGGAATCAGGGGCTCTTTGGATAATAGAGTTTTCCGCGGTATATGGACATGTCTTAGTTATCATCCTAACGACTGCTTTTTCTTAAGACCCATGTGCGTCAGGGCAGAGCAGTTTAAGACTTCAGTTGCATCTAAGAGACGACTAATATAACGTAATATAAACTAACAAAATTATACTATCTGTGATGTTCCTAAATTTTATGTTTGTTTTGGTGTAAGCGTTATAACTTACAACATACTGATTCCCAGAGCCAGCCCCAAAGGTTTGGGGTCTTGGACAAAGTTTCTGACAACTCAAATGATATTCAATATTTTGATTACATTAGTAATAATGATTGTCATAATTATGATTCATCATTATCGCTAGTATCAACATTAACTTAACGTTATATGTCATACGTTTGTAATGCATCAATATGTAGCAAAGTTGAGTTTAGGCAAAAATTAATTTCTTTCCAGTGCCAAGTGCAGAGTATGGGAGGAGCAAGCCTAGTCATCAGAAACAGTGACCCTTCTTTAGAAACATATGTTGTTGATGTTCAGTAGCAAGGTAACATTAACAACATCAGTCAGTGATACCTTGTCACTGGAGTTGGACAACAATGGCTACGTGGAGGTTGGTAATAGGTGAAACACAATCTTTTCTTGTACAAACATGTAGTTGAGATGATGATGTTAATATTGAGGAAACTTCAAAAAGTATCATACATGTATACCAGTCCTATAGCAATGTCTGTGATGTTTTTATTGATAGATGACCCTTTGACCCTAGTATCAGGTTATGGAAGAAGTGAATGACCTGCTTTGACCTTAGATTTTGCAACGTTTGGATTCATTCCCGTTATTCCCATGATCCTTCTCAGTGGCTCCCAGTTACACAAAGAAACGTACGCTTATTAATTATTAACTCTAAGTAAATATACCTAGCCTAACACCAAGAGAACAGGCTGACTGTCTAAAGTGCACTTCATAATGGTACTACAAAGTCATGCCAAATCCATATGTCGAAAATTACAGTGAAGAGTCATACAAGCAGTAAGTGTTCAACAGTTTAGTACATAAATTGTTCCTGAGATCTTTGATGGTTGAAATATAATGTATGAGTTGATAAGAGTAGAGTCTAAGGGTATAAGAAATGCGTCCGTGAGGAAAGAACAAGCTTTTGTCTTTGTTTGCAGCTATACAGTACTTAGTATAGTTTTGTGTAAAAGTTTTGTTTAGACGTACACAGATTTGATTTGTTGGCATACCTGAGGTCCTCAGATTTTTTAAAAATCGATTTGGAAACAGAGTCTGGGGGGAAAGTCTGTCTACTTTGTTTCACAAAGTTTCAGGGAGTGAATTAATAAGTCAAGTTTGAATTTTCTCCCAGCCTTCTGTTTTCATCTTGCAAACTCTTTCTAAAAATCATGTCCAAGAACAAAGACAATGAATTGGTATCGCCGTTTGATGACATTTCTCAAATTTACCAAGCAATTACCTATCTTTAACCTAACAATTAGTTACATAGTGATCCTTTAATTTGTTTGTATTTTTCTCTAAGACAATTTTTGCAGACAAGAATGAAGACTCGCCGTCTGTACCTGGCCCTGTGCCTGACTCTCGTCCTACTGGTCATCAACGTTGTCGCCTACCAGACCATTCTCGGGGACAACAGTAAGAGAACGAAACTGTTTGGCGCAAATTCAAAGTCAAGAAGAAGGAGACAGGACGCAGATGTGCCTGACATCAGTAACAGTCCTACTGTTTTCGAATCCAACAGGTACAGTAGCTTGATTGTAATGTTGAATGCTAGGGGAAAATTTTAAAGCTTGTTGAAGCCATTACAAGGGGCTGTAGGAATGTCTTCTACTGTGTCCAGGCCTTTAACCTTCCTACTATAGGAGGTTATAACCTCATTACCCAACTGAGGTGTGGAAGTGCATAAAGTGCCTTTCCCAAGGACACAACATCTGGCCCAGTGGCTGATAGGAATGAAACCCGTAACCTCTCGATCCCATATGTCTGCTATCCTAAGCCTTCAGTTCATTATTAATTTGTGCCATTGATTACGCAGTGGTTAATAAGTTAATTATGAGCCACTGGGCTTCAATCCTACAGCTTGATAATGAAGTTAAGGTTGTCTTTTTTTTCACTGTGGTCCTAATAGAGGCATTAAAAATGTGCTGTAATGTTTCTTGTTCACTACTTTTTTCTTCAGTCAACGTTCAGCACAATTGCAATTGGTTCCGTAGAAACTTTGTAACCAAAAGTGATAAACCTATTATTAGTTTGATGTCATTTACATGATGTGTTGTTGTGTTATGTTATATGACAGGTTGCCAATGACAGGAAACTCCACCATCGGTTACACCCTGAATACGCGACTCATGGCATCCGTTGGCAACGGTCACCTAGCAACAACAGTGTACAGCGACACCATATTTGTCAACGGACTGTACAGTGGGGATGGCTTTAAAGGTGACACAATTGACAATACTTAAATGTAAAACTGTAAGCCATAATTTGTTCCATATACATAGATGATCCTCGTTAGACATCCAGGTAATAAGATATGCAAGGTAACGTTTACTCATTCAAGCAACTGGATGAGATTTGGAAACCGTCAAACGTTTCAGACATCATTTACAGTGTCTTTCGTCAATGACTTATAAAGGACAAACTGGATTACTGAGGTTTTAAACCATAACAGTTCTTTGAAGTGATATGTAAATGAGGTAAAGATAATTTTAAGATGGTTCAAAGGAAGAGGAAGTCAAGACAAGGTTCTATATACTAGTAATCCAACAGCATTGCTTTGGAGATCATTGGAGATGACAGCTGTAACATTAGGGACTGTGGCACACATTGTAACTGTTGATTCTGTATCATAATATTTTACTGCAGGAGTAATATTCATGTGTAATTGTATTTCACTTCAGGTAGAAGCCATCGTGCCACAATTCCTTCCCCAAACAACATTCGGGTAACCCTCCCATCTGAAGAAGGTGCAGTGAGGAGATTCGCACTTGATGTTGAGAAAGGTACTATCAAAATGAAATTCCAAACATAACTGTATAACCTTTGAGGCATTCAATGTCAGAATAATTATACATTTGTTTTTAAGTATACGTACTAAGTAGGGTACTAAGTATATGCTGTTGCTTTCATTCTGTAAAGTAAGGTTAGAAGTATACAAAACATCTAACATGTGTTGAATTTGATGATAGTTACTCTTTTAACTTTTTTTCTTAAATTTTAACATAATAAGACAAAGTAAAACTCATTTGAAGTCATGGTACTGTTGAAGATATGGAACCCTCCTTTACATTGGAGTCCAGTGGTAATAACAGTGTAATGTAAACCGCCTCATGGTGTAAAATACCAGGTTTGTGCTGAAAAGTACAAGCTGCATATCCTGACAGATTTATTTGATCCACTCACACTAGGAAGGACTCTTACAGTTTTTCATTAAGTGTGATGGGTTCTTTAATACATGCTTCTAAAACACAGGACCTATATTTAACAGCCTATCTGAGGCCTAGGGATGTCCTTAACAGAAGCTAGGTACTAATTTTTGCCTGAGTAAAGTGAGGAAATTTGTGTTAAATGCCTTTCCCAAGGGCACAACGTCAACGGGACAAGTGTGTATAGTAATTCAGCATTTTCTTTTTCAGGTGTTTTCTTTGAGACTGTGACAACGGACCAGGTAACTGTCGAACACCGGACGTACGCGCACCAGTTCTACACGCGACTCCTGGTGACTGAGATCCACGTGACACGGAGACAAGACACCGGTGACATCACAATCGGCTTAACAACAAATCCTGGGTCTGACGGTCAGGATTTCCTGTGGGATGCCATCTCTTCTCCTTCTGATAATAGTCGGTAGGGCGTGTACATGTGTTGAAGATCTCTTTGAGAAATGCATAAATTCTTGGACTTTTGAAAGCCTTTGACAATAACTTAATGCCTTTATAAGATGTTTATGATAGATTATATACTGTATTTGCTTGAATGACAATAAGAACAAAAAATTGACTCCCTTAGATACGTCATGCATGTATAGATAATGTTTTAGTGATGCATCAATACTACTTATTGATATTGGTACATTATACTTCAATCTTTCTGTACCTAAATGTTTGCTTTCCTTTTCGAACACTTCATTGTAGGTACAGACATGGTACCATCAACGTGACAGAGACTGCGTGCAGCCCCAGGTCTGAAGTGCACATGTTCTGGACACCGGTACCCAGTACCATAACACTGGCAAGTTCTGAGTAAGTATAACATGTACTTATTTACATTGAAGAAACATTGTCCACAATACACCAAATGGCAATTACTCGACAAGCAACTGGATAAAATTTAGAAACACTACCTTTTGTCAGTGAAATCTAGATCTGTAGATCAGCTGTTTTTTTTAACCACGAACTATGAATATGCAAATAAAGTGAAGACAATACAAAGTAGGAAGTCAATTAGCTTCTGTTGTTTGAGTACAGGAGCTGATGCTATTTGTCTAGAATAGTTAACTGAAATAAGGTCTGGGCTTTTTAATTTTGTATTGAAAATAGCTTGAAGGCTTGTTCAAATAGCTTGAAAATAGCTGTCATTCTGTTTCTACATTGCCGATTTATTCTCATTTGGAAACTATCAATCAAGAGTAACTGGGCAATATGAGTGGCTGCTCATTATCAACATCAAGTGTTCATTTATTCTGCTCAGCCTCATTTTAATTACCCGTACAATCCATTGTTTGTTTGATGTAGTTGTTGCCATACATTGTACCATGTACGATTGTCCAACAATAATTATCTCAACTTCACAGGTCTCAGACAAGCGTTTCATACATTACCTCCATCGACACAGACCAATCTACGGCCAGGGAAGCCTTCGAAATCGGGCGACAGTTTGCTCGCAGCAATCTTTACCCAACTCACTTAGAATCCTGGAGAAAAGTTTGGGATGCAGGACGTATAGAAGTAGAGGGGAACCTGGATCTTCAGAAGATTATCAACGGAGCGCTGTATTACATCCTGAGCTCCCTACCTGCTCAGAACCACTATGGAACAGCCAACCAGTTTTATGGACTCAGTCCAGGTGGACTGGCCAATGGGAAACTTCTACAGGTTGTTATTTTTTGAAATTAGAATTGAAACTCCTAAATAACAGGTTGTTGTTTTTTGCGGTGCCAAATTATTGTAAATTATTGCAAACATTGATGTCTCAGATGACATCTAGCAGAATTTCTATGGAATGGATGGTCAATGGAACAGCTCCTTGAAAATAGAGTGCATCATGATTTTTTATGTGTGTTGCATGCTTTCCAAAAAAAATATCCTGCAAATTTTAGCTCCTATCATCATATTAAAGCCATGTCAAAAAAAATGTGGTGATTTTACTACCAAAAGCCTCAAAATTAAGAGATTTGGTGAAGTGGGAATTTGAGATGAATTGAAGTGAATTCCATCTTAATTGGAACCAATGGTACTTAATTTGCTGCATGCCAGCTTTTTGTGTTGTTGCTGAATGATGTGCTAGCTTCCTCGTTGTTGCTGAATAATGTGCTGGCTTTCTTGTTACCAGGACTACCAGGGCCATTCATTCTGGGACACAGAAACCTGGATGTACCCACCCATCCTTATGCTCCATCCAACTCTAGCTAAGGACATGCTGAGCTACAGGATACACGTCAGAGGGCCTGCCTACGACAGGGCACAAGAAAACGGGCACCAGGGGCTGAGGTTTCCCTGGGAAAGTGCCTTTACTGGTGTGGAGGTATGATGTCTAAGTGTCTGAGTGTTATCTTGTTGTACAGGAATTTTTTTACTGGTTCGCTGGTTGCAACTGTTGAAAAAATAAGTCTATAATGCTATATTGTTTGTGCATTTTTGATGAGTAGTATTGTCTCAACACATTTTGATCATTTGGATTGTAAATTAATATTTGTAGAATTTTTTTCACCACAAACTTGAAACCACTGTGAAACTGCTTGTACTGTCTCCTGCCTGCCTACTACCTCGTCTGAACCACGAACTAAAAACAACAGCAAGCACTCCATTTTCTCTCTACTTCAAAATTAAATCATTACAAAATCAAATGCATTTACAGCAACTATTTTTGGACTTGGATGAATAATTTTTTTCAAGAAGAAATGATTCCTAGAGGAAAGTGTTTTATCAGGGGTGTATTTGGCATCGTCAGGTATGGGGGGTGCAGCGCCCTTGTTCCCCTCTTTGGAAAAAGCCCTAGTTTTATCATTGACCTGTGACCTTCAGGTTACTCCGGGTGACATCTGCTGGGAGTGCAGAGAAAACCAGCAGCACATAACGGGAGATATCGCGTTCGCTGCCCGCCAGTACGTCTCCGCGACCCGCGACCTCGGGTGGTTAAGGGAAGAGAAAGGCTGGGAGCTCATTAGAGAGACGGCCAGGTTCTGGAAGAGCCGACCAACCTTCAACCAGAAAAGGGGACTGTACGATATAAATGGTTAGCTTCTGAACCTTTCCTTTCATAGTATGTATGGTTAAAATCTTTGAGAAAAAGGCACTGTCAGAAAGACTTTAGAAAATGCTGCAAAGAGATGTATGACATAAACCAAAGCTATACATTTGCGTGATTGTTTAAAGTCTTTATATTATCAATCATTGATGATTCAGTATGATGATTTAGTACCATTATCATTGTGTACAGTGAAGTAAAAAGAAATGATGATAGACTCTGCTTGAAAGACATGATAGGCCAAGGCAATACATATTTGAGATCATGTTGCAACACTCGAAGTTTGAACAGATAGATTTAGTTATGCAAGTCATGTACTTTGTGCTGTTGGCCCTGTTTGAAAATCTGTGAAACGGCTTAAAAAAGCATGTTGCACTGTAATTTCCAAAATAGAGCATTTCATTTACTTTCCGTTTTTACTGCATCTTTCTTTGACTGTATATTTCTTTGACTGTATATTTCTTTGATTGTATCTTATTTTACTGCTCAATCAATGCAGGGGTCATGCCACCAGATGAAATCCACCATACTGTCAACAACTCCATCTACACCAACGTGGTGGCCAAACTCAGTATGGACTTTGCCAACTACACGGCATGTCTGGTGGGAGAGGCAGATGAAACAGCCGACGAGGTTGAGTCCTGGGTGACAGATGTCGGGGATAGACTTTACCTCCCTGAAATTACTGCTGAGAAATATCACCCAGAGTTTGAGGGTTATCCAAAAGGTAAGGAGCGATGATTACAGTTTGCATACATTTTGCTTTGGCTTTCCTTATTTTGAAGGATGGAGATGAATTGGCAATTGCTAGATGATATGCAATGGTCAATGCTGTCCATGTGCATGTGTATTGAATGCTGTACCTGTCTTTGGTTCTGAAATTGCTGTTGCTGCCAAAAGTGCTGATTGCTGTCCCATGGTAGTGAACTTTGCCCTTGGGTTTTAAATGCTGTTACAGTCCCTGGTCCCGAATGATGTCCATGTCCTTGGTACTGAACTGTCAATTGTTCTTAATATTGCTCTTGAATGTCATCCCTTGTGCTGAATATTGTCTATGTTTCTGATGCTGAATGCTATCCCAGTCCCTGATCCTGAATACTGTCCCTGTCCCTGGTACTGAACTGTGAGTTGTGCTTAATGTTGTCCCAGTCACTGCTCCTGAATACTGTCCCTGTCCATGGTGCTGAATGTTGTCCCTTGTGCTGAACATTGTCTATGTTTCAGATGCTGAACGCTATCCCAGTCCCTAATCCTGAATATTATTCCTGTCCCTGGCACTGAACTATGTCTTTTGCATTGAATGTTGTCCCTGCTCCTGAATTTTGTACCTGTCCCTGGTACTGAATGTTGTCTTTTGTGCTAAATATAGTTTGTGTCTCTATACTTGAATGGTATCCCAGCCCCTGCTACTGATTACTGTCCCTGTCCCCAGTACTGAATGTTGTCTCTTGTGCTGAATATCGTTTGTGTCTCTATACTTGAATGGTATCCCAGTCCCTGCTACTGAATACTGTCCCTGTCCCTGGTACTGAAGTGTGTCCTTTGTATTGAATTTCGTCCCTGCTCCTGAATACTGTCCTTGTGCTAATACTATCCCTGGCCTTGGTGCTGCATGTTAGTAATCAACATGTCCATCATTCCTGTTGCCAGGGGAACTAATCAAACAGGCAGATGTCATCCTCCTTGGCTACCCACTGATGTGGAAGATGTCAGATGAAGTGAGGAGGAATGACCTGAACGTCTATGAAGAGGTATGGCATTAAATCAAATATAGCTTGAAAACGAACTTGTTTTGGTACCTTTTTTTCTTGTATTTTGTTACATTTGTATTTGAATATTGTAAAGTGAATTTTTCAAGCGCTGTTATTGCTTTGTTACAAATCCAGTCCAACAGACAACAAGCTGAGGATACATTGCAATGCTTTTACATGTATATTGGGAATTGCAGACAAGCCAAAAACAGTTCTCTACTCTCTTGAGGTGAAGTAATGAATGTGGCATTGAATAGAATGTGGATTGCACATTTCAGCATTTCCCCCTGGCACTAGCAGTAACGCAACCCCGCTGCTTGACCATCCGGATCAAATTCCCTGCATCTGTGGCCCGGAGGGTAGACCCTAGCTTGGCCGTGTTGTAAGTGATTGCATTCGTCATTTCAGATGGTGGTGGCCCCGTGTATGAGGGAGCTTCAGGTGTAAGCCTCATGCAAGTGTCATACTTCTGCATGTTAAAGAACCCAACACACTTATCGAGAAGAGTAGGGGTGACCAGGTGTGCTTGGCTAAACACGCAAGCTGTGGCAAAGCCGCATTGCACTTAGTATTGTGTACCTAAACTCGTGTTCAGGTTCAGGTCCGGATTTAGATCCAGAAGTTCAGGTTCAGGTCCGGTGATAAACACAAAAGTTCAACATTATAAATACAAAAACAGCAATGTTTTCATATTTTTCCAGTGCAAACTTCACAATCTAAGGAAGGCTTAAGATGATTTAAAACAAAAAGGAGAGTATAAGGAGAGATTTTTTCCAGACTTGTTTCTATACGTTTAGGTTTTTTTAGGCTTGAACCTAAACATTAGTTCCAGTCCGGATCAGGTCCGGGGTTTAGGTCGCAGCACTAATTGCACTACTACTTGCTACTTGAAAATCAGTATGCTTTACCTCGATTGAGGATGACTGCTTTACCTTAACCTCAGGTGACGGACCGTAACGGGCCAGCCATGACGTGGAGCATGTTCTGTGTGGGGTGGCTGGAGCTGCAGGAGTACAGCAAGGCCAGCCAGATGTTCCAGGACAGCTACAGTATCTACGTCAAGGAGCCTTTCAAGGTTAGGCAAACTGGAAAAACATTTTAAAGGATATTTCATATAAAAAGTTGATGAGGGAGACCGGACCATAAATGTCATAATAAGCAGAGAGATGGTCAAAGAAATCATAAGAGATAGCCCGGCCCACCTCCGACAAAGCCTAGAAATGTATAATAAAAACATAAAGATGCAAATATTTGACGGGCATGAAGTCAATCTCTCATTGGTGGAACCGCTAATTGCCATTCTCCTATTGGTTGAACTGCTAATTGTGATTGACAGTCAGGATCGATCTATTTAACTGCACTGAAGATTAAGGAAACTATATGATCTGGATTGCCTTGTCCGATGGACTATTTGATAGGAAAAATACTTTTTGATTGTATTTTTTTCTAGATGTGTTTCCTTACTTCTGTCTATCAGTCAGTTCTTTTAACCACTGCACTAGAAATGTAAAGACCCATTATCTAGCTTGGGTTGTACCATCTCTTACTGTTAGGGTCTGATTGGGCCTCCTCTAAGGACCTGACCAGTGGAAAGGCTGATAGAAGCTTGATTTCGTTAGGCTACCCATTATCTTGCCCTGTTCTAAATTGATACTAGTATCATTTGTGTAGCCACAGAAACTCAAAGTTTGTTGTATTGCTTTCTATCAGGTTTGGACTGAAGCCCACCAGGGTTTGGGTGCGGTTAACTTCATCACAGGAATGGGAGGGTTTCTCCAGGCAGTGCTGTTTGGGTACGGAGGGTTCCGCCTGCATGTGGACCACCTGGACCTCAACCCTGTCCTGCCACCTGATACAGACAGGTAAATGTGTTTACAGCTGGGCTTTGAATGGGAATCTTCAGCCAATCTTGTTTTTTTTGTCACAAGGCTGTCCCTCTGTACTGTCCCGCAATGGAAATTTGCTTGTTGGGACAAACAAAAAAGTTCACCCTATCTATCCCAAAAATCTTCTTGACATAAAACTGATGAAGATGTGTTCACAGGTGGAATATGAATGGGAATTTTCAGCCACTATTGTCTGAGGCCTCATTGAATATCATGCACCTTTCAGATTAGCAACCATCTGTTTGTGTATCAGTTAATGAAGAAATGAAGCTAAACTTGTTTTCTGTCATGTACTTATCACAATTAATGTGCAGCATTCTTCTTATCCTTCCATTTTTACAGGTGTAATTTTTACAATTTTATAATTTGACTTTGGATGAGAATCTTCAGCAACTCTTGTTTGTTTGATTATTTTTGAACTAAGTTATTTAGTTCTGATAGCTACTCAAATCTCAACCATGTTTGTCAACAAAGGAGATGAAGTGAAATCATACATGTTTACTGTTATCATTATGTACTAATCACACTTCATGTGCATTCTACATTTCCTCTTCTTTTGCATGGTGTGATTTTGGACTAAGTCAATTTTCACACATGGACAATTTTGGAATAGCCCATAATCAGACTCATTGAGCCTCTCAGTGACGGTCAATAAGAATTTCTGGGATATGTTTTTAAGCCTTTTTGGTGCTTTTGTTCCAACAGGATGAAAATCCATGGCTTAGACTACTTGGGTTCCAGTATAGACTTCACCATCAGTAGAGACCAGGTCACCATAAATGTGACCTCCCTGGGAGGGGACTATCCATTAGAGATAACGGCAGGTGATGCCAGCTACACTCTACAGGAAGGTAGGAACTTCATCCATGTTGTGAGCTAATTTAGCCCTCTAAATGGTTTGGTTAAGCTCCCATTGTTTTTAAAAACTGCTAGCATCACAGATGGGCATACATGATTTCATTCAACATGTTCGAACAGGCTATAGCTAGATATATGTTTGATGTGTTACAATGTGATGCATTCTGTACACACATGTGTATGTACTGAGTATGTTGTTTGAAATTTGAATGTTGATGGAAATGATTTTGATGCAAGCAGTTTTTGATATTCATGTAAGTCTTAGCCCGACTCTATTTGACTGAATCATCCTTAGTTTGATGAGTTTGAATGCGGTGCATGTTGTAAACAAATGTACTTTGAATGCGTTTGAATGTCTTGATGCAAGCAGTATTTGTGATCCACATATGTTTGTAAGTAATCTATTGCGGTGTATATATTCTGTCAGTTTATGAAATGTAATAGTTTTGCCCAGATAGCATATCCTTAGCTTCTTCTCATGTTGTACCACAGGAGTTCCAGTACAACTGCCCCGTGGTCCTGCTACCATAGCAACAACCAGGCAGGACTCTTACAGATGCACGCCCCCTGTGGTGGGAGATGGTACTGCAGGCAGGCTCCAAGCCACCATCTGGGTGTTCCTACTTTCCATATTTCTCACAGCAATGCAATAGATGAACGAATCTTAGCAAAAATCAAGAATAAGTCTTGTTAAAAACTAGTGCATCCACAATTTCTTCTATCATGTAACTAGATGAACAAAAATCTAGAAAGAAGTCTTTGTTCTCTTCACCCCAAAAAGTTAAGTATTGTTTTAGCTTGTCAGTGTGTTTCTGCAAACTGATTTCTGTATTTTCTGCCAAATGCCAATTACTGTCTAAGGGGGGTGAAGTCTGCCATCTCTGATTGCCTAATTGAAAAGTGTATACTCAGTGCCAAAGAATGGGAATTTATGCCAAAGAAGTGTTTGTGTGTGAAAGTGTAGAGGGACAAATGCACAAAGTATTGAACCTGTTACAATGTATAAGGCACATATGTAGGGAATTGCAGTTTGTAATTGTGAAACTACTCAGTTGTATTTTATATGCTATGCTATTAAATGGCAAAATGATGTGAATTAAAGCTTAATAATCTCAGGGAAGCGATGTTGAAAAACAGACTAGTTGTCTAGCCTAGTATCAATATAATTGATGCAAATTTGTGGGCTCTCATTGGATGTCAGATGATGGTAATGAAATAACCAAGACAGACAGTGGAAGCCATTAAAAATCAAATCTTTATTGTATTGAGGCCTGATACTTCTCAAATTTTGTTGCATATGGTTATGAGATTATGTTTAATGCTTAAGACACCACTATCATAGTGATGTTTTCATGTCTAGCTTGTACTTAATGTTTTTTATTACGATGACTAATTAATGAGATATTGTAAGTGTGGAAATGCATGTAGCTGATTTGCAATGACTAGACATCAATTATAGTATTTGTACAGTGTGTGCAAATATCAGGTATAATTATAATTGATAATGTCCAGGCAAAATGTATTTTTCAAATTCAAGTTTTTATTCAATAGAGCATTATTTTGGACTGACTTGCTGCAATAAGTTAAATGAATATCACACATACTAATTGACATATTGTTTTACTTAACATACATTGTATGTTTTTCTATCACAAATAGACAATCCTACTTATATCTAGCTGACAAATTTGCCTTTATTTAATACATCTTCGTGCTCAAAAAGAGGATAAATACAATATTAGCTAATAAGAAGCATATTTTTAACAGGAAGCAAAATATATATTTTGTTTTATTCAAAAGTTATCAATGATTATTTGATTTATGATATCACAAAGAAAGATTATCACTTTAATTTGTATTTTAAGGCATTGAGATGCATATTTTGCATATGGAATGATTTGCACAGAAAATAAAGTTTTATAACATTTGCATATTGTTGTTTGTACTTTTTTTCATCAGTTTTGTGAACATAATACATGTAGTATATTGTGTATTCTTGTTTCCACACTGATCACTTACTGTATATGGGGTTGAAAAATAAGTAAGTATGAAGTAATATTCTTCATAATTTACCTGTGGCACAATAGTAGTGCTTTTAGTCACCAAATTTGTGATTTTACACTGGGAACTTGGAGTGATGAAAGTTACCATTCAAGCCCTCTGACAACATTCTTCAACAGCTATTAACACTGAATGAAAGCCAACTCGAATGTGTCAAAATGCCTTGAAATACTCACAAAGCATGTCATTATCTGAGTTTACTACAACATAGACTGTCTTCTAGTCTACAATCTACTGCTTATTGTTTCTTAGTTTCTTTCTATCGTGGATAAAAACAATAGCTATGGAAGGCTTTTCTTTTCAATGGAGAAATTAACAGCATTTACTGTTAATAAAATCTACCTTCAGTTGTCTCTGGTTCAATTAAGTGTGATAGCGGCAGATAGCCTATTGGTAGAATGGCGGGGGGGGGGGCACTAGTGTCATCTTTTCTGTATTTGGTAGGTGAAGGGGAGTAGAGACAGAGTGTAACATCTACTAACATAACTCCACCAGGGTACATAATTCCGCCACCCTGAAAACATGCGTCCAAACAGATCTCCAACCCAACATTCCCCCGTATAATGCACTCCTGTGTAGCTAAACTGTGCATCAGTGGGGGATGCTGCACTAGAGATCTCTCAAACCCACTGTTTTTCAAAGTGGCGGATTTTTGTAACCCAGCAGATTAATGTTAATGGAGGTTACATACCAGTTGGGTTGGTGCTGGTAACAAATAGCTACAAAAGTTAACCATATTTGTTTAGACAATGTTTTAACTATTAGTGACTGTCTACTGATTAGATTATCATCATTTTGCCTCAGCTCCGTTGATAAGTCCGTCTTGTTGCTCCTGACTCTTCAAGTACTCGTTATACAGTTTTTCCTGAGCGTCGTACAACTTCCGTAACTTCTTCTGTTGGCCCTTACTGAGCTCTTTTCCCTCTTTGTCATGCGTTGGGAATCCCTGAAACATGTTGAACAGAAACACAGTCAAACCTGTCTTTAGTTGTAAGAAATGGACTGTCTTGGAAAAAACTAACATTTTGGAACATGGCTGCATAAGGGTTCAAATAAAAGTGATCTAGAACCATTTTAGATAACTGAAAAGATAATCTTCAACTTGTTGTGACAGAGACAAATATACACTACAAAGTATTTTATTATATACTATATACATATTTCTAGTACATTTTGTAAAGTATTCAGAGGTACATGTATTCCACTACTGTACTTCTGCCAGTTTGATTTTACAATAAAATTGAAAATATACAAGTTATTGTACTGGTAAAATTCTTGTACCTCTTTTCAACAAGTACAACAGTGGACCACTGCTTAATCTCCAGTCTTATAAAAAGAACAACAATCATTTCCAGTAGCATGCATGCCGGGTGAACTACAAGAGCCGGGATTGGAACTCCCGACCTCTTGGTCCAGAGGCAGGGTTGCTAACCACTGGACTACACATGCTTAAGGGTTATCTGATACAATATGTAACCTTACCGTGTCGTCAAAGTTGGAGTACTTGTCTGTATCCTTTATGAACAACTCTGAAGGAGGGATTCTTCTCTTGGCCTCTTTAGCTGCCTGTTATGGAGAAATGGATAAGATTTCATCAAAAAGACTTAGAATTGCTTGTTTCTGAAACATATGTTACTGTCATATCTGAATGTAAATCATATCATTTTATGCTAACATATCACAAATGCCTAAGAGGAACGCAAATACTATTAGGTTGAAGCCTTAAAGCCCCCGTCACAAATCAACAATTTAGCTCGGCCGACTTGTCGCCGAGCTCCAAATGGGGATTTTCGGCCGAAGTACGACCGACGTCCTGGCGATTCCGCGGGCTTCGGGCGATTTTTAGAAATCAAATTTAATCCAAATATTGGCCTTTTACCAGGTTAGTCGATTCTGACTTCGTCCATGTCCAAGTAATGGTACCATCTCATGGGGGATTTTTAGTTTTTGGTGTTCGACGGACGTCACCCGAGATTCTCATTGGAAATACGGTCGACGCTCGGGCGATTTTGAAATTCGGCGAGCTTCGGGCGATCTACAAAGTCGGCCGACGCTCGCATGAATTGTGACGCCGGCTTAAGGAAATTGTACTCCTTGTACTTCATTAATTTACCTGAAGTTCTTGTTGTTTACGTTGTTTCTCTTCTTTCTGACGTCGCTTCTCTTCTTCAATCTAGGGAGACAAGAGATTTGTATCAAACATGTATTAATAACTGTTAGTTGCAGGAATATTTTGCGTGTTGAGGAAGTAATTTTTAGACTACTAGTCTTTTGTGTCAGCGCCCTGGAAAATATTTTTCAAAGCACTATACACAACCTCATGTACAGCATTATACACAACCTCTTGATCGTAAAGAATAAAACGCGTTTCAATGATATCACACTGTCTCGCTGGTACTCACTTACCGCGGCCGACCTTGCACCCACACACATGCCATCCAACGTTTCTAAATATCGCTATACAATGTCGATAGCTATTCCCCCTCCTCACTTGCGTAAAACACAGAGAAAAAAGGTCTTATGTTGTACTTATCTAGATCTGTTGTAGATAAGCCATGTTGTAATTAAACACCTGTTTGGGAAATGTCGTTCAATCACGTTCTATTTTTACGGACGTGTGCAATGACAAGCGTGCGCAGTTTGTGAGCAAAATCCCCCAATGATGAAACCATTTTGTGTGGTTCATATTCATCTATTCTAAGAAGTCTCACTTTAATCTTTTCCTCTCTCTCCTTGAGAAGCGTTTCCTTGTCCACGAGCTTGACAACCGGTGGGAGCCCCTCGTGGTCCTCTAGTCTCACCCCCAGCTGCGGCAGGACATCATCACGCAGCCCATCACACAGCTGCAGGATCTCTTTAGCTGCAGGAAAAAATTGCTGCCTTCTTAGATTTTGTACTTTATGGAGTGTTGTAGGCAATACAACATTATGGTCACAATTACACTATTTTTTTCCTGTGATTATAACATCTGTGATGTTGGTTACAGTTAAACGTCTTTTTCTGTTAAAGAATTACTTGCAAGAGCAGCATACAGTGTAAGCTTTCATGGTATTAATTTTCATGGTTTTTAGTGACCTCTCGACTGCAAATTCATGTCAATTATTGAAACAGTTCTGTAGTACTGAGTAGTCATGCAAGGGACACATTTTTTCATTTTCATATTGTAATTGACAACACCATGAAGACCTCATTTTTCCTCCTACATAAAAAAAACACTGCAAAACTACATGAATTTACAGTAGTAATCACGGCTAACGGTACAACAAGAAACAAACAAGCTCTTTTAATATGTGGAGAAAAAAATCACTGTGCTACCTGTGTCGAAAAGGAGCAATAGATATCCAAGTTCAAACACACCTTTCTCTTGGCGAGCTACTTGTCGCACCTTGTCTCTGAACTCAGCCATTGTACTGAGGTACGGCATCACTGTTTCTTCCAACTGGAAAACAAAATGAACATCTGGCTCACTGCACTGCCACATTCAATGTCCAAGAATTGTGAATTATCTGTCATAGATTCATGTATAAAAAAATTATCAATCTAACAATCTGGGAGTTACATAAAAATTTTACACTAATTGTAAAGCTACTTACATTTGTTACCTGACTTGTGCCGCCCACAGGAAAACCTATGAGCTCCTCTCCTTCAATAGCACCAAAGATCTGTAGAGTGAGAGAACAACAATATTCAACATTCAATTTGATTCTACTGACGTCCCTTTCCACTATCTGCTGACACCGCTTTCCCCTTAAGGCGGCAAATGCTGATCAACTGCTGAGCAATCAAACAAGGGCTGTCTCCAGAAACACGTCCCAACATCCTGTTACGGAAATTTGCTTGTTGGGACGGAAAAAAATTTACACCCTACCCGTCCCAAAAATTTGAACTTCAGGATGTGAAATTGAAGAAAATGTATGTTCGTAAACAACAGATTTATCAGTGAAAATCAACAACAAGGGCTCCCAAACAATGAGTGGGACGGAAAAACATCTAAAGCTGGAGACAGACCTGGACCGAACAATTGACAGGTCACTCAACTAATTTTATAAAGAGTTGATGAAGATTAGACATCCAGGACCTGGTAATAAGATATGCCAAAAATAGTTACTCATTACAGCAACTGGATGTTGCTTGAGTACTATCTTAAGCATAATTTGATAAAGAACAAGACTCTTTGTTTATGTTTTGTATGGCAGTTGTTGTCTTTTGAATCATACTTTCACATCATGCATCATATTCAAATGATAAAATCCAGGTTCAAAAATTTTGCAATACCTTTTTTTTTACACAAACAGAATGAAAAATAAAATGTCAGATATTTCCATCATCACCTTCAGCATCCTTGTGAGGTAGGTTGCTATGTCCCCGAGCAGGGCGTGGTCGGGCTGTTGCCGGGCGTCTCTCTTTTCCTTCAGGTAAACGTTACTGTCGGACACCAGCTCTCGCATCTGGTCCATGGTCGCCCTCGTGTCAATGTTGTCTGTCAGAAAGGACAACAAATTCAAAGGTTGCATTCAAAGAGGGGGAGGCCAGATTAAAGGCGATGCAAGGTTTTCACTAGCAGGCTATTAGCTAGCAGGGTGTCAGGGTGTCTTTTGGATGCCCTACACTACGAAAACAAGGAAATTGCAGGGGACACCCAGAGGACACCCTGTTTCCCTTGTTATCACATGTACACACATGCACATGTGTTCCCCCCCCCCCACCCACACACACACACACTGAAAACTGTTGTTTTTTCCACATACAAGACAGTGCATGTAAATTCACATTGTTAATCCATAGAGCACTGGTTGCAATTGGTCCCCACACTACCACCCTCATCTTAATTTTTTGACACCCTGTCTTTAAATTCAAATCCTAGCTAAAAGCCTGTTCACTAGTACTCACTAGTAGTACTGAATGATGCTAAAAAAAGAGCTTCTTTCCTTAATAGAAGGATCAATAATATCAGGATGAAGCCCGTAATGCTTGTCTATCAAACCTCTGTTCAAACAATAGACTTACTTACCACATAGGGCCTGGTGAACTCCTTCTTTCCTCTGTTGGAAACTAAGAAGAAAAATAATCTGGTCAATGGAATTCACTTCTCAAATGCTTCTGTTAACTTTGTGTTGTCTTATTTTTTTCTGTAACCTTTCTTCTACACTAAAAGGTAAATTTAAGTAGCTGACCTTGGAAAAAGCCACTATGACCAATGTAATTATTACCTGTCATAATCCAAAGACTAATTATAAGGAAAAGTCACTTCTAAACAGCAGTCTTGCTTTTATCATGCCACGCTCACACAAAGCTCACACCAATCTTAAAGGCAAGAGTACAAGACTGGATGTTATTACAAGTATGTTACCTTTCTGCAAGTTGAAGCTCTGGCTTGTCCCACTTCAGAAACGGGGGTGCATCTGTTCTCAGGACATCCTTTACAGTCAGGAAAAACTCCTGCATGATATGGAATATTCCCAAAAATTAGCTGGTCATATACCCTAACCAAAAAATGGTGTAAACATTTCTTGTAGTACCATGACAACAAACAGTACTATCATATGATAGAGGCTTCATTAGATAGCTTTACACAACACCTGGATAGATCTAGATAAGCAAAAGTTCTACATTTCCTGGATCTAGAAATTCTTACATTTTAGAGCAATTATAGTAATATCATGTATCAACAACAACAGTGCAATATATAATTTTTATATCTGTGTATCTGGTGCACATATAATTTTTACCTTGCTCCCTCCAGATTTTGCTGATCTGATAAAGGGGTTGGCCTAGGCGTCTTCTTTTTAACTCATTCATCTTGTGCGTGGTTAATTTTTAAAAGTGTGTCTTTTGTATATACTTCTGCAATAAAGATGATGTTGAAACCCGATATCACAGGTCATTTGATGTGATATGATGAGCCAATGACGTGCGACTGAAAGGCTACTGTACTATGCCAAAGGGTGGTTATACAGTTCAAACAATACAGATACAGAATCTGATACAGATAGTGACGTACGTTGATCATCTTCTCATACTTGACAGCAGTGCCCATAGTGTCAGAGCTGTAGTCCAGCGTGTCCTTCCAGGAGTGCAGCAGGAACCCCAGGCGCAGCTGTCTGGAGCTGTACTTGGACAGAGCCTCCTGAATCGTGATGAAGTTCTTCAGGGACTTGGACATCTTACAGCCCTCGATGGTCAGGTGGCCGGAGTGGAGAAAGTACCGGACCCAGTGGTCATTGTCGTAGTAGGCCTGTGAATGTCCAAATAGTGTTATAACATTTTCTACTATAAAAGTCAGAAGGCCCTCAATACTTTTCATTTTAATCCCTTTTGGGTAACACGTTCAGATGCCTACAATATGAGTAATTTTTTTTGGGGGGGGGGTTTCTCTGGGGTATTCAATTCATCTGGTAGGCAATTTTGGTAATGCTGGTAAATCAGATTACTACTACTTAAATTAGCAGATCAAATTAATAATTGATATGAGAATTAATCTTTTGTCTACCACCTGCTTTTTGTCTGCCACTGCTTCACTGTGACATCATCGCAATCGCTAATAGTAGATCTGTTATCACATTTTTAAAACATTTTATCACAAAGCCTCACTAGTCTGTGTAACGCAAACTCCAGCTGTCCGGGGGTTTCTCTCCCCTCCCCGTGGGTGGATAGCCGTTACAGGCGGCGAGCGGACACGGGGCTTGGTTGAAACCAGGCTAAGCCTCACTAGTCTGTGTAACGCAAACATTGCTGTCCGAGGCTGTAATGGCCCCTCCCTCTGGGGGGGCCGGCAGATGTTGAGCAGCCCGATATAAGCGTGATTTTATCAGGCTAAAAGCCTCGCTAATTGAATTTGAACTTGAACCAATTTCTTGAACCAATTTTCAAGTGAGGGAAAATACTTCACAGTCAGGACATTGAAAACAACAAACAGTGAGCAGATTAAATTTGGACTGAGCATTTGGGTTTGGACTAGTGCTTCTAGACTCTCACATTTTATACCTATGGGTCAGATATTTTGTGGAAAGGTTCTCTGTTACATGATGGATCATAATACCCCCCAGTGAGACTTTTCATGCTTCATTGAAAATGAAAAAATCTCGAAATTAATTTCGAGATTTTTTTTTTATTTCAAATTTTTTCCAAAAAATCTCGAAATTTTTTGGGAAAATTTCGAGATTTTCTTGAAAAGTATCGAGATTTTCCAAGATAATCTCGATATTTTTTTTTAGTGAAACAAAAATCTCGATATTTATCTTCAAGGTAATACAAAAATCTCGAGATTTTCGAAAGCTGATATGGAAAAAATCATTTGGGGGTAAAGTTTTGACTAACAGGGGTTCGACACTTCGACCAGTAGAGTTCCAAATGAGCTATGGACTCGAACAACAATTGACTTATTAATTTACAGACTTGTCATGACTTTGTCTTCAATTAAACCAGCTCGGAGTTGTCTTCAGCTTATTAACATATGAATTCAGAGTTTTGGATAAGTAGCTGGTGAACTTGTCTTCAATTGAATCATCTCAGAATTGTCTTCACCTCATTAACATATGAATTCAGAGTTTTGAATAAGTAGCTGGTAAACTGCAAATTCTGGTTCAACCACTGACGATAGCAGCGCGGATATTGTCTGAAGCGTCTGTTTACAAAATCGTATCTTACTGCCTGGATGTTTAACCTCATCGACGTAGCTATGGACTTCCTTACCTGTTAATATGTAAATACAAGGCTAGGAAAGGAAGACATTGCACAAACCTACTAAGTGTCATGAAAACAGACCTCAGAAACAAAGGAATGGGAAACCTGAAAACTGCAAAGAAACTCAGAGAGCTGCGGCAGCTGGCAGAAAAAAAGACACAGTGGAAAGAAATGAAGAAAGAAGCCAGCCAGAGTTTGTTTCTACAATTACCTGAGCTGCAGAATACAGTGGATCATCATCATCATATTGGCAATTGCCTTGCTAACAGTACATGTGACGCTTCTATGTGATTAAGAAGTGACTGATTGATGACAATAAAGACACAAATACAAGTTGAAGATGCGAAAGAAATACGACCTATGCTTCACACCAACACAAGGATTATCACAAGCACGGTAAGTTGTGTTGAGGAGTCACGAAAGCACAGCGAAGTGAGAATATAACGTCACACAGGTCAACCCACTGGGGGGAAAATTGCAACATCTAAAAGCAGCAACTGTAATGCCTCTGTTATTTACACTGACACAACCACCATAGCTACTAACAGAAACTCTGGGTACACCGGCAAACAACAGTTGTATAAGTGTAAGAAACGTAGACCGAAAAACTATCATCAAGACTTAACAGCAAAGGTAAGTCACATTTATTTACAATTCAGTAGCTGTCACAAACTCCTTATCGAATCAGGAAGGCACAACCGCACACCTCTGGAGCAAAGAATTTGCCAATTTTGTAACTTAGATAAGGTAGTATGGTAGAAGATGAAGTCCACTTCATTGTAGTTTATATTGCAACGATAGAAATGTTCTGTTTGATTATATTATATTATGGGAACGTTTCCACACTTTCAATCTAAGTCTAGTATTGACTTATGCATTTGGACCATACAATATTAAACAAATCCATCTCAACCTATATTTCTAACATCACAAAGACACGAGAAGAAGCCGAACCTATGAATTAGTGTAGTTTTAGAACCATTGTTTTAGATTAGTATTAGAAGTCCTGTCAGTGTCATTATATGTACTTTACCACATGTCTTGTATCTGAATGTCTGCACTAAGCCCGATAGGGCATGACTAGGGAATAAACGTTATCATTATCATAGTAGGTCAATGATCCAATTGAATATGAGATGAAAGAATAACGTGACAAATGAAACACCAACCAAATGCAGACCTACGCTTCATGCCACACGCTATAGTTTCAAAACGGCAATCTGACGTGTTCAGCACGCGGATTATCATCAGCGTTGTGTGGGTACCCGGCACAGTTTTCAACAATTGAAGTTCAATGACGTCTGAGGTTCATCATGCTGGGGAAAAACTGCAACATCTAAACGCTGCTGTAGCTAGGGCCCACGGGTTGCAACTTGGCACCGGGTAAAAGATAGCGTCCAGACAAAAAGACCCTATGGTGCTTAAAAGGACCCCATTTTTTTGGCGCAAGGGCTTTTGGTTTTGATTTCTTTGCGTTTAGTGGAACATGAAATGCCTGGCCTCTCAGAGGTTGGGAGATTTTTGTTTACAATTTGTACCTTACAAAAATCTCGCGATCATTCTTAAACAAATTGAAATCTTCAATGAGGACTTAAAAAAAAACATTTACAAGTCCTAGATTTGTTTCTTCAGATTGATATGAAACAATCTTGAAAAAAAAAATCGAGATTTTTCGTAGCCAGGACAAAAAATATCGAAATTTCTTAGCAAAATATGTTAAAAAGAGTTCAACAAGAGTTTTAAATAAAATTGAGCTATGAACTTCGTTACGCATTAGTATGATTGTCACTTGCTTTACTAACAGTACCTGCAAAGTGCACGTTAATAACGCTAACACAACTTGTTCTTATATCTACTAACAGAAACTCGCAGGCATGGTACCATGGTGCATCGGCAAACAGTAGTTTCTTTACAGATATGTAGGGTGGCTTGTAGCTTAAATTGGCTACTTGTGACGTGTAAAAGTTTCTATGCTGCATGCCACTTTCTAGTAGTAATGAAAACTCGGTGTGCAGAATTACCGTCCTCTTCGGCCCTTGAGTCGACGGAAGCACGTGGGTGGAGAAACCTTTCTTGGCTCATGTGTCTCACGCCCTTCCAATTAATTATCTTGTTTGTTTTCATGGAACAAGGGAGCCACCAAGCAAAACTGACCGGCGCGGCCACACGTACACTCCAGGGGTGCGGGAAATCACACGTCCACGTTAATCGGTCTAATTTGTCTTTCATGAGGAGATACTTGGCCGTCACCCCAATGAAATCAGATTATGTAACAGATAAAGAAACGGGAAGGTAGGTAGACAATTCTTTATCAACTCAACAAAAACTAATACAATTAATGAAAGACATTGAAGCACATTCATCTGTGTATCACACGACTATAGATAGTTACTGGTAGTATTTTACCTTCGACGGGAAATGATCATAGTTTGGGAACAGACAAGAATCAAGTTTCGCTAGCAAGGAAGGCCATGTTTACTTTAACAGCTACCGGCTTCAAAATAGCATGAAGCACAACACCGCGTCTGGCGAGATAATGAATGCAGGTGGTCCTCATTGGTGAAGTGGGGAACAGTGCGGTTGATTCAAATTAACTGGAAGGTAGATTGCAGCCTCCCGTGAGGCTATTGGATTATCGGCAATATCGTATTATTGACGGCTTGCTTTCGATCAGTCTTTAGCATATCGACGTATGAAGTATCCCTCATCACGTTTTGATCAATGTCATGGCCTGTAATCTACACGGTGACTTATGAAAGCATTTTTCTGTATATTGCAACACCGTTTACCGTCATAATGTAAATACAAACTAATTGATAACAGGCCCTTGGACCAATCCCTACCCCGGCCGACGCACCACGCTGTGTTTCTAAACATCCCACCAGGGCTTCAGGGCATGTGAACCGGAACAGCATATCTGGTCAGTGTATCATATATCGCAGGCTGCCAGAGTCCCCCTCCAGGCTTGAAGCGGGGATGTTTTACTCTCCAAGCAGAGGATGGGTTCCGGCAGGTTTTTGACGTGTTTTTAGGCGTTTTTGTCAGGATTTCTTCTTTTTGATTTTGATTTGACTTTCAGGTTGGGTTGGCTGGACAAAAACGCCTAAAAACACGTCAAAAACCTACCGGAACTCATCTTCTGCTTGGACCGAAGGGATATTTGTCTTCCAGCTACAGTGAACAAAGAAAGTTATGCGATAGCGGAGACAAGTGCAAAAGTAATTCTTTATTCACACGAGCTTATATGGTTCTTTATATATCCAGCCATTCTTGTAGTTTTGCCACCGTTTCTAACGTCGCAATGTATCACTGGTGAAATGTTGTTTCCGATGTATCCATTTAGAGTAAGATGTCAGTTCTTTGGCAGGCTCAAAAAATACTTAACGATGTTTTGAAGTTCCAAAAAACACCATTGGAGTTGTGCCTGCATTCCTTTTAAGTATCAAAGTGTGATTTTTTTGTTTGAAATAAATGTGTAATCCAAAATTTGAGTTGACTACATAAAGGAAAAGTTAGAAAATAGAAAACCCTACAGGCTACAAACTAAAGCCAGAGCCGCGCCGAACCTCTGCTTGGACCGCCCAGGCATGTTCCCGTGGCGCTAAATCCTAAATGGGGGATGGGTTGCGGAGTGGCCACGACTCAGCCTTCCTTCACAGCAGATGATAAAACCGCGGCCACTCATCGGGGTGTGCCTACAATACTACATAAACATCTCACCCGTGTCTAACATTGTGTACATGGGGCAAGAAATGTATGTGACACACAAGATACAAAAACAAAATCTATGCAATTGAAACCAAAAAAAAAAACACGAAAAAAAGTGCCGCCGAAATTATAAGATTATTTGGCTTGTGATGCCTGTGACTGGCTGAGAGGAATCATTGCGTTTATGTTTTTCACACTAGTCTAGGGAAACTGTAATTGACTGCAGGCGGCCAGTCCTCGACTTCCCGGCTCGACATGGTTGAGCGATATCTCCCTGCTGGGAAACGAGCTACTATCAACAAATCCTTTCAGGACAGGCACTGTTGTATATACTCTTCAAGCAGATGTTGATGGGGAAGATTGCGACCTTCTTATCACATGCCCCGTTTGCCGTCCGCATGTCCACGTGGCACAATCTTCCCCACCAACCTCTGCTTGTTGGAGAGTACTGGAAATAAGTTGGTCCGTAGCTCGGACGACTAGCCACCTGCAGTCAATTACAGTTAGCTGATGTTTTGCCCCTGACGCTCAAAACTGTCGATGTTTATGTGGTCAGAAACCCTTCAAACGCTTTCCTGACAAATATCAACCCCGTGCAGTATTTGGTATACATAGACCGTCTATATGTAAGTACAGTATTTAAATGTACGGAAGGCTGTTTCTAGGCAAATGTGAAAATCATAAAATAACGCAATGATTCCTCTCAGCCAATCACAGGCATCACAAGCCAAATAATCTTGTTATTTCGGCCGCACTTTTTGCGTTTTTTTTTTAAATTCATAGACATTGTTTTGTATCTTAGATGTCACATAAATTTCTTGCCCCATGAACACAATACTAGACACGGGAGAGGTGTTTATGTCGTATTGTAGGCATACCCCGATGACTGGCCGCGGTTTTATCGTCTACTGAGATGTGTGAAGGGAGGCAGAGACGATAAAATCGTGGCCACTCCGCAAACCATCCCTAATTTAGGATTTAGCGCCACGGGAACATGCCTGGGAGGTCCAAGCAGAGGTTCGGCGCTGCTCCGGCTTTGCTTGTTTTTCAGGTATTTTCCTGTGTTTTTGTCGGGTTTTCTGTTTTCTCACCTTTCCTGTATGTAGTCAACTCAAACGTTCGGATTACAAATTTATTTCAAGCAGAAAAATCATACTTTGAGACTTAGAGCCCTTAAAATGGTACTAAGGCACAACGCCAAGGGTGTTTTTTCTAAACTTCAAAACATCCGAAGTTAAGTATTTTTTGAGCCTGCCAAAGAACTAACATCTTACTCTAAATGGATACATCGGAAACATTGTCAAGTCAAGACATTAGCCTGACATCCTCTTTCATTTTTCGGTACATTTGATAAGCATTCTACTCTACTCTACAGTCATCATGTCCTAAACTTTGGCAATTTTCAAAATATCTTTGGCCTGTTTCCACGGCAAGAAGAGGTGTTGAGCAGAAAGATGATGGTCTAATACTATCACCATGCAAAAATGATGATTGAAATCAACATTTCACCAGAGATACAATGCGACGTTAGAAACGGTGCCAAAACTACAAGAATGGCTGGATATATAAAGAACCACTTACCATATAAGCTCGTGTAAATTAAGAATTACTTTTGTTCCATGTTCATCCCAGTAATAACGTCAGTATACAATGTATGTGTAATGGTTCATTTGGTACTGACAAAAGGTAACGGGCTACTTCGGCGAGGTCATTTAGAAAAAGAAAACAGTTGCACTTGTCTCCGCTATCGCATAACTTTGTTTGTTCACTGTAGCTGGAAGACAAATATACCTACAGACCTTTTTTTGTCTACCCAACCCAACCTGCCGGCACTGACCTGGGTTGGCTAGACAGAAGAAATAAATAAAAAGTAGAAATCCTGACAAAAACGCCTAAAAACACGTCAAAAACCTGCCGGAACCCATCCTCTGCTTGGAGAGTAAAATATCCCCGCTTCAAGCCTGGAGGGGGACTCTGGCAGCCTGCGATATATGATACACTGACCAGATATGCTGTTCCGGTTCACATGCCCTGAAGCCCTGGTGGGATGTTTAGAAACACAGCGTGGTGCGTCGGCCGGGGTAGGGATTGGTCCAAGGGCCTGTTATCAATTAGTTTGTATTTACATTATGACGGTAAACGGTGTTGCAATATACAGAAAAATGCTTTCATAAGTCACCGTGTAGATTACAGGCCATGACATTGATCAAAACCTGATGAGGGATACTTCATACGTCGATATGCTAAAGACTGATCGAAAGCAAGCCGTCAATAATACGATATTGCCGATAATCCAATAGCCTCACGGGAGGCTGCAATCTACCTTCCACTAGTGCGGTTGATTCAAATTAACTGGAAGCCTTCCAGTTAATTTGAATCAACCGCACTGTTCCCCACTTCACCAATGAGGACCGCCTGCATTCATTATCTCGCCAGACGCGGTGTTGTGCTTCATGCTATTTTGAAGCCGGTAGCTGTTAAAGTAAACATGGCCTTCCTTGCTAGCGAAACTTGATTCTTGTCTGTTCCCAAACTATGATCATTTCCCGTCGAAGGTAAAATACTACCAGTAACTATCTATAGTCGTGTGATACACAGATGAATGTGCTTCAATGTCTTTCATTAATTGTATTAGTTTTTGTTGAGTTGATAAAGAATTGTCTACCTACCTTCCCGTTTCTTTATCTGTTACATAATCTGATTTCATTGGGGTGACGGCCTAGTATCTCCTCATGAAAGACAAATTAGACCGATTAACGTGGACGTGTGATTTCCCGCACCCCTGGAGTGTACGTGTGGCCGCGCCGGTCAGTTTTGCTTGGTGGCTCCCTTGTTCCATGAAAACAAACAAGATAATTAATTGGAAGGGCGTGAGACACATGAGCCAAGAAAGGTTTCTCCACCCACGTGCTTCCGTCGACTCAAGGGCCGAAGAGGACGGTAATTCTGCACACCGAGCTTTCATTACTACTAGAAAGTGGCATGCAGCATAGAAACTTTTACACGTCACAAGTAGCCAATTTAAGCTACAAGCCACCCTACATATCTGTAAAGAAACTACTGTTTGCCGTTGCATCATGGTACCATGCCTGCGAGTTTCTGTTAGTAGATATAAGAACAAGTTGTGTTAGCGTTATTAACGTGCACTTTGCAGGTACTGTTAGTAAAGCAAGTGACAATCATACTAATGCGTAACGAAGTTCATAGCTCAATTTTATTTAAAACTCTTGTTGAACTCTTTTTAACATATTTTGCTAAGAAATTTCGATATTTTTTGTCCTGGCTACGAAAAATCTCGATTTTTTTTTTTCAAGATTGTTTCATATCAATCTGAAGAAACAAATCTAGGACTGGTAAATGTTTTTTTTAAAGTCCTCATTGAAGATTTCAATTTGTTTAAGAATGATCGCGAGATTTTTGTAAGGTACAAATTGTAAACAAAAATCTCCCAACCTCTGAAAGGCCAGGCATTTCATGTTCCACTAAACGCAAAGAAATCAAAACCAAAAGCCCTTGCGCCAAAAAAAATGGGGTCCTTTTAAGCACCATAGGGCCTTTTTGTCTGGACGCTATCTTTTACCCGGTGCCAAGTTGCAACCCGTGGGCCCTAGCTACAGCAGCGTTTAGATGTTGCAGTTTTTCCCCAGCATGATGAACCTCAGACGTCATTGAACTTCAATTGTTGAAAACTGTGCCGGGTACCCACACAACGCTGATGATAATCCGCGTGCTGACCACGTCAGATTGCCGTTTTGAAACTATAGCGTGTGGCATGAAGCGTAGGTCTGCATTTGGTTGGTGTTTCATTTGTCACGTTATTCTTTCATCTCATATTCAATTGGATCATTGACCTACTATGATAATGATAACGTTTATTCCCTAGTCATGCCCTATCGGGCTTAGTGCAGACATTCAGATACAAGACATGTGGTAAAGTACATATAATGACACTGACAGGACTTCTAATACTAATCTAAAACAATGGTTCTAAAACTACACTAATTCATAGGTTCGGCTTCTTCTCGTGTCTTTGTGATGTTAGAAATATAGGTTGAGATGGATTTGTTTAATATTGTATGGTCCAAATGCATAAGTCAATACTAGACTTAGATTGAAAGTGTGGAAACGTTCCCATAATATAATATAATCAAACAGAACATTTCTATCGTTGCAATATAAACTACAATGAAGTGGACTTCATCTTCTACCAGACTACCTTATCTAAGTTACAAAATTGGCAAATTCTTTGCTCCAGAGGTGTGCGGTTGTGCCTTCCTGATTCGATAAGGAGTTTGTGACAGCTACTGAATTGTAAATAAATGTGACTTACCTTTGCTGTTAAGTCTTGATGATAGTTTTTCGGTCTACGTTTCTTACACTTATACAACTGTTGTTTGCCGGTGTACCCAGAGTTTCTGTTAGTAGCTATGGTGGTTGTGTCAGTGTAAATAACAGAGGCATTACAGTTGCTGCTTTTAGATGTTGCAATTTTCCCCCCAGTGGGTTGACCTGTGTGACGTTATATTCTCACTTCGCTGTGCTTTCGTGACTCCTCAACACAACTTACCGTGCTTGTGATAATCCTTGTGTTGGTGTGAAGCATAGGTCGTATTTCTTTCGCATCTTCAACTTGTATTTGTGTCTTTATTGTCATCAATCAGTCACTTCTTAATCACATAGAAGCGTCACATGTACTGTTAGCAAGGCAATTGCCAATATGATGATGATGATCCACTGTATTCTGCAGCTCAGGTAATTGTAGAAACAAACTCTGGCTGGCTTCTTTCTTCATTTCTTTCCACTGTGTCTTTTTTTCTGCCAGCTGCCGCAGCTCTCTGAGTTTCTTTGCAGTTTTCAGGTTTCCCATTCCTTTGTTTCTGAGGTCTGTTTTCATGACACTTAGTAGGTTTGTGCAATGTCTTCCTTTCCTAGCCTTGTATTTACATATTAACAGGTAAGGAAGTCCATAGCTACGTCGATGAGGTTAAACATCCAGGCAGTAAGATACGATTTTGTAAACAGACGCTTCAGACAATATCCGCGCTGCTATCGTCAGTGGTTGAACCAGAATTTGCAGTTTACCAGCTACTTATTCAAAACTCTGAATTCATATGTTAATGAGGTGAAGACAATTCTGAGATGATTCAATTGAAGACAAGTTCACCAGCTACTTATCCAAAACTCTGAATTCATATGTTAATAAGCTGAAGACAACTCCGAGCTGGTTTAATTGAAGACAAAGTCATGACAAGTCTGTAAATTAATAAGTCAATTGTTGTTCGAGTCCATAGCTCATTTGGAACTCTACTGGTCGAAGTGTCGAACCCCTGTTAGTCAAAACTTTACCCCCAAATGATTTTTTCCATATCAGCTTTCGAAAATCTCGAGATTTTTGTATTACCTTGAAGATAAATATCGAGATTTTTGTTTCACTAAAAAAAAATATCGAGATTATCTTGGAAAATCTCGATACTTTTCAAGAAAATCTCGAAATTTTCCCAAAAAATTTCGAGATTTTTTGGAAAAAATTTGAAATAAAAAAAAAATCTCGAAATTAATTTCGAGATTTTTTCATTTTCAATGAAGCATGAAAAGTCTCACTGGGGGGTATTATGATCCATCATGTAACAGAGAACCTTTCCACAAAATATCTGACCCATAGGTATAAAATGTGAGAGTCTAGAAGCACTAGTCCAAACCCAAATGCTCAGTCCAAATTTAATCTGCTCACTGTTAACAGAAGTTTCAACAAACCTCTGCCTGTGCTATTTCGTTGTCATGATGGGGGAACTTGAGGTCGTATCCTCCTGTGTGGATGTCCAGTGACCCTCCGAGTATGCAGCTGGCCATCACAGAACACTCAATGTGCCAGCCTGGTCGACCCTATGGACAACAGTGGTAACAATTTATATGCAGCAATACCTACAACACAAAATGTATAATAGGAAAAGCTATGCTGTAGAAAGCAGATATGTTTCAATGTTTGCTTGAATGTTATTGTTTCTCTGTTGTCTCTTCTATTCATGCACTAACATGCACTCACTAGTACACCATCCACAAGCCCACTCACTCATTCACTCACACACTTCATAACTCACTCATTTACTAACCAATTCACTCACTCCATCACTCACTAACGAACGAACTCACTCGTTCACACAAGCACGTGCATGCATGCATGCACACACATACATGTATATTACACACAAACAGACAAACACACAGACACACACATGCACGCACACACACAAAAACACACATACACATGTACACACACAAACACACACACAAACACAAACACACACAAAAACAAACACACACACAGTATCACCAACCAATCCCCCCAACCAACCACTCACCATTCCCCATGGCGAGTCCCATGAAGGCTCCCCAGGTTTGGAGGCTTTCCACAGGGCAAAGTCCGTGGTCGACCTCTTCTCACTCAAACGGTCCTGGGATATACTCAAGTCACCTGTACAAAACATGAAGTATTACGTTCACCAACAAGCTTGAAGTTCTTAAGTGATCAGTTCCTAAAATGCCATCAATAAAAGCTGTTCAAAAGATTCATGTACAAATGATGATACAGTGAAAGTCTTATAAATATCAGTTAGCAACTCAACGTCATGGATTATAAACAATTCTAGATTTATTTCGAAGACAATAAACCATATCAACCCTTGTCCTGCTGGCGTTTTTACGCCAGCTTATTGCATTAATTTCATTTCTTAATCAGGTCAATTCCCTTGAGTTTTTCTGCGCTGGCCTGCTGTGGCATAGTTACTTTCGCACTCAGTGCGTTTTGCTGCGGTGTGACACATTCAGCTGAAAAAAACACACAGCCCGTACATACAGGACCCACATACAGGCTCTGTTATGTGCAACCCATACATGTAGGGAGTCTGCAGGACAAGGGTTAAATTGCTTACTTTACAACCTGCATCTTTGCCATGAAAGGGACAATAGAGACCTTGCTGCTATCAGTTACTTCTTGAATGTTTAGGAGGTTAAGCATACAAGGGAAAACTCCAGGAGGTTTGATGTCCTACCTTCTCCCTCCAACATTGCTTTGCTGTCTCCAAAGGCTTCAGGCACCAGCTTTGCATAGAAGTGAGAGTCTGCACCATCAAACTTGGTGGTGTCAAAATACACCGACTTGTTGGACTCATACCTTGAGAGAAACAGCATACAGAAGGTTGTCAATATTGTATGCAGTACATCAATTTTCACGTTATTTGCATATCAATTCATAGTTTGTGGTTAAAAACCTGCTGATCGATAGATCTTGCTCAGTGTCACTGACGATAAGTAGTGGACGCTACCTGAATCGTCTGACCATTTCTAAAATCAAATCCAGTTGCTTGAGAAACTACTATTTGGTGTATCTTATTATCTGTATGTCTAACCTTTATCGACGTACCTACAGTTTTATTCACATTTGGCAAAAGGATGATAATACGTTTGGACACAATCTTGACTTAAACAGATCTAGACCTTTTGTTAGATTTACACTCAGTTCAACTATGAGATTTTTATATCGAAATATTAACAAATACAGATGCTGCAGTAGGTAGCATGCGTAGTCCAGTGGTTAACGGCTCTGCCTCTGAAACTAGGAGCCTTGAGCTTGGTTTCGGGTGTGTCGCTCACTTAATCTTTGACATGCATGCTACTTGACGTGACGTTAAGCCGTGGTCCGCTGTTCATTGTACTTGTCGCATACTAGAGCTAGGGGAATTTGCCTGGTACACTGAACCTGTAAATACTGTACATAGCGTCAGTCTTCTCTGTCACAACCAGTGGAAGAATAGCTTTTCACATTTTTTTCAGTGTCAAGGTGATGGTAGAGGGAACACTAGAATGTTAGATTACAGAGAAACAGATGACACTCACCCATAGCCCTTGTCTATGATAGTCTGGACGTATTCTATGACTTCGGGGATGTATTCACTCACTCGGGTCAGGACATCTGCTGGTAACACCTGGAAATAAGAAAGAAGATTTTAACAAGAGAAGACTATTAGAAAACTGCAAAGGATGTAATTTTGGCATACTGTAATTCATTTTATCTTCACGGTAGCAAAATTTCACAGTACATGTATAAGGAAAATTGACATTTTCACTGAACTTTAACTTCACGGAACGGATGTGTGAACGAATCATAAATAACTACTAGACAAGTACATGTTTTTCATATTGATGATAAGTTCATGAAACAGAGGTGACCGTGAAAACAGTGAACATAAAGCTACAGTGAAAGAAACAAGAATTACAGTACTTCGAGTCAGCCTGTTATGATAGCATTCACGATTCAATGAATTAACATTCTCCCTGCTGCCTTACTCTGTAACCAATAGAGAATGGGGTGCCAAACGGGTATTTCATAGTGTTAAACTTAAAGGTTAAAACATGCACACAAAAAAGTCACATCATTGAATGCATGAAAAATTGTGTCCAGTACTCACATTCAGAGCTTCCATGTCCTTGTGAAATTCTGCCTCAAAATGCTGAGGCAACTTGGTGAAAATGGAGTTGTCAGTCACCTCAGACCCATGCTGAAATATCAACATACAATCGTCTATAATTCAAAGAAATATTTAAAAAGATAAAATTCTATTGTCCAGTTTTACCTTTAGCTACTGTGCCAACACATGAATATTGGGTTTAGATGGAAGGTGCAAAACACTATACCTGCAATATTCTAAAAAAGATAAGATTCTATTGTCCAGTTCTACGTTTTAGCTACCAATACACGAATATTGGGTAAGATGCAAAACATTATGAGTATAATATGACCAATATTACTGTGTGTAGAAATAAAAATTCACATTTGGTCTGACTATAACGTGGGGGTTATCTCCAAACTTCGTGTGGCTTTTAACAGCGCTCTGAAATTACAGCTCGGTGTGAGCAGGCAGACAAGCACAAGTTGGTTATTTGCAAACAACAGAATCGATTCTTTTGATGCCCGACTTCGAAAACTATCACACTCTTTTATCTCCCGTTTGCTTTGTTCTGAGAATATTATCATACAGACACTCGTTCATTCCGAATCATTCTACTACAGCACTTTCTGGAGCCATTATGTCAACATTGTTTTTAAAAGATAGTATAAGTTAGTTATAATAGTATTGTATCTTTTTTATGTAGTCTTCTCTCCTTTGTATATTCTATGATATGGGCCAGGTGCCTGAATTAAAGTTGAAATGAAATGAAAATGAATGAAATGAAAAAAGGACTCAGTTCAGCATCAATACTAACCATAGAGTCCAGCCACTCTGACAGCGGGTCTCTGGCATCCCCTACAAGAGCCTAAAGAAGGTGAAGAAAAGAAGACCTCTTGTGAGATTAGTTTGGTATTCTGATACTAGGGAATTACTACAAAATAGTCAATACAAAGCAACATATTATTTGGACAATGATAGTAAATAGAAATTGGCAATATTTACCTTTTTGAGTTCTTCTCCTTTATCTGGGCTGTTTTCTGCTAGTTGCTCCAACTTGGAAACTGTTTCTTCCACTTTGTTCTGAAAACAGTTTGCAGATTAGTTTTCTAACTATATGATTATGAGAGGTTGTGGATGGAGGGATAATGAATTGTTGCTCCTACATAAACACCCAGAATACCCCCTTTACATCTCACACAAATATATCTTTCTCAATCTTAGGAGTGTAAAATTGGGACAAAGAATTCTATGAAATTCAACACACAATACTAGTAACTATTTGTTATGAATTGCAATTTGATAATACATGATACTCACTGTTATTCTCTGTAACATGGCTTTCTTGTCAGGATCAGTTTCTTTTTCCAGCTTCTGCCTGTATGGCTGCAGAAATATCAAATAAGAGTACATTGGTTGTTTATACACAATTATTGACAATCCATGAAATGTTCGCAGTGGTTTTATAAAATATGTTCTCAGTTTTCGCAGTAAGCTCTTTGCCAAAACGTCTACTATCGTCTCAAACACGAACTTAAAACCACTGCAAATACCCCATTTTCTACCTACCGCAAAATCCAAATCACACAAACTTAAATGCATTTACAGTTTTTATGAAACTGGGGAAACCTGTCCCTACTAACACTACACATGGATTTATGGACACAGTCTTGGTCGGCAGTTACGAACTTCCTAGTACTAGTAGAAGATCTTCTTGGAGATTATTCAGCATCTTAAAGGCATCCAGAGCATTTTATGAGGCTTGAAAAATGAAAATATTCTAGTTGCTGTAATCTTTATGAAATTGACATGTAATGCCACTGTTTACCACAATTGCGTGCAAATTTCTGATCAAAAGTGCTCAAAAGCGGCACACAAATAAGATACACGGTGATCTTTTAGTTTCACGCGCCTAGTGTAAATAGACCGACACCATAGCTCCGCCCACCTCCGTTAAAACGTAAAAATGCAAAATGAAAACATAAAAATGCAAATATTTGACGGACATGCAGTCACTCTCTCATTGGTCAAACCGATAATTGTGATGGACAGTCAGGATCAGTCTATTAGGGCTTGGATTTTCTATCAGTTCTCATCACACACGACATCGTATCTTTGCTCATTTAATGTCGATATGTAATGGTATAGTGTCATTGAAACTTACTATATGTAGGAATGACTAGACATGTGAACTTTCTATTCAAGTTTCAAGCCTCATAAAACGCTCTGGATGCCTTTAAAGACTTAGAAGCAAGCTCTCTTACCTGCATAGCTGTCTGCACGTCCTCCAGGAGCTGTTTCTGAGACGGCTTCTTGTCCACGTACTGTTCCAACAGGTGGTTTTGCCGGGCACGTTTGATGATCTGACAAGAATTTGTGAAGAAAAAAAATATTCAGTACAATCATTATCAGGCTTTTTCTTCAAAACCTTTTCTTCCTTGTAAACATTATCGAAAAGAGTAGGGGTCCTTCCAGGTGTGAGTGGTTCAATACCTACAGTCCTATGACCGAACATTGGTTCGCCCTTAGTAATAGCCTCCACCTAGTCGGACAACCCTGGCATGAACATGCAAACCAATAGATAAATAAATAAACAGTTAGGCCAAAGCATGTAAAATTTATGGATATCATGAATACAGGAATAAAGTACTTGTTGGTTGTGATGCAATATCTTATACTAAATTATAGCTTCAATTCTTCTTACAGTCTTTATGGTCTTCAAATTTGAAAATGTAGGTACTGTATCTTGTGTTTTTTGCCCACAATGTTTTATTTCGCTCACATGCATTAAATTTGGAGTCTACAGGGGATGTCATCCATAAAATTTACTTTAAAAAGCCTTACAAAGCCTTACAAAGCAGCAATCTTGAGTATTTAGTTGGGTGAGCTGCTAACTTTGATGTTAAGTTGAGATCTGTGAATTGTATCTGAGGGGATATAACGTTATCAAATATCAAATTTTTTTCATTCTTCAATTTGTTTTTTCTTGGCGGAGTGGGAGAATTTTTAAAAAAGTATAAACTAATTAGAAGAAACCATCTGGTGACCTTGTCGTCGATGTCGGTGATGTTCATGGCGTACAGGACGTCGTAGTTGAAGTAGTCCTGCATGACCCGGCGCAGGATGTCGAAGGAGATGTACGACCTGGCGTGACCCATGTGCGATGTGTCGTACACCGTGGGACCGCAGCTGTACCAGCCGACCCGGCGACCTTTCTGGGGCACGAAAACCTCCTACAAAGGAACCAACAGTCAAACTTGAATTTAATATTGCTTAGCAACAGAATTATTACATTCAAAATCATGTAATCATTGATTTTGTGGTCTCACATGGAATAATGGTACTGTGTTTCGGATATGACGTTAAATGGAGGTTCCGTGAATGAGGAGAGCCACACCTCAAGCATGTTTAAGAATCCACCACACCAACCTCCTTGACCACACTTATCGAAAAGAGTAGGGGACCCCGGTCCTTCCTAGTGTGAGTGCATGAAATAAATCTGTCCGGATATGCAGCTTGTACTTTTCAGCACAAACATAGTGTGTTTTACACCAAGAGGCCGTTTACAGGGTATGCAATACAAACAAAAATTATTCATAATGTTGTAAAGTACAGATTTAATTTGCAATGCTGAGCAGTTCGATTTTTAAAATCTCAGTATCGTTCCTTACCTTCTTGCGGGTGAGACTATTGTAGAGTTTGAGGGGGGTGGCAGAACTCCCTGCCGGAGGGGCCCATGTTGGCTGAGTCCGCTTGCGACGAGCTGAAAAGGTTTATAGGAAACATAATTTAAGTTAACAGAAAAAAATTGCTTCACTAACTTTTCCAAAACCTCCTTGATAAGACCAAGGAGGTTAACCTCCTTGATAAGACATACATACTAATACATGGTATAAAAGAATCATATAGTTTGGAGGCAACATTTTGATAGTGTTGCATCATATATATATGTGTATGTAATATAATTGCATGTCCGAATTAAAACTAGTACTAATGCATCTGATTTGAGAAAAACATGGATTTTTCTCTATACAACAAAAATCTAAATCGGTTCAATATCTAATCTGTAAGATATTGAATATAATTTCAAATCAATTCTGTCATTTTCAAAATTATCTTTTTTTAGGAAGTTTTTCTTCAAAATTTTTATCAAAGTTCAAGAGTAGGACAAAATGACTGATAGAGTCACAATATATTGCCGGACAAGGATCCAAATTGTTTACATCTTTCTTGTTTGTGAATAGGAAAATACACAGGTAAACACACAAACAAACACACCCCCACCCCTCCCATGCCAGCATGGCTTCCCTAAAAAACATATGGGCCCGCTACCGACGAACTTTGAACCAGTTTTTATAATAATCTACAGTAGCCATGGCAACCAAACTCAGCACAAAGTTGTCTCTGTTAGTACATAATCTTCCTCTCTTATTTTACAGAGATAATTCGTTCGTTTAAAGTCAAGATCGTGATATTTCTGAAGATCCGGTTCAAACCTTGCTCTTGGTCCGCCATCTTGAAATGATGATGAAATAGTCGAGGGCGATAAAACTATAAAACAACCACAGGTATTTTCAAAACCTTCTGTATGTTATTTTTAATGATATGTGGTCAAAATTATTCATTTAGAAATATAAATTGATTATTTTGTGGGACTATTTTTCCTAATTTTGCCATGAATGTTCTGTTTTGTTGTTTTTCTCACTTTAAAAGCAAAAATGCATTCCTTCGCCTTTCCATTCAAGATGGCGACAGGGGAGGATTTGGAAAAGTAGGTTGATGGTTCTTGAAATATTTCGTTACGATGTAGAGTTGCTAGATAGTCCTTTCTCAAATGAATGTATCCAGGTAGTCAGCAGGATAGTAATCTGTGATTTTGATATAGATGACAGTTCATTTTCTCGACTTACAGACATTTTTTCATGCGATTTTACCCTGTCACAAAATATATAACGTTACAGTGCTGGGAGGGGGGCAGCGAATAATGTTGCTATGATTATGAATTCATCACCTGCTATTTTGCATAATGATGAGATCATGTATGCTAATTAGTTGCATACATCTGAATAAGACATCAATTTATGAAACCTAAGCTAGAAATGTCCAAGTTCAGGATAGCAGCTAACCTCCTTTCCCTACAAGTAGTGGACCTGTAACTTTGTTGATACAGTTAACTTTTTCATCCTTTCATGTGATTTTCTTAATTTGCTAAGTAAATGGATTCTATGTATTATCTAGAAATACCTTTTTACTCCTTTTGACTAAAACCTTACTGTAAGTTTTTCCTTATTCATTAAATTTCAGCACATATAAATTATCAAAGATTATTGCAATTTCACGTAACAGCAAACCAATGTTTTTCCCTCTCCCCCCAGGTTGACAATGTTAGATGTTCTACCATGGGAAGATGTCCTCAACAAGCACGTCCTCCCTTGTCTGTCCATCCAGGACCTGTTCCAACTCCGACAGGCGAACACTCAGGCTCTACATCTCGTCACCACCTTCTTTAACTCAACCTTTAAGATCGACCTGTCTCCTTACAGCAGTAAGATCACCGCAGACGCCTTCAAGTTGATCCTAGGAGAAAACCAAGTGCTGAACGTTCTCGTTTTATCCGGTTGCAAGAACTGGCTTACAGATCGGTTACTAGTCCCAGTTATAATGCGTAACGAAAGACTTTTAAGACTGAATATTTCGAATTGTTTGCACCTGCAAAGTGAGACGATACAGGCGGTGGCGGAAAATTGTCACTCGTTGACAGCGCTGTCCCTGAAAGACTGCCATTGGCTGAACGTGCCGTCGTTTTTGATGGTCGCGGTGAGTTGTCGGGAGCTAGAGAAAGTGGATTTGACCTCGTGTTGGGAAGTTGACGATGAATGCATCATGTCATTGGTGGTGGCGTGCAAGAAGCTCACGCATCTGTCGCTGGCGAAGATCTACGGGATAACAAACCAAGCGATCGACGCTGTAGCGAAAGGTTGCCCCCGGTTACAATATTTAGATGTACAAGGCTGTTGGAGAGTCAACAACTCTGCTATAAGGTAAAAAACAATTATTAGTACTGATCTGAAATTAAACAGTGAAAATAGAATTACTAGATTGCAATGATGAGCTTGCATTTCTTTGTAATGAAAATGCTTTTTTCTCCCTACAAATGGAATAATCGCAAAGAGGAATAAATGTAGTATAACTCACATACTGATTGGATATGTTAAGAAGATTGTGCAACTTATATATAGCACTTGCAGTCAAGCTCAAAATAGAACTTCAAATATTGAGATATATCTGTTTTAATTTTAGATATGCTAGTATCATATATGCCAAACATCAACATAGCATTATGTAGCATTATGCTACATAATGCTATGTTGATGTTTGGCATATATGATAGTTTTCCTTCCAAATAGAGTTATTAAGGAAAATATCTTCTTTTCTGCAGGAACATAGGAGAATACTGTAAACGTCTGCAGGTGATTAAAGTCTCGGACTGTCGGGATGTGACGGAAGCCAGCCTGGCCCGTCTGCGACTACGCGGCGTAAAAGTGGACGTCCCCGCTCCCGTTGGTCTCAATCTGTCCCGGGTAGAACACACGTTTGGTCGCAGCGAGCTGGTCCCGCCGCTTTACCTACAGATCTGATGGAGACGGGAACTCCAGTGTGATACCCTCAACACAGTTACTAGTACCTACAGATCGGATGGAGACAGGAACTCCAATGTGATACCCTCCACTCTGACTACAGATATGATGGAGATGGGAACTCCAATGTGATACACTCAACACATTTAGCCATAGGATCATATGAGGCCTTGGAAAAAAATGTTGTTTCCGGTGACGACCATGAAAAAATTAGAAAAATATATTCTTTTTTTTTCCAGATTTCGGCTTAAGCAGTGATCCAACAAATACGTTTTAGCAATGTAAATAGATATCTGCATTGTACAAGCACAAACATATCAATCAACAAAGCATGGAAGTAAAATGTTTACTACACAGTCTTACATCAACTGTTCAAAGCATTGATCATATAACAAAGTATAAAATACAGGAGGTCTGTTTTGAATTTCATCACTCAGATGTCAGATTGAAATATTTTTATGTCCCTTGCTAGCGGCTGACCCGAAAAAAGGCTAGCTAGTGTTGGCAGGTTTTCGCTAGGGTCGGTCGAGTAACCAGAAACACAAGGCCTGATCACGTGAACTCCAAGCAGATGCAGTGTGTTGTGGATGTATTTCTGAGTGAGTTTCAGTAATGAATATTTATTGCAAATGGAATGTTCTAAAGAGCTGGAGATAGCAATAAGATGTTTCAAAAGCTGTTAGATCCTAAGACTTAGCTGATACTGTAAATGCTGCTATATAGAAATGTTATTGTGCATAGAAAGAAAATTTAGTACAGTACATGTATATCTTTTTATATATCGGTGGGAATGATGGAGCAAAAAAAAGGCCATTGAGAATTTGAGATACATCACCTCATAGTTAAAACGTTTTCTTGTGCTGTATTTCTGTTAAGGCAAAGATTTGGTTTTAAAGAATTTTTGAAGAATTAGTATTAACATACATAGAAATGTTACATCCTTGAGATATATCTGTATCAATTACAATAAAAGCCCCTTCTGGACATTAGTTAAATAAATTAAACATCAGCTTTGTTGACCTTGTTGTTGTCATACCTTAATCTAACTTTAAAAACCTCACATCTAGCTTTGACTTTAGTGGCACTAACGGCATACCCTTCTGCAGAATACAGGTAATTGAAAAATCCTAGCTGATAGTAATAGCAAACAACTGATCTTAGCCAGTAAATAGCCAAATGGCCATTTTTCTTGAAGGTCAGGAGGTCATCCTGTTGTGTGATGTATATGGGTGTGACCTACATGTATTATGATTGATGATAGTATAATGAACATGTATAATAAATCTGTTATGTGGCAGTGATATAATCTTATTGTCTTACGATGTGCTTGTTCCATTTTGCAAGAGACAAGGGTGTCAATCATTGTACATTAATATTGTTCTACATTTTATTGAATTTGACATATTGTATGTGCCTTTCTAAGTAGAATTGGTGGTATTATGAAAGATTTTTAATTTTGTATTTGTGTAGGCCTGCTGTGGTTTGTAACTTTCATGGGAAAGCAAATCATTGCACAAAATAACATATCAAAATTTTTGAGTTGATATTCATCAGGAATATACATTGAAAAGACTAGAGAAATTATTCTTTCTGACTGGTTATATTGTGATTGTTGTGAACAGCATATTGTGTATGACACACACATGTCAATATGTAATGACATAGCTTTTGTATCTGTGAATTTCTATGGACATGTCATGCCATTAAATATTTACAAAATCAATTGACCTGGTATCCACTATCTATTTTTTTCATAATCAATGCAGATAGGTCATACTTAGGGTTAATCCACTAGGGAATACATTCTTTAGCTGATTCCTATTGTGTTTGAATTAGACATGAAAAGAAGTAGACAAGAGCATTGTTGCAAAAGAAAGTGGACCAGTGCTTGAAACAAATCAATGTGACTGATGCATGTGAGAGATTGAAATGAAAATGATATTTGTTTTAACCTCCCTACAAGTTACAACAATAGCCATTTGGCACCAAAATTTGTATTAGTTATTGGGTTAGGCAGCAGGGAGAAGGTTAAGAAAATGATATGTGTCTTACTGGATTGATGACTGGGCCAATTCTCTATTTCATATGTCTAACATCCCAATCAAGCAATTCAAATGTTTATGATTATTTTGTGATGTCATCGAATGCCTGTCATAATTCAAGAACAATCATTTGTTTGTTTGTTTGTTTGTTTGTTTGAACCTTTGTTTATTCATGATAAGCTCAAATCGGCACGCAGGCCGCTTTTCATTGAGGTCATGAGGGAAGAGGTAAGGGTCAGATACAATATAGCAGAGATACACAGTCATTTGAGTCCTAATAACTCCATCAACATATGGAAAAAAATTAATATTTCTAATTACACAAAGGCCCATGGGAAACTATCTGCTGTACTAGACAGATACATAGGGCATGACATATATGTATTTGTTTACACGGAATAGAATACGCCATAAAGAAGTAAATGACCAATGAATCACCAATTGTTTGCCTATGGTGCAGTACTGTTTACGATCGCTAGTCGACGCTGCTGTACGGAGCCTTGACCCCACACGACACCTCAGCCAGCCTCGTTCTGAGCTTCACCCCATGACCCCAGTCTGTCTCCATCATGGCGTCAGGAAGGATCGGTGTGCCGCTTGTTTGACAAATGTTTCACCCTCCTGACAGCTCCTGCTGAGTTCTTCTCCCCCATCGCACCGACGAACGTTTGCAGGAAGGTAACAGCTACAGCGGGATGGTGTTAGAGCGGTGAGATCCGGACGGCTCGGGTGAAAATCGGGCGCCAACATGTAACGGACCCCGCCAGCCCCCAACATCAAGCATTCTGATCAGGGCTATATTCTGTGCATAGCGAATCCAAACACTGGGGAGTACTTTGTCAATTTTGACAGCTCGCAAACAAAGCGTTATTCCTGTCGGGACGTGCCGGGTCGGCTTGAGTTCCCCGGCGAGGCCAGAAGGAGACTCCAGCGGCGGCCGAGACGCCGAGAGGGATGGAGTTGTACGTGCTCGAGCACCGCCTGCAGGTCGGCAGCATCCCGCGGGACGCCATCGCTCCCTTCACGCACGGACTGGTCAAGCTCATCCTGCTACGGGACAAGACCAAGTGCAAGTTTCTCAGCTTGACCAGAACCGCCGATGAGTACTCTATCATCATCGACCAGGAAGGTCTGAAGGAACTAGAGCCGCTTAGCGATCAACTCAGTCTGGTCAACAGCGTGTGGTACGCCCAGAACGTCTCGGCGGGCGCGCTAGGCAGCGGTACCAGCAAGGCTTCCGGGATCACCAAGATCGCCAAGGCGCTGATTCTACCGCTAGCCGAGGCGCAAGTCCCGGTCTTCGTCATGTCCACCTACCAGACGGACTTCATCCTGGTCCAAGAGAAGGATCTCGACACGTCTATCGAGTGCTTACGGTCACATTTCAAGATCTTCCGGGAGGTGGAGGGCGAGACCATCGAGGTGCCCAACAGCGGCACCAAGGGCGAGACCACGCCCACCCGAGGTGAGACCAACAGCCGAGAAATCAGCCACCCGTTGGTGGCCCCTCCCACCCGCTTCTCTGTCACTAGCCTGGACCCAGACACCCTCCCTAAGGTCGCCACCATCCTTCTGGACATCTTATTTTACGCCGACCCCGCCCCAGACGGGAGCGAGGCTGACTTTTTCTCCTTCTCCATCATCGATGGCGACATCTCCCTCGTCATGGATACGGAAACCTTGACTCGATTCCCTAGCAACGCCCTGTTTACCTCGGCGACCGGGGAGTGTTGGAAGATGATCAAAATCGGGGCGGTGCCGCTAGGGTTTGACGAATGCGGGATCGTAGCGCAGGTGTCGGAGCCCCTCGCGGAGGCGGACATCTCCATGTACTACATTAGTACGTACCGCTACGACCACACGTTAGTGCCAGAGGAAGAAATGGAGGGCGTAGTAAAGGTACTATTAAGTAGGAAAGCTAGGATCAATGGGGCGTCGCCCGAGGGTAAGGAAGAAGCGGAAGAAAGCAAGGACAAGACGCAATCGTCAAGTTGTACAGAAGGGATGGATTGTAGCGAAGCGGCGGCGCCGACGGTAGAACGTGAAGAAACGATGGAACAAGACCCCGCCACGCGCGAACCTGCCAAGACTTACTACTGAACAACTTGATAGTCAAGCGTATTCCCCACTGTGAGTAAAAAAGGGTCCACAAGGATTTTACCTAATATCAGCTTGAGCTTCCCCCCTCCCTTATTAAAAATGACACACATAGATCACATAACACAAAAGCTTCCTGACCAAAGGGTCAAGCCAAGGCAGGAAATAGGCATGCTGGTCATTTCCAGAGCACTGGGGGGTCAGTGGGTCAAACTGACCCCTACACTAGGTTCATTAGCTTACAGCCCACTTGACAGGTAGTTGCTAAATGTTCCCCCGGAAATGGGTTACTCCACCCCCAACAGTAGAGTGTAGCATCCAAAAATCACACCTGGAAGGACCGTACCACTCTGATATAGGTGTGAGAGGTATCTTGATAGAGATTTGAAAACTGTTGGTTGGTTGGTTACAGGGTTTTAAACTGTTGTGAGATTTGAAATGTTAGAAAATTCAATGAACAGTCTCGGAGCTAAATACGTTTTGACATGTGTTTCTCAAAAAGAGAGGAATATATTGCTGCTATCTGTATGTGGGCTCTATTTGAGCATATCTTCGAACCCCCGAAAGCTTGCCATGGCTCTACATCCAGACCTAGATGTATCGTTGTATCTGACGGCACTATGCTACAGCATACTACACTTGAAAATACAATGGAAATCCTAGAAGTTATAAGGAATACACCACTAAATACAAATAGTCAAGACTGGTGTTTGAATATTCTGCTACAGTTAGGAAGAAAGCCTGCTAGGTGCTATTAAAATTCAAGCAAAGCCGATGCGGAATGTCAGGCTATGTTCAGTCTAGAAGACAAAACTCAAAACTGCAAGTAGGTCAAATTGTAAGAGTAGTAAGACTCATAGATATCCGCTTGCAAAGAACCAAGGCTCACAAGAAACTGCGAGATTCAGCTAGGTCTGAAATACGCCTGTATCCGCTAAGCTACAGCTTACTACTGTGCCCCTCGAGGGTATGGTCATTTTTGGGGCCACTCGCTTGTTATAGAACACTAGTAAGAAAAGCTAGGCTTTCTCACGGTATGAACGAGAATTCTTCCTGAGAAAATATTGCAGCAAACCTAAAAGTAATGTTTTATATGTGACGTCATCCCAATGCTTACAGAAACCTTTGCTCACAATGTTTGTATTTTATCAATGCTCAAACAAATGATCTCATTCCGTTTTTTTGTTGTTTTTTTAAAACCTAACCCCACCCCTATTTGATGACTTTTGGAACAGTCAATATCGATTGCGAGATTTGTAGCTATATTATGGCATGCTGCTATATTGGAACAATTTTTCATTCACTGCCAACAGAGGACAAAGTCTGGCGTTGAGTATAGTTTGTGTGACAGTGTTAACGTTAATGGCCTACAATGCAAACACTTGCACTGTGGCTCAGTCGCGTCCAAGTTAAATTGTTGTATCACGTCAGACAGCCCACATGAAATTTTAAAACTGCAACAGAAATTATTAATAACTACCTGGTGTTATTGTTTCAGGTAACCGAGTAACAATTTGAAATCATAAAATAAAAATATGATTGTTCCTTTTGTCTGCATTGTAATGTTTAAAAACGCACTAACTTAAACTGCTTTTTATGTGTTCTCAATTCTTAAGGTTTTGTCAATTCACTCTTACAAACTGGATGTAAATTGCAATAGATAAAATGATGCGTCTTTGCTACCAGAAGAAATTACTTTTAGCCTGAATCTTAGAACAAAGAGTCTTGAATTTTAAACATCATCTTAAAGGAAGTCTGAATGATGAGGAGTTGTTCAGTGACTCAACGATTATACTTGGACCCGTCACATTTAACCATCTACAAATCAACTGGATGTGCCATATAAGCTGCTAAACTCTTAAGTTAATATGTCTTGAGTTGTGCCAATGGATTCAATGCTGTTTTCATATTTTTTTTTAATTTACCTCAGATTCTAATTGCAATGCCTTCATTATTGTTTGCATTTTTGTAATTATGATATATGAGTCGCTCAATCAAAAAAGAATTGCATATTTAAGCAGAGCTCGAAATTGTTGTTGCCAATTCTCCAAAGCTAATCCATTTAAGTGTTCTTTGATAAACTGTTTATTTTAAATGATCATTTGAATTCTCGTTACCTATGTTGAGCAGTATTATATCTTACAGAAGCTTTTTTTATTGTATCCAGTGTAACTATAAGGGCAATTCCACTTAAAAGGTTCTGGGGTTCTAGCAGAAAAAGGTCACTTATATTTGCCTTTGTTTCAGAATGATTCCCATTTCAATGTTTTTTACACACCTTTTGCCGTCAATGTCTTGCTCTACCACTACCAGTTTTAATCCAAAAGAAGCATTTTGACCCCCCCCCCCCAAGAAATATGCCCACCCAATGGATCTTTTGAATGGAATGGCCCATATTTCTCAAACAATATTCCACCCAGCTTTGAAGACTTGATGTTGTATTGTGTTTAGAAAAATACTTTTGACAAAACATTTCGAGCCCTGTCAATCTTTAGAAGAAACATTTAGTAATCACGTTTTCCTGCCAATAATTTGGCCATGCTGATTTGATCACATGCTTCTCTAGACCCAAAATTGCAAAAATCAATCCGTCTAATTTATCAAGTCATTCTCCTTGTCTGAAAATGAGCACAAGAAGGTCAAAATGACTGTTAATTCAGTATCACTACAGTGTGATATATTTGCTAATCAATTTAGCAAAACCTTACATGCATAGATTTTGTAGCCTCTTCTAAAATCTAAAACGAAGGGGAGTCCCCTATTCATGGGAAGAACAAAATTAGTCTTGCTTTGTTTTACTTGTACATGCATTTTGCATAATTACCTCTTTTTTATAGACTTCCTCCATTCTTAATGTACTTTTAATTGCTGTCCCGCCTACCTGTTAACTGAGCATTTAAAAATGATTAGCACCTGTCAATGTATTGTTCTTTGTGCTACAGCCTTGTTGTTCAGTCATTCCCCCCTTCTAGAGTTCTTATTCACTTGAAAAGATCCAAGCATTTGTGATTTGAATCGGCATGGCCAAACGTACATCAGTTCTATCTCTACACGTTTCTCAGTCAGTTTTACAAAGCTTTGTCACTGAATGTTCATGAACGAAGAGAATTGGACACTGGTTATCTACAATACAGATATATTTCTTGAATGTATAAGACAAGGATGTGCATCTTTAATGTGAGTCCCTCTATTCCTTATCTGCTGCTTGAAGTGCCTCTAGTGTTGGCAGATGCGATCAGCCACGTCGAGATAAAATTATAGCAAACAAAAGCTTCCAAAGAAAAGCAAGGACCATTGCCAGCATATAGTTCAAAAGCGATACATTTATGTTGCGTTATATCATCGCTACGCGTACACGTGCTGTGAAGGGAGGTATGCACAAGGGTTTCAAATGAGCTAACTGAAACGTCACTTCCTGGCAGTCTACATACAAAGGCTGCTTTGCTCTTTGGAGAGTTGCAGCCATAACTCCAATTTCATTGTGTCTGGAATTCGGAAAGCTTTGAAAGTTGTATGCCATGTCCATGTGGTCCTTATAACATTAACGACTGACATATTTTTGCTCGTTTTCATCCAATTTTTGTATTGGCTTGAGAGCTATTTTCTTGAGAGCTAGAGTTTGAAGGTACTACATTGTTGGCTTGGATTTCATTGAGAGTAACCTGGGATCAGAAGAAAGTGGACCAGGGGGCCCACAAACGTTTAGCCACATCTGGAACAAACCACTAGTGCTGTGTGGCCCAGCGTGTGTTTGACCCCTTCCTAATTCCACAGGAAATCTGTATTCCAGCGAAAATGCACCCCTGTCTACCTAACCTTGACCTTGTGGATGCTAAACTCGTGACACTGATTTACGTTACATTTTATGACCACGAAGGTGATGACTGTTTCTATTTACAGGGAACTCTACACGCTACATAGACTGCTTGCTTTCTCAGTAACTTTTGAGTTGCTGGAATCGTTGCATTTTGTAGCTAGCAAGCTAGCTAGCTGTTTAGAGTTTAGTAGGGGATTGTCCAAGCTTTATAGGCAGCTGCTATGGTCTTAACCTATCTTTACACGGGTCAGCAAAAGTATGTTGGGAAGAAGTTCAAGAACTCATGAACATAGGAGAAAAATCTGCCACTGAAAATATCTGGCTTAGCATTGTTTCAATGCTGGATCTGTTTAGCAGTGGTGAAATTAGGATTCACTATAGCCACAGGGATTAGAAAATAGGAAGGGAAGAGATCTCCTTTTACATGTTTATCTCATCGCCTTATCTTTCCAGAAGTATTCAGTGGAATGAGGTCAGGATAAGGCTGTTGATAGACATATAGGGTAGATCTGGAGTAGAAGATCTGTCTGTCCTAGTGATTTTCTACATAGCTTTGTGTTGATAAAACTTAATGTCCTTCTGAAGTAGGTTTCAATAACACCATGGTAACAGGTCAACCATTGAGCTGTATTATATATTCCACTCTTTGCACAAATTTTTCTTGTCTGATTTTCTCATTGCTCCAGTCTTCCTTGTTCATATCTAGTTTGAAAAACCCTGTCGATATTTTACCTGCATTTTTTTATCCTTACAGTCATGCAACCCTTCAAAGTCTGTCCCTAACAAGTACAATATCCTTTCTGATTTTTTAAGTATGAGTTCCAAAGGAAATTTAAGGGCCACAAAACTTGGTTCTGGGCTACCAAGAAAATGACCCTGGGTCACCAAGACACAAATAAACAAATATGTATAGCCTAGGAAATAGGCCATTGATAGAACTTGTATGAATCCATTCCTTAGGTTTGTGTTTGACTGAAGCTTACAAAACCCCTATAGTCTCTTATCTGTTCCAACTATCCTATTATACAGGAGAAGACTTGCCCAATTGCTCCTATTACATGCTGTAGTGTCCCCATTCCACTGTTAAACGTTTATTGTTTAGCTTCTGAAATTCAATAAGTAACCACTACAGATTTAGCAAGCCAGTTCTTTCAGTCACATGCATGGTTTATCCCTAGTGTTTCTTTGTCTGCAAAGATAAGAGAAATCCTGTCCAAGTCTGAATGAATAGCCAATGGTAAAAGCCTTTAACAACCTTTTTAAGGGATAAGTATGTTTGCCCTGTGGCAGGGTTGGCCTAGTAAAAACAGTGCTTAGCAGCAAACAATGTGTATGTAACCCTTGAGATATGCTTGATTGTATAGCGGCAAGATTGATAACACAATTTTTATTGGCCATCACAAGAGCATAGCAACACTTCCCTTTGCCACTTCAAATTATTTGCTCTCCAGGTCATATGAAATGGTAGGAAAACATTGCTTTGATTTTGTATTTTTGACAAACAATTTAACATCATTCTGCCTGAGATAGCATTTATTAGACCTACAGTATTATGCTGGTTTTGGAAATCTAACAAATCAAATGGGTGGCCTAACAAGCTTTAAGGAAGGACATTTTATATTTTGTATTAAGTGTCCTTGCTTAAAGTTATTGAAGCACTAAATATTTGCTGTACTGTATCGTTGCCAGCATACAGAAATCTGTCCCTGCCAAACACATGGCCATTACTCATAAATCCAATATTGCTAAGGACCATTTAGCCATCTTTGATTTTATACACGTCATTGTCAAAGTTGAATGTGTGTGTCAACAGAGGTAAAGGTCAAATATGAATTGTGTGAAACCATTCAGTTACTCTTTGCTTGGAGGCATTGTTTCTTTTAACAAATGGAAAAGCGATGATTTCTTTCAATATGGGCACGGTCGTTCTAACATCTGTCTTGTTGGTGAAAGGATGGTGTGACCTTGCTTTGAACCCTCGGTATGGTTACAAGGGCGGCTCTGTCTTCTCATAAAGCTGAGGAAAGGTCACCCGGCCCTGAAAAACTGCTCATTCAGCCTCTAGGCACAAGTGAAGAGAAAAACATGAGGGCAACCTGGTCACCATTGGCCCTATTGGAGCACGTTTTATGAATTTTGTCCTAAAGAAAACCTTTACAAATTTTCAAAGACCAGAAGTTTGAAGAAAATTGGTTCATCATAATCTGTTTTAAGATGTAAAAGCTAAATGTTTGAAGAAAAATCGAAGAAACGTGAGGGTAACGTGGTCACCTTTGGGAGCATGTTTTATGAATTTTGTCCTCAAGAAAGCCTTGACTTTTTCAAAGACCATAAGTTTGAAGAAAATTGATTCATCATAATCTGTTTAAAGATGAAAAGGCTAAATATTTGAAGAAAAACTGAATCTTAAATAGTCAGTTTCAAGATTCAAAGGGTTAGGTGTTTGAAGAAAAATTAAAGGCATTTAAGATAAAAGGCTAGATGTTTGAAGAAACATCAGATCACCGTAGCCTGTTTTTAAACAGGTTTAAGTTGTTAAGGCTTCCTAGTTTGAAGGCCACTCATTCTTCCAAAAAAGGAGTTTTGACTAAAACTTCAACCCACTCTTTAAAGCCAGGTTGAATTGCTTTGAATTTATTCTTGCGCACGTTTTGCAAGGGGATGAAGTTTTAAGTTGTCAGGATTAGCTATTCTTAAGGTGCCAACAAACATTGGCAGTTTGGTGTCACTGGGCATCTTAGGACAGAGAAGCAAACAGTGTCTCTGAAAGTGGAGCAGACTTGACGAGTTTATCGAGTGACCTTGCCCAGGGCATTGTCTGCCGTCAGGGTGAAAGACTTTAACCTGGCATCCAGTCTTTCTTCATTAGGCCGGGCTATCTTCAGCCAAGCTTTCTTCGGGGTAGACTGAGCTCTGCCGCATGGGTTATATTTGACACCCGGTAGTCGTTTTATGCGGTAGTAGTATCATTGGCCATGATGTGCTTGTCCAATTAAACCCCTACCGTGTAAAACTACTACCGGGTGCCAAAGAATACCCAGCTGCTGAAAGCCCCTTCTGCTCCGAAGAGAGCTCGGCCAAACCACGGTAGAGTGGATGCCAGGTTAGAAATACTTTTCCCACAGTGAAAGCACTAGTCTTGTTTCTCTCAATCTGCAAAAGTGGCAATTTTCCCATCTAACAATCTGAGAACACCTTTAGCTTAGTAACTTTGTAAAATGCATGAAAAAAGGGTTCCAATCTATTAAACCAAGAATCCTAGCCTGAATCTCCAAGCAGATGTAGGGTTGATCTTTTTTTGTACATTTTTAAAAGAATTTTGTATGTTTTTTTAATCTCTTCGCAGTTCTTTATTAGAACCACTAGAGATGTACAAAATGCTTGAAAACATGCGTAAACAAGCCATACCCTACATCTGCTTGGAGATTAGGAATCCTCCTTCCGATTCCGCCCATGTACATGTATGATCTGTGCCGTCATCACGTTTGAACCGTCTGACACCACTCCAGCATGGAGACCTTTAGTGTTACACTTGTCATACATCATAGGAAAGAATTTATATCTGTTTGTGCTCTGTGTCTCTTGTACCAGTCTGGCTATCCCCTCTGGTGTTTCCGTTAAACGCTCTCTTGTAATGTATGCCCTAGCCAGTAGAACAGGCCCTTGTGTCCAAAACAGTGGGTACTGAGGTCCAATGTTTTGAGCTGCTAGTTTCCGAAGGTGTTAGATATCAGTTTACGTACCCGTTGCGGAGTCGACTAAAAGTTCATGTTTATGCATCGGTCAAGTATAGAAAGTATTCTGAAGTCATAGTTGAAATTAGGAAAACTTGTTTGATAAAAAGCAATGCTTGATGTCAAAGAGGGAAGTGGTTTTCTTGCTATTTAACTGGTATTTTGTATTATCTGATTTAAAAAATCTGAGGGCTCGTTGATTGAAAATTGTTCCCTTCAAAAATCTTTACCTGTCATGCAGGAAGATATTGTCTGTCGAAACCCCTAGGCTTGTTTCCTTGTACTATCATCATTTTTCATATACACTGGCCCATATAGACATACATGTATTGAAGATGATACAAATAGATGTTATATATCATATGATATTGGCATTCTGACAGGCTTAAAGTGCCGCTATACAGCTCCTAGAGAATTGGCTCATTTCCGATACCACCTGCCTTATTCCCCCTTAGCTTATATTTTTTAGCCTGGCTATCTTCTTTGCCTGTTTGACAGTGTTTGTGTACTTCTGTCTTGTCTGAAGACTCCACCTGACACCCATACTTGCTTCTGGGTTGTTTCAAGTACCAGAACATGTCAAGAAAACAACTGGAGGGGTAAGATAGGATGGCTGGTGTATTGCTGACAGGGGTGTTTAACAAGAAGCTTTTCTGTGTGTTCTTTAGGATATAATATTACCAGGACCCTGAACTGAAGCTTGATGGTATGCAGCACTTTGCTACTGTCAGTTTTTGTTCCTGGATTCCAGGATGATTGCACAAATTGTGGCAATTTGGGCAATTATCTTAGTTGGAAGGATGAAATGAAACATTTCATGGAATGTAAAACAATCTTTAAAACATTTAAGAGCTTTCTACCAGCCAAAGATCGTGACCATAGCTTGTCCAGAACACAAGATATCAAAACCGGAAGTTCTGCTGCGGTACCATAGAAAGCTTCTAGGGGCCTAAACTCTAATCATTTTGAGTTCTCACTACGACCTACCAACATACTAAATATGAAGACAGTCCATCAAGGCATTTTCTATTTATTGTGTACACAGTTAAACACAAATGGTATTGAAAAAAAAAACATAATTGAGAGCAACGTACAGTGATGTCAAAAAGGCCTTAGGAAAAGTACATAATAAATTGGGTCAACCAACCTTCAAATTTAAAAAGAACATTAGGACTTGAAGGAGAAACATAAACATAAAATATAAACATAAATGTCAGAATCATCCGCATGAATATCTTGTTCATCTTTTCTTCTTTTGCTTGGACTAATTGTCCTTATGTTAAACGATGAATGGTCCATTGGCAAATCAATATATATTGCATTACTGTCCGAGAGAACATTGCTGGACAAAGTCATCCATTATGATAAATAAGCTCATCGGCTGACCTTTTGTATTGGGTGCTGAATCCATTTCTTTTGTATTCAGGGTTGCAAGAAAAACGGAAGAAATTGTTACCCTTTACGATGGCTTTATGATTGTGTAATGGTCTATTATGATTGAAGTACTAGTAATTCTTAATTGATTGCCCATCTTGAATTTGTTTGGAAAATGCATTTTTCAAAACTGATATGGAAACCTGTGTCTTAGAAGTATATTCAAAGGATTGCTTCCAAAATTAAACTCTTTCGTCGGCAAGTCTGCTTATTACCTAATCAAGAATTCTTAAAGTCTTGAGAATTCCTGAAGTCGTAACAGATCAAGAAAGGCAATATGCTTACCTCCAAGCAATTGAATGATTTATTGGTCACTGACATTTAAACATCACAGATTGGAATTCTTTCCAAATCCTGACCATTAAAATGATTACAGTCATAAAATTTGCATCAATACTGTGTATAAGAAATTGGGCATATCTTTTAAAGTTGCACAGCAACTGTAATTAAACGTTAACACATTTAGCACTTGATGCGAAAGGCTCAAGTAGTTGTTGTGACGGCTTAGTACGGAGATGTAGTATTTCCCTCGGAGCCGTCTGTGTTTATCGCCTGCCCCCCTTACATAGTTGGCATAGCAGGACTGGTGTAGGCTTAGCATAGACGAGGACATCCACACTATGAAAACACACAGGGCAAAGATCTCCCCATGCCTAAGGAACATGCTCTAAATACATCCAGCCTGGAGCTCTGTTTGAGGGTCTGCTTGCTGAGTCTTTTCCGTAAGGCGGAGCCTATTTTGATTTATCGTAATTCGTAG